>NW_022995761.1:119580-504777 GCF_900245975.1 Drosophila guanche
TCGCCATCTTCGACGCCTGGGGGGGGTGGGAGTGCGGGGGAGATGGAGGTGTGGCAGATTGTTGTTGTATGTGGAGGGGGTTGGGTTTCTGTCAGGGGGGGGTGGGGGGGGGGGGGGGGGGGGGGGGTGGTTGTTGTACTGCCACTTTGACCATTCAAAATTGCATCTTGATTTGCAGTTTGAAGTTTCGTTCCGCTCGGGGCTAGTGTCTCGACTTTTAAGGTTGCACAGGCATATCCTTGACAACTGACCAACATCATCAGCAACTAGTTGCTCAAAGAGAGAGAGATGCATTACCAGAGATACCTATTGAATTTCGCTCAGGGGGGGAACACAACCACTCACAAAGGGAGGATGCACAACTGCAAAAGGGATGTCAGGGATGTCAGGGATGTTTAGGCAACAGGCAAATGACAAATGGCTGAAGGACTTAAAGTGGCTCACAGATACAATATTTTATGCACACATTTAGATAGATTTCAGCTTGACCCACCCAGGAGTAAAATATCACCTTGGACATAGATAAAAGACGGACAACTGCCGCTGCTGCTGCTGGGATTCATCCTTTAGCCTCCCTTGCAGCATAAATACGCAGAACACGCGATCAAGGCGATGTCTAAAGCTATTTCTGAAGAAAACTTGTGGCCCTGCTGGCATGGCTATTATTCTGATGCGTATTGCCGAGGGCTTAGATATTTATTCCAGGAATTCTCAATGCTTTTTTGCGTCAATATGGGACACATAATGCTGGTCCATATTGACGTTGGTTCAACAGGACACGACGACACTGCCATCCGCTCCCCACCGTCAATCGTCACGCGGATGGCGAACAAAAAGCAAGCGAGAAATTAATTACAAGCAAAAGGCGACGACAACAACAACGGCCAGGCGGGGGGGACTTGGACACCGAGTGGGTGGCATTGGGGTAGAAGCTTGGGGCGTGGACCAGCGAACGCATGGCTTGGAACGTGCCACATGGCCAGGGCCAGATTCAAAGTACACAAAGATAACTGTGCGTATGGCTAAAGGTAACTATGTGGCAGAGTCATCGCTGTGGGGCTTCACACGGTTCGAGCAGGAACCTCTGCCAGGTGGCAGCCTTAAATTCAATTTGATAGTGGAACCTTCATCCTTTGTTGCTTATCCTCACAAACTTCATCTAAACTCTACACTTTCTTCACTTTCTTTCGCAGCCTGCCACCGCCTTCGCCGGCTCCCACGCCCACCAAGGGTTTCGATGGCAATTTTAAGCTGGAACCGAATCTCAGTGTCAAGGACTTTGCGCTGCCCCCAGAGTCCACGTCGATGAATGGCACAGGGAATGGCAATGGGAATGGTGACTCTGCCTCGGCGACCTCTGTGGCTATGGTAACGCCCACACCGCCGCAACGTAAGCGCTACAAGAAGCGGGTGCAGTTCTCCACGGACTCGCTGAATGGATATGCGGGCGGTAAAGCAACCAAAGGGGGAGCAGGAACTGCACCAGGATCGGCAGCAGCTGGTGGCTATCACAGTGGCTATGCCAAGTCCAAGAAGCAGGAGGCCAAGGCAGCGGCGGCCGCCTTGAAGGCCGGAGCAGCTGCAGCGGCGGCAGCAGCGGCGGCTGCGGCTGCCGCCAACTCCTCGGCCCTTCCCGAGGTCCTCGACTGCCGCATCGCCGAGAAGATAAAGAGCGAGCTGGAGGCGAGCGCCAGTGCTGGCGGCAAGGAGCCGGCATCCCTGCCCAGCGCCCTCTGCCTGAAGAAAGCCGCAGCGGCGGCAGCTGCGGCCGCGGCGGCAGCAGCAGCAGCGGGCAGTGAAGAGGATGACGAGGAGGAGCATTCGCATTCGCATCCACATCAGCAGCATCCACATCTGATGGGTGCCGGCATGGCCATACCCTTGGGCGTCGCCGGAGGCGTGGAAGTGACAGCCAAGACGGGTGCAGATGCTGTGGACGGCACCGCAGCCAGCAACGGGCAAATAGGCAACTTCCATGTGCGCTCCAAGAGCCATGGCGGTGGCAAGAAGTCGCAAGCCGCAAAGGCAGCAGCAGCGGCGGCAGCAGCAGCCGCTGCGGCCGCAATGATGCCACCAAATTCCAGCTACGACGAACCGGAGGATGAGTCGGCAACGGGCGGAACGGTCGTCAACGAGGAGGAGGACGACGATGATGAGGAGCTGGACGAGGAGGCGTTGGCACGCGAAATGAAAATGGAGCAAAACTTTGTGGAGGAGGAGGACGAGCATGATATTGCATTCCGGTCGCAGCAATCCTGCCGCGAGTGCTCCATCACGCACGACCACAAGCTGTGTCCGCTGCGCAATGCCTGCGGCAATGTGACGGATGCCGTCGATCTGGCCGAGTGGATCGAGCGCCGGAATCTGGAGGCGCTGGCCAAGCTGAAGGCGGACGCGCACCGCCAGGCGAAGCGGGGCCGTGGTCCGCGTCACGACGACGATGAGGATGACATGGAGGACATGGACATGGACGAGTCGTCGCAGCTGTCAGAGCTGGAGACCAAGCCGCTAATAACCTTCGCAGAGGCATCGGTGCCCGCCGAGTTTGAGCTGCACAACGTCGAGCCAAATGTCACTGGGGTCTTTGCCCGCACCGAGGTCCGAGCGTACACCAAGCTGGGGCCGCTCATCGGGCAGCCGGTGCAGACGGGCGAGGTGCGCGAGGGCAGTGACATGAGGTGGATATTCGAGATGTGCGAGGCCGGAGCGGACAAGTCGTACCTTCTGTGCTGCGACAATCCCAATGCCTCCAACTGGCTGCGCTTCATACGGCCCGCACCCTGCTACGACGATCGCAATGTGAATCTCGTGTCCATCGATCAGCAGGCGTACTTTGTCAGCTGTCGCGATCTGCGGAACGGCATGGAGCTGCTCTACTGGAGCGACGACTGCAACACTATGTGGCGCAAGAAGCACACGGAGAAGATCAGTAAGTATCGATCCCCGAACGATAACCTTGATCCTCCTTTGCAAATCTTTAATTCGTTCCCATTCGTTTCGCTTGCCACAGACTGCGGCGGTTGCAACCTGAAGTTCGAGCATCCGCTCTACTATCGCACCCACTGCTCTGTCTTTCATGATCCATCGATGAGCCTCACCATCCGAAAGTATCACTGCAAGGTGTGCGGCGAGGCTGTGCTGGGCAAGGACAACATTATGAAGCATGCCGCAGAGAAGCATGACGGCAAGGGTGCCTATCAGTGTCAGTTTTGCAACAAGTTCTTTCTGCGCCTCAACTACCTGGAGATGCATCGCACCTATGGCTGTGCCTCCAATCCGAATCGATCGCGTCCCGTCTGCGATTTCTGTGGCCGCAAGTTCTGTCAGCCACAAAAGCTCAAGGCGCATATCAAGCGCATGCACAGTGGTAAGTAATAGAGTGCCAGATCGATGCCCGATCGAACACCTGAACCCCCCACCAGCCAAGCCCAATGTGATAATCGTAACTGTGATTGTAACGTAGTCGTATCGTAAGCGTATCGTAATATATAGAGTACGCATAGTGAGTGCTAGTGTGTCATGCCAAATACAAATAGCAAATAAAAATAAAACAGATCTGCAAGTCTAGTGTGTTCAGCTTGCCAGCACGGTTGCAGCCAGAGTAACGAGTATGCCCAACGAGTGTGCCCATTGGTTATACCTTGATTTTATTTGTAAATGCTCATTGAATGTTGGTTTTTATGTTGTTGCTGGCAAATTTCAAATACAATTTTCGGTGCTTGAGTTTGTGGGTTACAAAAGCTCGCGCCTAGCGAGTGCGCTCAACGAGTGCAGTTGAATTATTTTTGTATATTTTGTTTGCTTTAGTTTGTGGAGCAGCTGGCAACCGTGTTCGAAAGCTCATATATCGTATCGTATCACATATTTGCAACATTGTGTATCGTAACTATTGTATGTATCGTATGTACGTTATCGTAAGCTCGCATTGAACTCACATCGTACAAACTGCTTCTGCATATCTAGACATCAGTCAGTATTCGTACCTTTATTATAGTATCGTAAATCACAAACACACACCCACAACAGTATCGTATGTAACTACTAATAGCGTAACCAATCGCTTAGCTGTAAAAAACTAACCATTTGAAAACTGTAACAGTTTAACTTTGTATAAGCAATGCCAACCCCCAGCCAAACACACACGTACACAACACAGATAGAGATACATCAATACAACATCCAGAAAGATACTAAACCAATATAGATACAGCTTACAGATACATTTAATATAACACCAAGCATAAGCATCTGCGATCGCTCATCACTCTTTTAATTTTGCCTTCATTTTTCTTGAGTTGTAAAACGCCTAAATTGGTCGAAATATGTACAACTTATCTTCTCTTTTGATTTTAATTTGTGTTTTGTGTTTTGTGTTTAGATCCAGTGTTTTCTTTGTTTGTTTGATTAGTTGATTCATCAATTTATGTACTTATAACGTATGCCAAGAACACACTAACAAATTCCAACTGTTGTGGCTAAAGGTCTGAAAAAAAAAAAGAATACTCATACCTGCAGCCTCAAAAATGAATAAATAAATTGACACAAAATAGTCACAATTTTCCACATCCTTCAGTCCTTCAGTTGGAACCATTTATCGACGATTTTTAAACCCGACCCCGTCTTGTATTCTCGATTGTAAACTGCATTGTGTAAGACGCTTTTAGTGAATGATTTTTGCCTTGATTCTGTTCATTCATTTGGCCTTCATATTTTCAGTTAATATTGGTTGTTACATGTGGTAAAATAATATAGTTTTTGCATTTGAGTTGTCCAAAGTATTATGATTCATGGACACAATATATGCCCACCAACAACCACCCCACCCCACACCCCTCTGATCCGTGTCTTATGTGTTTTAGCTTTTTGTTCGTTCGTTGGGTTCTGGTTTCTGGTTTTCCGGATTTGTTGTGTATAATTAAATTAATTCACTAAGTTTCTTTCAAAATCACCACAATCCGAAAATTTCATTTTCTTCATACAATTTCATTTTAGATATGGCTGAAGTTTTACGAGATTTTCAGTGTAAATTATGTTCAAAACTTCTAGGATCGCGTGCGGCACTGCAGCGTCACTCGAAGGAGGTGCACAGCCGCAACTCCACCGTCGTGAGCTGTCCACGCTGTCAGAAACTCTTCCAGAATCGCAGTAATCTCAAGATCCATATGCTGACCCACTCCGGTGTGCGTCCATTCAAGTGAGTCAGCCATGCCATTCCATTCCATCCCATCGCATCCTTTACTCATCATTGTCCTTACCCCTTTTTGTAGATGTGCGGAGCCCGAATGCAATGCGGCATTCACCACCAAACAGTGCCTGCAGTTCCATTACAAGAAGGTGCACAACTACACGCAGGAGCAGATGCCAAAGATTGAGCGGAGTGTGGCCTACACGTTCGATGCCTATTCCGGCGGTATGAAAGTGGACTTTCTGGGTAAGCCGCAGCAGCCGCCGCCGCCGGAGTCACAGCTGCCTAATGCAGCTGTCGTCTCCTCCTCCTCCTCCACAGAGCAAGCACCGCGGAGGCGGCGCAAGAGCCTTGAGGACCAGAACTCGATGCTCAGCAGCTCAATGCAGAGCGACACGGAGTTTAGCGATGACAACATCTTCGAGGCCATCAAGAAGAGCGGCAAATCGATCAAGGATCTGTGCCGCAACGAGCCGAATCTCTCGCTGCTCAGCTCCAAGATTTCCAGCATTTTCGGTGAGAAGGTGCCCGTGGTGGCAGTCCCAGTGCCGGTTGCCCAGCCCTCGGCCGGCGTCTCGCTCCCACCCGTTGGCGCTGGCCGCAAGCGAAAGCGCAAGAAGGAGCCAGCCAATTCCACAACCGCCCAACAGCAGCAGCAGCAGCAACAGGCGGCCCTCCAGCAGCAGCAGGCGCAGCTGCATCAGCAGCAGCAACAGCTGCAACAGCACCAACAGCAGCAGCAACAGCACGAGCAACAGCAGCAGCAACTGCACCATCAGCCGCTGCAGCAACAGGCCTCACTGCAACACCAACCACTGCAGCAGCAGCAGCAGCACCAACAGCAGCAGCAGTCGCAATTGCATCACGAACAGTCCTCCCACCAGCAGCAGCAACAGCAACAGCAGCAACAGCCGCCGCCACAGTATCATCCTCACCACCTGCATGCCCACTCGCTGCCTCACCAGCAGCAGCCGCAGCAGCAACAGCTGCATGGCACCGATCCCGACGATGACGAGGAGGCGGAACAGGTGCGCCTCGAGCAGGTGCGTCGCAAGCAGAACGCACAACTCAGCCTGGTCGAGTCCTTCCTGACGACCACCGCCCAGCGGTTAAGTGCCCAACAGCAGGTGCAGCAGGTGGTGGCGGCCGCAGCGGCTGTTTCGGCCATGGCCGGAGCCGGCGATGATCCCGCCAAGCTGGGTCACATGATGGTCGGCCACATGGGCGTCGGCGTTGGTGTGGGCGTGGGCATGGACGATGAGGATGACGACGACGAGGAGGAGGACGATGGCAGTTCGGCCAATCATCCTGCCAGCGGTAGCCATCCACACCAGCAGCACGGCCATCCACACGGCTCGCATCCGCACTCACACTCGCAGTCACACTCCCATCCGCATCCTCACTCCCATTCCCACTCCCATGCGCACGCCCATCCGCATCATGCCCATGCCCATGCCCACAGCCACGCCCACAGCCACCAGCACTCCCAGCAGGGGGCAGGGGGCCAGCAGCAGCAGCAGCCCCACGGTGGGGATCCCAGTGCCTCGTACCGCCATGCGGCGGCCATGAACGCGGTGGCCCTTGGCCAGAATCTAGTCGTCACCAAGGGCAGCAAGAAGTGGATCGGTGCCGATGATCGCCATCTGGGCGATGTGGCCAGCGACGTGGCCGGCAACGACTCAGGCCCGGGCTCGGGAAACGGTCTGCCCGGCAACGCTGGCGCCGGCCAGGACCTGGGCTTTGCGGTGCCACCCAGCGCCGTGGATGAGCACAGCAAGCTGCTTGGCCAGAACCGTGACTTCCTCGCCCGCCTCATGAGTACGGCCAGCGCTAGTCACGCCCACGCCCATGCCCATGCCCACGCGCACGCCCACCAGCATCAGCACCAGCAGCAGCACAGCGCCCACAGTCGGGAGGAGGATGAGAACAGCTCCTTCCTGGATGTCGTCGAGTCGGCCAACAACAATGCAGCCGCGGCAGCCGCTGCAGCAGCGGCCATGTCCCAGTACCATCACAATGCGGCAGCCAATGGTGGTGCAAGCGGAGGACCAGGTGGCCCAGGAGGCGGCGGCGGCGGCGGTGGCGGTGGCGTACCCAGTGGCGGACATACACCCACGGGACCGGCCACTGGCGGCGGTTCGGTAACATCCTCCAACGACGGACCCGGCCAAATGCAAATGAACTCCCTGACGCATCCGCAGTCCTTCATGAGCTCCTTCTATAACAATGCGAACGCAAGACTGACCGGAGCCGGTGTGGGCGTGGGCGGAGGCTCCTCGTCCGCCAGCATGCTGGTGGAGGCGGCCCTCAATTCCGTCGGCAATATGATTGACAGCGAGAGCAGCGACCTGAAGGTGATTTTTCTTTTAAAATTCTCTAGCAAATATGTACAGGGCCAGCAAGAGTTTTGGCAGCAAAACAACCGCACGGGGCATGGGTCCCCATGAGTCCGCAATTGGGACTACTTTCACTCTCTTATGGAGTGGAATACATGCCACAATCTCCATTGATATCCACAAGATCTTGGGGATTGTACAGAAAAATCTACGAACTTTTACAGAATTTTGAATTCGTGTCGATAGAATGGATAGTCGAAATGTTCTACCATTTGTGGGCAATAACCTGCCTATATACAGGAGCAATTTGTACAAATTATCTAAACGTGAGACGACAACGAAGTCTCAACAAAGAAAATGAGAGCGTTGGCTGAATACATTCCAATAGCAAAAGCTGCACTAGATTTGTCTTCAAAAATATCAAACTTTATTGATTGTTAATTGAATTGTGTAATATTTGCAATCCATTCTCCCGATCAGGTACCCACCGATAATCACATCAATAGCGACAGTCCCATGAGCGCCCATGTGGATGCCGAGGCGCAACGCTTTGGCGCTGGCAGCGCTGCCGGCGGAGTCGTAGGAGCTGGCGGTGGCGGGGGCGGTGGCAGCAGTGGAGGCTCATCGAGTGCGGCCAATGGAACGGGCATTGGAGGCGCCATGGATAACCTGGAGAATGAGCTGAAGATGATGAAGAATCTGGGCAGCTTCCCCATGCAAATACCGCCGCTGCCCATGTTCCAGGGTGCGTGCAACATCTCGCCCAGCGCCTCGACGCCGACCAATCCGCAGAGCAACCAGAACCAGAACGATGTGGATGTGGATGCGGGCAGTACACCGCGACCACATCATCCCGATTCCGATGGCTTCTCTTCGTCGCACCACCGCACGCCGCCCTCGCCGCCGCCCATCTCGCCGGGCCGCGACTATGGTGGAATGTTCGGCTCAGGCAATGGTGCGGGGGGTCCAGGATCCAATAGCACGCCAGCAGGCAGCTCCAGTGCCGTCGGTGGAGGCGGCGGAGGTGGTGGTGGCGGTGGGGGTTCTGGGGGTGGAGCCAACAGCATGTCGGCCTCGTCCCCGCTGCCCGCCCTGCAGCCACAGCGGCGCAACGCGTCGAGCGTGGGCAGCACATATCCTGAGCACGAGCTCATCTCGCCGGCCTCCTCGCCGAGCATACCGCGCTACAACTTCAATGGGGACATGATGCGCCATAAGCGGGCGGTGCAGGAGCAAGACCAGCACGAGCAACGCCAGCGGCACAACCTCTCGCGGCACAATCAAATGTCCAGTGATGAGGAGAACAGCATCATGCCACAAAACAGGTACACTACATTTGTTACTTGTTCATTTAAGTATATTTTCGTACTCATTTCTCGCTACTCGTTACTCGCTACTTTGATTGTCAACAAAACGATTACTCTGTTTCTGTACTTCTAGCAGCGCCGGCCAGGACATGCGCATGAAGTTCCCCCAGTCACAGATCGACCTCATGTACTCCAAGTACGAAAGCATGGCCAGCAACCTGAAGTACAACAGCCAGGAGCTCGACTCGCCGGCGGAGTATCGCCAGAGCAGCAACAGCAATGCGGCGAGTGCGGCGGCGGCTGCTGCCGCTGCAGCGAGTGCGGCCAATGATCTGTCCGATCTGCAGGGCCTGGACATGAGTTCGCGTTCGAACGCGTCGAGCAACTATCACCACAACTTCCAGCTGCCAAGCAGTCGCTACCATCATCACATTTACGATATACTGTCGGACCGGGAGCAGAGTCAGCAGGCCCAGGCCCAGGCGCAAGCGCAGGCACAGCAGGCAACGGGTGCATCGGTGGTGCACCAGCAGGAGCACGGACACGGCAGCCAGCTGGCCATGCAGCAGCATCAGTCGGCGGCTGCCATGCACAACATGCTAAGCGAGCAGCTGGGCGAGCAGGAGCACGACCAGACCACATCCGTGGACCTGAGCCGCACCGCCAACTATGTTGTGTCGTCGCCGCCACAGCTGCCGTACAACCATCCGCATCACGACATGCTGCGAATGGCCTCGCTGGACCTCACACCGAACACGGCCAACATGGCCGTGGGCAACAATCGGTCGTTCCTCTCCACGCAAATGCAGCACCAGAGCCGCGATACCCTAGAGCACCATCGCCTGCTCTCCACCGTCGAGCAGCATCGCATTCTGGCCGCCTCGAATGCCGCCGACCAGCATCGCCTGCTGGTGGATCCCACTGCCCATCTGCTGATGGAGCAAAACAATCGTCTGCTGGGCACCGCCGATCAGTCCCGCCTGCTGGGCGAGTCGGCGGCGGCAGTGGCCCAGAATCGTCACATGGCACGCAGCTTTGGGGCCTACCATCAGGTGGCATCGAGCAACTACCATCCGGGCGTACGACCGCCGCCCGTACTACCCTCAGCGAATCATCATGCCTCGAGTCCGTCAAACTATCATCCCTTCCCCGCCTACTACTAAGGGTGAGACTATGAAAACTAAGTATATACTGTGGTATGACGATGAGTTGCCTGGGACAATAGTGCAATACCTAGAAGGAGGACTCCATTTCACGTAGTTCAATTCGAAGCGCAACAATAACTCTACTTCTACGCCCATCAATCTCCTTTTTCGAGCTACAATTTCAAAGTGTGCCAATCCATTTAAGTGTTTAGATCCTGTTTAAAATTTTGTGTGTGGCATTTGGCATTCTCCTCACCATTCGACGGCTGGCAAACACACCCACAAATATGTATAGTTGTATAGGAAGCATAAAAGATAAATATTATAAATATATTAACAGTAAATGTAAAGCGAAAATGCTAAAACATAATGGACACAGCAGAAAGCCTGCAGCAAAGAATTTTTTTAAAAGAAAATTTCCAGCTGAGTTTGTATAGGAACAACAACAAAACAAAACCAAAAGAAAAATGGAAAATGCTAAACATGCAAAAAGAATATTAAATTATATTAGTAATAATAATTATGATGATAATGATAATATTTTTACACCATGAGAGACGAGTAAAGCGTATATTAACGAGTACAAAATGTGTTGGCAGATCCGGCAGAAAACCCAATCCCATGCAGTCCCAGTACCCTACTCCCGTTAAGCCGAAAATCCAGCAAACTCGGCGAATGAAAGGAGGAAATAATAAATGATATATGTATATTGATAGTGAATACATAGGCGTACATACATACATACTGGCATATACATGTATACATGATGACCTCTCGTTTTTTTTTTTACCTACTATTTTATTATAAATATTATGGATAATGGCGTTTCAGCGTTTCTAGTCAGACAATGGGGGCTACATAGCCATATACATATAAACCACACACATATATAATAATAATAATAATAAATGTACTAAATGGTATATGAAATATGGTATAAAAGATAGCAAGTAAATAAGTTATAATTTCATGTAAATTATTAAATTTATAAGCCGCAGAGTGCGATAAGGCAAAACACACACACAAAACATTAACCAAAAAACAAAGTATCTAAAATCTGAAACGATATACAACACACATGCCAAGAAAAACCAAACCAACAAACAAATAATGATAACAATAAGAAAGCGTGAATGGTATATACACACACAAACACACACACACAGAAATCGCTGATCGAATTATATATATATACACAGACATATATATACATACATATGGAGTAATCAAATTATCGATTATTAATAAAAAGCAACCAAAAAACGTATTTCGATAAGCAGCATTCATTCGATAGTTAAACTCTAGACAGCAGGCCTGTCAGACCACCTCTTGGCAGCCTTTTCAGTCACACATCCATCATTGATATTTATTTATTTCAACACAAAATTTTCGGTTGTTCCCAAACATGAGTAAGGATTTGGAGTACGAGTACAATCGGAATAACAAAGTTTGGGACCGCAACGAAACTCACACACGCGCAGACGCCCTAACTGAGGGATTTGTGGGTCTAGTGGCCATCGGGAGCGTAACGGCGATCGCGACTGGTATACTAACGGCGCGCGACAGAGCCGGCCTGAAGTCAGCCGCTACGAAAGTACGTAATACATTTGCTAATTTTGTGCGTGGCACTGCAAAACCGCAAGTCTCTGCCCCTGATGCTACACGGAAACTAAGAGCATTTGAAAAGATTGACCTTGGACTGCGGGAAGGGACGGACTTTGCTGCATATAAGAAAAAGTCACAGATATCGTGTCTTACCGCGCAACTAACGTCTTCTACTTTAGCAGACAGTGTGCCTACGACTGAAACAAAACAATTAAAGAGAGCACGAGAAGCAGCCGCCAAAAAGGCGTCCGATTCGATAGTGTCCCGTTACTTGGACACGTCAGTTGTACAGTATCCAAAGCATCCCATAGATTGGTCAGCAGGTTTTGAAGCTAAGCAAACCACGTTGCGGGTCGGGAGAAGTGTGCCCCCGATATTTCGTTCAGGCACCACACAAGTTGGAAAGTCAGTTGAAAAACCAGACGTGGTGACACGAGATAAATTACGTCGATTGAAAATATATAGAAATTTGGGACAATTTGCTGAAACACAGCGACCAAAGGTGACGCCTGGAATATTTGAGGTAACAGTTCCTGAAGCAGTGGAAGTAACAACAACAAAAGAAGCAGATATAACAGTAACCAGTAAATTAACAGCCGCCACTGGACAAGCGGACTTAACAGCCGCCACTGATATAACAGCCGCCACTGGACAAGCGGACTTAACAGCCGCCACTGGACAAGCGGACTTAACAGCCACAGGTAAATTAGACATAACCGCCGCCACTCATAAAGTAGACATAACAGAAAGCTGTACATTAACAGAGGGAGAAACTGCCAAGCGTTCGTTTACAAATAAAGAGAAGCAGCCAACGACCAGCAACAAAAAAAACAGACGCAGCAAAAGCAAGAGCGTTAACGATCGGAGCACTGCCGATCGTTTGATGATGACGAAACCCAATAAACAACAATAACAAGAAAAGAGAGCAGCAGGCAGCAGTGTCATGACGCCAACGCCGCCAGAGACGATGTCAGAGAGAACGAGCCAAAACAAAGAAGAGAAACCAACACGCGAATCATGGATGCCGGGCAGGGGGTCAAAGCGAACAATTAAGAAAGATGTGAATCCAACGCAACCACCACCAACACCGCTTCTACCCCCGCCATCCGAAGAGAAATCCAAGCAGATGGGGGTACCGCGAGAGCCAAAGCAAACCACAAATCATGAGAAACCGCCGTCGTTACCGGCGACACAGCCACGAGTCGGCTCCAGCCGAGTGGGCAGCTCCGTACTGATAATGGCCCCCGACGAACTGCTCGATGCATATGAGCAGGCGGTGCTGGAGGCCGAGGCCGAGGAGGAGAGCGAGCAGAGCGAAAACGAGCGTCGCGAATCGCAGCGCAGCGGTAGCAACAGAAAACTCAGTCCACTCTCGACGCTCGAAGCCGTTCGTGACGGCCTCCTCTTTATATTCGGCAAACTCTTAAGATTCGTACGGCGCCTCGACATGCATGGAGGCGGTACCGGGAACAACATCAACTTCGTGGAGGGGCTCATCGACTTCCTGGCGGGCTCATTGGGTGCATACACACAAAGTTCTGTCAATGTAGTGCGAATAATACTAATGGACCTTTCTCCCCCATCATAACATAGGCGGGGCCGCACAGGTGTATGTCTCGCAGCCGCTGGACACGGTCAAGGTGAAGCTGCAGACCTTCCCGGAGGCCTATAAAGGAATGTTCGACTGTTTCGTGAGCACGTATCGCAAGGATGGCATATTCCGGGGCCTGTATGCGGGTTCCCTGCCCGCCGTCGTGGCCAATGTGGCCGAAAACTCGGTGCTATTTGCCGCCTACGGCGGGTGCCAGAAGTTTGTCGCTTTCATGGTCAACAAAGAGACGACCGGCGAGCTGACGACCACCCAAAATGCCTGTGCCGGCTCCCTGGCCGCCTGCTTTTCCACGCTCACCCTCTGCCCCACGGAGCTGATCAAATGCAAGCTCCAGGCCTTGCGCGAAATGAAGCACTTTATCGAGCCCAGTCATCCGCAGGATATGCGTACGCCATGGTCCCTCACGCGGTACATTTGGCGCACGGAAGGTAAGTGGTAGGTGGCCACCCAGCCCCCACATATAGCCCACACGTATCATGATTGTTGTCCCGCGGCAACACTCGAGATTAGATTATCTTAGCGTGGCGTTTTTCAGCAATCTAGAAGTTATTCTCCATAATTCATAATTATCGCATCGCAATGCGATGCCCGATATGGACAACAGAACCCGACACTCCCCTCCACATGGTTTTACAAGATCACTGCTATGGCGTTGCCAGACAAACCCATTTGAAGGTTAGTTTTTGAAACTTTTTTTTTTTTTATTTTGTCATTTTCAATTAGCAAAGGTAGCCCCAGAGGCAGAAACATTACAAAATAGAATATATTTTTTAGGTGTTTCCAACATTTTCCAAATCATTATTGGTTGGTTGAAAGCAACACAAAAATCTACATTTAAAATAGATTTTCAAATGAGTTTTCAGGGGTTTTTTCGCACACATCTCATAAAAATATTAGTCAAAAACTGTCTTCGGAATTATGTCTATAAAACAGGAAGCGAAAACTCTTCTATATTTTTAGAATCTCATTAAAGTATATTGCAAAACATGCGATAAGTAGCAGAGATTAATGCCTCCACATCGCTTAAATCTAATCGAAACTGAATGAGTTGTCAGCCTTCATTTGTTCTTAAACAATAAGAAAAGTCAAAAGAATGAATAATATTTACTACAGCAAATTATGAATTACTTGATATTTGATAAGAAATATTCTCAGCCTTCGTACATGCCACGCATAATGACGTAGCACAAGAGCGAGTGAGAGGCAGATAGGGCAAGTTTGTGGATAATACATAAGCACAAATAATTGAGAGTGGTGCCCCAGCCCCAATCAGTTGTCAAGTGGAAAGTTACTGAATCCGTCCCTCCGTCCGTTCGACATTTCTGCTGACAGCTGCAAGATCAATGGCGGGATGCATGGAGCGGGAGTGGGGGTACGGGTACGCATGCAACGCGGCCATGTAACGTAGTAATTTCCATAAATAGTGAACAAACGGAATGGCCTCCTCACGTGCCAATCTGTTTCCTCCTTCTCTCTCGATCTCTCTCTATCTCTCTCTCTCTCGCGCGTTTGTCATTGCATTTATTTTCCACGCATAATCCATTAAATGCCTTTAATCTTCTCTAAACGCGGGGCACACACAGGCTTGCGCGGCTTCTATCGCGGCTTGAGCTCGACATTCATGCGTGAGATGCCCGGCTATTTCTTCTTCTTTGGCAGCTACGAAGGCACCAGAGAATTTCTGCGGAGGTAAGGGAACAACAGTTCAACGATACCATCAGCATTCATTTAATCCTTTTCATTTTGTATCACTGCAGGAACAATCAAACCAAAGATGAAATCGGACCATTGCGCACAATGGTGGCGGGCGCCATTGGCGGCGTCTGTCTGTGGACCTCCACGTTTCCCGCCGACGTAATCAAGAGCCGCATCCAGGTGAAGAACCTCAATGCCAGCATGTACGCCGTCGGTCGTGAGATTGTACAAAACGAGGGCGTCCTGGCACTCTACCGCGGTCTGCTGCCCTCCGTTCTCCGCACCATACCGGCCACGGCCACACTCTTTGTCGTTTACGAGTACACCAAGCGAGCGCTTCATGGCACCCTCTAACGACACCTGGTGGCGCGGGCGGTCGCCGTCATCGTTGTCGTCTTCATTGCCATAACTCTTACGCGCCGTTTTTTTTTTGTCGTTTAGTTAGATAATTTGTATATATTTAGTGTGTGTGGCCTCCGTCTGTGTACATTATTCAGATATCATATGACTGACTATATATCCATGCTGTTTGCAATCGATGTTGATTTTCTGAATGTTTGGATTGCTGATCCGCGGATCCTGGTCTTAGATCCCGGCCGCCTGGCGCAGGCGTCGCTTAAGAAAGTCACGTCGATCCGCGAATGTTTCCAGTTCGCGCCACTCGTTCCAATTCATCTACGGAAAGCCAATGGGTATTAGTATTTTATGGTATATGTAGTTTAAGTAAATAAAGATATGTACAATAGATGTAAACAAATATGTTGTTATTTTATTCATTATCTATTTGTGATGATCTTCACTTAAGTGAAATGTTACTTATACTGTTTCCCTGTTCTTCTAATTCTTCCATGTTCTTGGAGCGGCATTTACAAGTTTTATAGTCGCAAATACGAGTCAAAACTGAGCAGAGGCATGGCCTTCTTTTATGATTAAAATGAGAGCAAAGTTACAAACTATTTTAATCCAATAAAGGACTCAGAGCATTCCTAAAGTGCTCGCTGGTAGTAGATACACAAAACGTTTACTTTTTATCCACGATTCCCATGCCTTCATGTACATATTTTCCTGCACTCTATGGATTTATGAATGTGCATAATGATCGGATAAGGCGGAAAACTTTATCTGTAAATTGCCCCTCATTTTTTCTCACATTTTCCATGGGAACATTTAAATTGAAATTGTATTTTGGAGCCACTCACCACCACCGGCTGATGGCCCAATTGCTTGAGCTGTTTCACCTTCATTGCCAGCTGTCCCGTGTGCCGCTGCTTGTCTCGTATCACATTATTCCAGCCAGCAACCACAATGATAACGGTGGCCAGATGCTCATCGTGCTCTCTGTCAGGACCCAGCAGATGCCGCCTGGTTAGCATTGTGCCGCTGTAGTCCGGAGGACAAGAGTCTGCATCGATGGGCAGTGAACGCTGCTGTCGAAGATCATAGCAGAACACCAGATCACAACGCTCGTACTGGGGCAAAATGTGCTTGAAGCTGAGGTGTCGGTAGAGGTCGGAGACCGCGTCCCGAATGTCCACCAGAATGCGATCGGTCTTGTTCAGCTTGAAGCGTCCCTCCCGTTCGGGTATGTACTGTGTGTACTGCTTGCCCATCTGCTGAATCTGCCGCTCGGTGAGGAGGTGGCCCTTGTACACATCTCCGCCCAGGAGGCGGGCGCAGCCATCCAGGTGGAAGTACTCCCGACCGGGCAGGCCCCCGCGGTAGGCATGCTGCAGGAAACGCGGCTCGAGGGCCACTCCGAGCAGCTCCACATCGTAGACACCCCGCATAGTGAGGAAGTGGAGGCAGTTGGTGAAGCAGCGTGGATAGCGCATGATCTCGTCCACACGTTGGCGCATCAAATCGGGCAGCCGCTCGGCCAGGCGCTTCTCCACACCGGACACGCTCTCCAGGTTGAACAGGGCCATAACTAGGCCAATTCGCTCCATGTCCTTGAGCCGGGCTTGGTCCAGCTCTCGCTCGAAGCGCTTGAGGATGCATTCGATGAGTTGGTCGTCGCAGGTCTGCAGCTCGCAGCCGAGCAGAGCCATGTGCAGGCAGGTCAGCAGGGAGACGCGCCCCACCTGCGGCTCCAGGTCGCGAAGCAGCCGGTTCAGCGGCTCCACTTGCGGCAGCTTGCTGCTATAGCGTAGAACTTTCAGCAGGGACACCATCGTGATGTCCTCCACTGTGTCCAGCTCTTTGGTGAGTCTATCGAAGAGCTGGTTGAGCAGCTCAGGATTCCGGATCTGAGTCTGCGTCTTAAAGAAGCCCATGGCCATGACGCCCAGTTCCTGGAGCGTCATCTGATCGATACAGCGTGCCAGATTCATCTCAAAGTCGAACATCTCGAAGACAGGGCGCCGCAGCAGGTTGCACAGGAACATGGACTGGACAAGCTGCTCCGGCGGCAGCTTTCTCAGCTTGCGGCCCAGCTTCTTGAGGGCCAGCCACACATACTCCCCGATTCTGGCCAGTCCCAGCTGGTACCAGGCATCACTCACCAGCAGTAGCTGCCCGGTGGGCCAGCGCTCTATACGCCGACAGCACTCGATGTCCAGTGTATTCCACAGCTCCATGTAATTCCGCGTCTTAGTCGATTCCGGTGTCGGCAGCTGGCCCAGGGCGCGCAGTGTGCCCAGCAGCTGGTCGTCGGACAGATGGTGAGTCTGCTCGCAGTATGTGCGGGCGAACCCATCGAACTGTGGCTCACTGATCTGGGTGTTCGTTCCCGCACAGTGCTTCACCATGGCCAGAAAGTTTGCGTACAGAGCGTCGGGACTGAGGTTCCTGTTCGCCTCTAGGTAGCCCAACAAGCTGACCTCCTGCATGGCACTGTCGACGGGCCTTAGAATATGATAGGGCTTCAGGGACTCCGACAGAATGCTGTGGGCGAACTGATTCTCTCTGTCCACAAAGATTTTCGCCGGCAAAACCACGGACGTGCGAATGTGACGATATAGAAGTCGAGGCGCCTGCTGCCCTACACTCCGACAGAGGCAATTGACCCGTAACCACATGATGCAACTCAAATCAATGGCTTTAAGTCATTGATCTATACTTTTTTTTCCATTAAAGTCGCGTTATGAAATTAGCAAGAACAGATACAGAAGCGAGGTGCAACAGCTGTTTTGAATGGAGCTGCCACATCGCTGGAAATGGTAATGCAAAATAAAAAAATGACTAAAATATATCAATTTTAAATGAAAAGATAAAGAGCAATGTTCAATGTTCAATGTAACCAGATAAGAGCAATTACATTTTAATTAAATAAACTTAACTCACGATTTAACTTGTTTCGGCAGAATAATTAGGTTAGGGCCATATCGTAAAAGCATGATGAATTGAGCGATTGATTAGTTTTTAATCAATTTCCAGTTTTGTTTATAAATTAATCATGTTTTTTTCTAAATTTAAATGGCAATTAAAAGATAATCTCTACGCCAGGTAAGAATTGGAGTAAAACTGTAACAAGTTACATATTTCGACGTGGCGATTTCCACCTTGTAAAGGCTCGCGGCCAAATAATCCCCCTCTACCCAAGGGTAGAGCGGTAACATAAAATCTAAAAAAAAAAATAAATAAATTTACAGGCACACAAATAAACAAATTTAAGACAAGGCACCCTAATCTCTCAAGGGGGTTGAGGTTTGGCACTGGCCGAGGAGAGTCCTCAAGCCAGTTAGCCACCGGCCCTATTCCATAATTTTTACCGACGAGACCTCCCAATATAGCATAAAGCAACTATATAAGAAGATCTCGTCGGAAAAAATTATGGACGCGTGCGAGTGAAAAGTGCGAGTGCACTTCAAACTTGTCCACGTCTGTGTTGGAGAGATGATTGTCCGTTAGATGTAGAGTAAAGTCCGTTGCATTGTTTTTGAATTATCGTTTGTTTTTGGTATTTGTTCGAGATGTCCGAACAGTTGGTTTTTTGTGCGACCTGGGTGCCTGGGAAGAACTCAGCCCTGGGATGACTGGCTAGTCGGCCTTGCCCCAACACCAAAACAGGTTCGTAACAATTTACAAAACTAATCAGAGCTGCCACATGGCTAGAAAAAGGATGAGTCCACGATACCGATATGTGCCGATATTGATATACATCGTTACGACTTACTTATCTCTTTATTTAAATCTTAAAACTGGTTAAAAAGGTAAAGAAAACTTTGAGACCAGTTTCTCTTGACTTTACGAACCAGAGGTTACGTAAAGCTCATTATCCGGAAAACTCAAATCGATATTTTGCAACACTTCAAGGGTTCAGTGTACGAAATTGGTCAAAATAAATTGGTGCTATTGCCAGACTTTTTATGGAAACAGCTGTTGCGTTAGTATGGTTGTTTGAAGCAAGAGACGCCGTAATTTTTTGCGATCGAAAATTTACAACATTTCCTTTCGGTAAAACTCGACTAGTCCTTCTTTTGTTCGGTCAATCTTTTAATTAAGTGAAGTGATATTAGCTTGCTCATGAAAAATGTAAGTGGCATACAATAATACTTGCACTTTTCAATGCAGGCCTTGCCCATTTAGCATTTGCAGCCGATCGCACACAGTCCCGTCCATATTCCATGGATTGTTTACTCACATTCTCTCCAACACTCCAAATCCCACGTGTTGCTCATGCTTTTGCGTGTTCTTTTTATACCGGGTACTCGAAGAGTAATAGGTTATTTCGTATATATATATTCTTGATCAGCATCAATAGCCGAGTCTATGTAGCCATGTCTGTCTGTCTGTCCGTCCGTCTGTCCGTCTTGCTTGTCGGCTAGTTCTCAGAGACTATAGGAGCTAGAGCCACCAAATTTTGTCTCCAGACTGCTGTATGCTCACACTGGTACCAGTGTATTTCGCCCCGCCTCTTCTGCCCCAGAAAGGCAAAAATATTCCCCGCCCAGCAGCTTTTTTTATATTTTGCACATTCTCTCTCACTCTGCTTCGTGTATTGTGCGGCTCTCGGCGAGGGTCGAGCTAAAAGAGCGTGTTTGCGGGAGAAATTATGTAGATGTTGATGACATATGTACATACATATGCAGAAAAAGGTAAAATATGAAAAAAATAAAAAAATAAAAAAAAAACTGTAAGGTAAGACGACTTACTGAGGACCGGGTATTAAAGATGTGACGCGTAAGAAGCGTCTCACAAAATTTTCTTGCGACAGAAAGCGCTAAATATTTCGCTCAGTGCCCTGTGTGACCAAAGTAGACCGAAATGTACGTTTACAAAAGAACACCAGTTAAATATTCAAATTTTGTATTAAATCTGGAGGAGTGTGTTATTTCAGAGCGGATTAGAGCTTGGAGGACAAAAATGCATGGAGCAAGCACCGCATTATTGGACAAGTCCGTTCCGACTTGACAGTCGACAGACGATCAATAGACGAGTCGATAGCGCCATGTCTGTCTGTCTGTCCGTCTTTTTAGTATGCTATTTCTCGGAGACTATAAGAGCTAGAGCCAACACACTTTGGCTCCAGACTGATATATGCTCACACTGAAACCAGTGTATTTCAAAAATTAGCCCCGCCCCTAACGTCCCCTAAAAAGGGCGAAAGCCTCCCAAAGCTACAGTTTTGAAGATAAAAGAAAACTAAAAACGCCATTCCGAAGGGAATGATCGTTTTTTTTAAAATTATTAAAAACAATTATTATTCATAACTTTAAATCTAAAATTTTTGGTGGATTTGCATAGTTTGTCTATAGAGCAGTCTATTGTTCCATTAAAAAAAAAACGAAATAAAATAATAATCATTATTCACGGTCCCTGTAAAAAACATGTCAGTCTCAGATAAAGTCATTATTAATGTTTCAGAGTAGCTCTGAAAATTATGTATTAGTATTAGTTTATGAAAATAGGGGATAAAAATGCCCATACTATACATACCGGTTGTACCTATACCTTTCGGTATATTTTATCGATAGTTCTGCGGTCACACTGCTGCAGATGGGTGATTGTTGTTGTTGACAAATAGACTAATTGTTTTCTGACAAACACCCAAACACTTTTCAAAAGAAGCATTCCGTTGGTGTTCAAAATGATGCAGCCATATCCCGTATGCCCTTGACGGACAATGCCCGGAAAATACAAACTGAGGCTACAAAACCAAAGGGAACTACGTTGATCAAAGTATCCAAGGAAAAATCTTTGATTGTCATACAGGATCCCGTCATCTTGGAACAGGAAGGAGCAGCAACAGGATAATATGCTGAGTGTTAAGCGTGGTAAGCATTTTGGCAGAGGGCTAGTTGGCATTACAGCCACACAATTCTTTCTTTTACAGATGAACAATTATGGGATCTGACGGACGATGAGTCTGTGATGTGTATCGGATCGAGTGGCGAGGACAGCTGCACGGAAGTTACCTCTATCACCATAGACGCTTTTAAGGATAATACATCCTCGGTGGACCGTGTCTCGTCCCAGAACGTCGCTGCCAATTGTGACAGCCCCACAAATGTGAGGAAACCAATGGAGAAATATCTACACGAACGACGACTGATCAAGGCGGTGAAAAAGCGACGTGTTCTCTATGACACCCAACATCCGCGCTTCCACGACAGGGACTTCAAGAACGAAGTGTGGCGCTGCATTGCCAGACGCCTCTCCATGGATATGAATACCTGCGTTGATATTTGGACCGAGCTGCGCTTCGAATTCCAGTGCCACAAGCGTGAAATTTTAAACTACAAGCAGAAAATTGCGAGGCATCGTCCGGCCGGTCGCCGTCCTTTTATGGTGCTCGAGGAGGAGATGTGCTTCATGTATCCGCATGTGGCCAGTTATCCGCTGCTGCGGGAGAAGAATCCAGCGGAGTCAGTCAATGCTCCAGAGCCAACTCCAGAGGATGATGTGGTGCTGGTGAATGCCGCACAGCCAATGGCCATTATCGATTTGGATCTGGACAATGACACTTTCAGGATCACGCCCGTAAAACGTCGTCTAATCGAAGCCGTACGCTACTATCCCCAATTGTATAATGCATCGAATATCAGCTACAACGATTACCGCCATCGCGGCCTCATCTGGGCCGCCATATCCAACGAGCTGGGGGATAAGGCCACCAAGCTAATGAAAAGCTGGATAATTCTGCTGACTCGTTACGAGTGGGAGGTTAGCCGGGGCCCCGACGAGTCGTCGGAGCTTATGAAATTGATGGTATTCCTGATACCGCACATCCCGCACATGAAGGAGTCTGTATATAAGACCTCCAAGTACCTGACAGCTGCCTGGCACTATCCCATCGAGCATTTTCGCAGCGTTGGGAGGCTGATAAAATTGATGAAGGGCAATACGGAGCTGGTCCAGCTCACCGAGGAGTATCTGCACATCAAGAACAAGCCACTAGCGTATCACAATCTTTGGCAGAAGGTCGCCGCTCAGGCGATGAGCACACCCGAAAGCTGTGAGGTTACCTGGTTGGTGTTGCGCTCCTTTCACAGAGAGCTTGTGGAGATGCGTTTGGCCAGCTATAAGCTGAATGACAAGTGGTTCTTCGAGAACACCATCAACGAGATATACAAGACGATCGTTGATCGCACCGTAAATCGTGAGGGCAATAGGCCAGACGAGCATCGAACACCGATGGTCAGAGTGGCCCTGCTGGATACCAGGACGGAGGAGTTGCTAAAAACAGCAAAGATTGCACCACGCAAGTCACTGGCTTTTGTTTATCCTTCTGCTCCCACCACAACCAGTAGCAGCAGCACTTCCACCATCACCAACGCCACATCAGTGTCAAGCAGCAGCAGCAGCACCACCACCACCATAACTTCCACTGCCACCACAGTGCCTAGCACAGTAAGCTCATCGCCCTGCTCCACAATCATGAAGACAGATGGCTTGAAGTTCATGAATACCTTGAGTATGGCAGGGCGAAACAGCACCTTGGTGATGTCCGCAAATACTGCGCCCGGTGTGCTGAATGGTAAGCCGGTGCCCAAAGTGTTTGTGGTTCGTCGCAGTGGGCCGTTGCCAGTTCAAGCACCCGCTCATGAGATACGATCCTTGATGACGATGCAAACAGCGTCTTTGGGATCCCCTGCGACGCCCGTTAGCGTGGCAATAAATCGGGCTAGTGTGCTGGATACACCTACAACGCCATTGACTGCCACATCAAAGGCAGAGACATCCATGACAGTTCCCAGTGGAGCCTTGAAGCGAAAGCGATCGTCGATCACTGTCAATGGGGAAGGCACTGGTAGCAGTGAAACGGGAAAGGAAACTGAAATTGAATCGAATGATCAAAAATTGCCAGCAATAGCCAACACCTGCCTGCAAATGCAAATCATAAGCAAAATTAAAGTTGAACTTTTGGCGGATGGGAATTTTTTGCGTATCCATGGCGGTGCCCTGATCACAGACTACACCTTGCAAAGGGAACGTGTGGGCATGCTGATACGCGAGGTGATGAACATACCGATTCTACACAACAGCAATCCAAAGCTGGCGAGCAAGAAATCCGAATTGTGGGGCAATGTGGCAAGGAAATTTCACATGCCAGGTGAGATAGGAGGCGTTCCCTAATTGGCTGTCCCAAATCTTTGTATTTAAACCATTATTATTTTATCTCTCTTTAGCTGATGCCTGTCGCGCCACATGGAAATTCTTGAGTGAAAACATCAGCCTGTTTCCGGCGATTGCGCCAATGCCATATCTGATGGGTCTCCACAAAGGCTGTGCCAAGAATTGGGAGAAATCCGAATTGTTTTTCAACCTCTTCGAAGAGGTTGCCGCCAAGAAACAATGGATTAAAATCCGGGATCAGCTGCCTCTGCTCATGATGCACTTTCGCATGTACGAGCATTTGTACAGCGACATGCGTAGGCCGCGACCCGGCGAGATCTTAGGAGCGCCACCCAGCTACACCCAGGAGCAGAGCGATGATGTTTGGCGAGTGGCCAAAGCAAAGTTTCCCGATAGTAAGCTGCGATTTTATTTCCCATTTTCTTATAGACTTAACTGATTTTGTGCTTTTCAGTCAATCATATGAAAGTATGGTCCACATTTAAATTGGCTTTTCGCACATATATGGATGATCTGGAGTTGGGCATTGAGAATCCCTGGCCTAGCCTATGGTGGCGGACTTTCGATCAGCTTAGATTCCTTGTGAATGTTCGCTATCATCCGCTGGAACCATACTACTATATAGTCCACACAAAGATCAGGGCGGAGGTGAAGCGTTGCAGTATCTATGAAAAAATGATGACAGCGCGCCAACCCGATCTCAGTCCAAAGTCAAGGGCGTTGGGCAGTCAGGTGCGCATCGACTGGGAACCATTGCCCTGGGAGACCGAGGAGGCCAGGCGTCTGCTGACGGGCAAACTAAGAGCGGACACAGTCAGTCGGCCATACGTTAAGGCTCCACCACCAGCTACAGCAACAGCAACAGCTGCGTCTCCTGCTAAAGTTGTGTGCTCTGCTCCTGCTGCCGCTCCTGCTAAAGTTGCGTCTCCTGCTCTAGCTGCGTCTCCTGAGGCTTATACATGTGCTCCGGTTGCGTCTCCTGCTCCGTCTGCTCCGGGTCAACTGAGAGTCGACACAGTCAGCCCGTACGTTGAGGCTCCACCACCAGCCACAGCAACAGCAACAGCTTCGTCTCTTCCTAAAGCTGTGGGTTCTGCTCCACCTGCATTCCCTGCTAAACCTGCGCCCCCTGCATGTGCTCCGATAGCGTGTCCTGCTCCTGCTCCATCTGGGTCTCCAGCTACTGCTCCCGCTCCGGCTACATCCTTAAGCCTAGCTCAGTCTCTTGTTCTTCCTCGTCCGCTTGTTTTGGTGTCCAAGGAATACAAAGGCGGGACTATGCCTGATGTAAAATGTAATGGCCAACCGTTGCAGACATCTCCAATATTGCAATGTGCAACACCGCGACTTTTGCCGAATTTACCAGCCTTTGAGATGACCACCACGCTGAAGAAATATCCCAATACCTTCAGGCAAGCCACCACCCATGAGAAGCGCACCGCCTGGGTGCAGACTGCCACAGAATTAAATACCTCAGGTATGTAAACACAATTGACAAGCGGCAGCACACAATCAACCTTTGGTATACCCTTCCTTCCTTGCAGTGACTAGTTGCCGCATGAGCATGCAGCATGCGCTACGCGAATCGCGCATCCTGAAAATCGCCGATCCAACGAACCAATGCCAGTTGGGGCAAAGCTATTATCGTCCCATAAATGATATCTACAGCGAGGTGAAGCCTGAGGCACAACCTGTCAGGGACAGTCAGCTGTTAGTGCGTACACCAGAACAGCTCAACCAGACACAGATCGAAGGAGCGTTAGAAACGAGACGCTTTATGCCTGAAATCTCCATGAGCAATTCGCATCCACGGCTGGTGCTCAAGAACTGGTCCCATGCGCTTGCCGCTTTCAGCCCCGAAAGCCAGCAAAAGCTGTTCGGAAAGCTGACCAATGTGTTTGCCAAACATGCGCTGGCATCGAGCGAGTCGATAGCCAAAAACGAAGTCATCGGAGGCTCACACACAAATCACATACATTTTAATTTGTAATTTATTAATAGGAGAGTCATAATTATGTACATGGCTCATGCCATTCTAAATTATACTTATAAATTATATCTTTACTCTTGGCTTAAGTATAATATGTATCCAGAGTCGGGCACACCTTTGGTTTATAAAGTCTTTTTATGTACATATGTACATTCAACCAATGTCTACAAAATGCAAGTTTATATTCTTTTGTTATTAAAAAAGTTGAAATCAAAGTTTGTGATAGTTTGTTATTTTTTCCGCAGTTTCTCCCCAATTTCAACCACCATACCAGAACGACCATCCGTACAATTTGTTGCTCAATCGCTGGTCACCGCCCACTTTTATGGGCAACTACAGAGACATCAAAGTAAGCCCCTAAGAAATTGGGAACGAGGATACAATGGCCCAATATGATGTGTGATTGAAGGGATGAATATGGATGATTGTCCTGCGCTAAACGAAGGATCAAATATAATTGGAATGCACTGTGAAAAATTTAATTGGATGCAGAAATAAAAAAGAAAATACAAGTATTGGAATTTGATTGTTTGCTTTTGCTTTACCAACAGCAACGGGATCTATTCTTAGCCACAAATAAACTGGCAGCATCCTGCCGTGGGGATTTCTCCTCGGTGGGCTTCAGGCTAGGTTTCATGTATCTTCAGCGAGAGTGTGGCAAAGATTTGGTCAACATTAACACCACTCCGGGCAGATGCCTCACAGAAGGCGAGACCCTTGTTGTCGGCAAAAGTGAGTCCCTGCAATTGGCTTATCTTGCGTCTCTTCAGATCCTCGCACTTGTTGCCCACCAGGACAATGCACACATCCCGTTTGCTCTACCTGTCGATCTCATCCAGCCAGCACTGCAAGCTTTGGAAACTGGATGGACTTGTGGTGTCATAGACGAGCATAATGCCCTGCACTTCACGGTAGTAGCTGGGCAGCAGTGGTCGGAAACGCTTCTCCCCGGACGCATTCCAGATGAGTAGCTGAACAACCTGCCCGGCCACCTCAATGTAGTGCATTCCCACCTCGACTCCCACGGAGCTATGGTATTTGGCCGTGAATTGTCCGGCCATAAAACGTTGTAGCAGAGTGCTCTTGCCCAAACCAGAATCGCCCAACAAAAGTATCTTAGAAAGCATCTTGAACAGTTTCAGTTATAGAATTATTCACAGGAGCTCTCAGTCGATAAGGTTAATGGTTATGTCAAAGGTAGCCTGATGACTTACTTGTTCGCGTTTGAAGTTGGATATGTCTTAAAAAGTACCAGCCATCAGTGTTAAGTGTCTTAAAGGCGCTCTTCTCTCGTCAGAAAGATAAATGGATGTATACTTACGACCAACTGTTTCCTGTAAATGTCTATAAAAATTAACATTAAACTGCCAGTGGGTGGTGGGCGGAGGTTCGAGTTCAAACTGCTTCAGGACCCCGCGGACAGCCATCATAATCATTCCCGCATCTGATGGCGTTGGCAATAATGTTTGCTCTCGGTGATTAACGCAATTAAACAGGTGCTCAAAATTATGTTTCCAGTGGATTAGCTCCCCCATGTACGAGCTGTACGAGGGGAGGCTTAGCTTCGGGAGTCGTCGACGAGCAATTTTAGGGGATGGATTGGTATTGGTGGACATGGTGGATCAGGGATGAGGGATGGGAATGCGTACGTCCGCTAATAAGGGTCACATTAGCAACATGCGCCACAAGTTCGCATTATTTCTGAGCAGAAGAATGGGTGCTTTCGGATGTTATGGGATGGTGGGTGGATGGGGATGACGTTAAAATTTCATTAGCATCCCACTGGTAAAGCTTGACCTGAAGCGGTCCACCTTGATGGCGAATGGATGGTTGCTTGGGTGCCTTAATGTGACTGCTCAGGTGTTCGTGGGTATACGTTTCTTATAGTCGGTTCCGTTGTTGCTCTGCTCTGCGCCCCATTCCACTTATGCAATTGCCACTAAAATGGTTTACACACCCTGGACATAATGAGCCACTTGCTCGGAACGATTTACTCAAATTAAGTTCACAATTTCAGCCATTACAAGACGCTTCTAAGGTGTATCAACGGATGCATACCCTAGAAAGCCTTAGATACTGAAAAGCTCTTCTCCCTGACTCTAATTGACTACCCTGGAGAGACTCATCATCTGCTACCCTTAAGAGCGACCCTGGAGAGACCACAAAAACTGCTAATTGAAGAGTTTTTGTTACTGCCTGACGTTGATGTGTTATTCCCATGTTTTATTGTTAAGTAATACAAAGAATAAAAACAAAACCAAAAGCCCAACAAACAATAAAAAGTAAACTATTTAATGACAGTCGGTCGGAACGGCAGCAGCCCACACAAACGTCCCAGAATCGGATTCAGAATAGGCCTCAGACTCTCAGAATAGTTCAATGGATTGCTACTGGGACACAGACCAGAAATAAGTATGTACGTATTAAAAGTGAATAAAGGTTGAGGCATACGACAGAAAGATACCCTGTAGGGCAGTATGTATTACCTTAATATTCGAATCTTTCTCTTATTCATGGACTACCTTGATGTCAAGCAACGCGTTGCGCGATTCACAATATTTTCGACTGCATTTGCACTTTGAAAGTTTATTGGATCATGCAAAATAATTAATGGAAAAGAGAAGTGGGTGTACAGCAGAGAGTGCCATGATCCTGATGCGCTGTTAGTGCCCATCCAAGTGCGTGCATACCTCTCTGCCACTCTACACGGCATGCAGCGCAACAACAACAACAATACTAAACAGAGGGGGCAAAAAGAAAAAGAGAACACGCCCCGCTTTCGGGGACGGACGAGTAAAAAGTAAACAGAAAAGCCATTAACGGTTACAACAACACCAGCAGCTCTTATTGTTGCTGTTGTTGGAGTTCTTTTTATTGGAATTGCTGTTTGAATAGAGCATGAACAAAAAAACAATTACCATTTCGCAAAAACAAAGATAATTTGCGAATGAGATCGACAACTCGATACAAAGGCGAGACATGGCAGGAGGAAGCCTTGAGAGAGTGAGAAGGGAAGAGAGAGGAGTACTGGAAAGAGATCAGCTGGAGCAACACAGAACATTGGAAAAGAAAGTTGCTGGAGTGCTCAAAGAGCGAATGAATGTGCCTCACCTTGTTCAAATCATAAAGCAACTATATAAGGAGGTCTTGTCGGCAAAAACTGTGGAAAAGTGCGAGTGAGAAGTGCGAGTGAAAGGGCTCTCGCTGTAAGTGTGAGGGCATATAGTTTCTTTATGCTTATATAGTTGCTTATGGTTCAAATAAACCTTGTGGAGCAGAAGGAGCGATCCACATCTCTCTATCTCTCTCTCTCACATCAGCTGCTCTCTTCCACTTTAAATCTTACTTATTTGAGCGACAAACAAAAAGCCTAATAAACATATTCCATCAAGAGTTACCATTGCCTGAAGTATCTCAAAGTACAAAGTTAAAAAATATTCTGTAGATCACTTTTGGTACTTTTATGTGGTCTCAATTGAATCATCGATAACCTTTCGCATTCGAAGCTAATAAAAATATGATTGAGGTCAATGCCAAAAAGCCGAGCACGTTGCAACAACCTACAAATACAATGTCAGTGTAAAGTGTCAACAGTATTCAGAGTTCGGCCTGAAGTGTTGACCCCAAATTCGGTGGCAATTGGGCTCTGAACTGAGGGCAGGGGTGGGTCTGACCCGATGCACCGACCCAGTAAAGTGCGTAATCCACAAAAAATCAGAAACCCACGAAATGCAAGAAAAAATAATAGAGAGGAAAACCAAAACAAATCTGGTTTAAGACGTGACTTGTTTATTACGCCCAACGAACTTTCTATGGGAAGGGCCGCCATCGCCACCGCCGCCGCCACTTGGCACTTGGATAATCTTGGGTACTTCACCGCAGGGCCGGAGAGCATCCCAGCATTCAGATTACAGAGACAAAGATATTGAGGAAAACATGGAAAAAGTATCCGCCGTACCTCTTCTTCCCATGGAAACAAAAATCTGATTTGGACCGATTTTGGATGTATGGATTGGGGAACTGATTCTATGGGAATATACACCAATTATAGATAAGGGAGATAGATCTACTTTGCAGTATTATTAATCAAAACTTAATCTAAATAAATCCACATCCTTAGGCAATCTTCCTCAAAAATATATAAAAATGCTGTGGGAGAGCTAGACTGGGATTCTAAACATTTCGAAAATACTTTCGCCAATTAGCAATATCTCCAAACTGGCAAATATACATGTAAACGATTTTCAGCAGAACATTTCGCTTTCAACCGATTTTCAGCTTATGTTGTCATATTGTGTGTAATATCATAACTTTGGAAAAACAGTGCGCCAATCTTCTGCTGCTGATGCTGCCTGGCTGATTTTATAGCCTTCCAGGCGGAGGGTATTATTTCAATGAGGATATGTTTGCCATGCGCCAGAGAAAGCATCTTCGATTACATATGAAAATATTAATAGGAACTGATCGAAGCTTTTAGCAGTCTCTTGTTTATATTTCATAGTTGCAGTCACAGATAGCATAACTGTTTCCCTAGCAATGGGTCTGGAAGTGTATCAAAAGCTTCGCCTTTCGATGCTCATGTTACTCACTTGTTGTTGCTGCTATTATCGCACACACAAAACACACTGCTGCTGCCGCTGCTGCTGCTGCTTCTGCTCTGTCGTGGTTATTCGTTTTGTCTGCGCTTCGTTTCGTTACTTTTGCTTTGCTGTTTCCATGAAGAAACTATATAAGGAGGTCTCGTCAGAAAAAATAAGCAGAACGTGGAGTGAAAAGTGCGAGTGAGAGGGCTCTCGCTGTAACGGCAACGACAATGGAGTGTGCTGATTAACCCTTTGAAGGCAATGTGAAAAAAACATAATAATTGTTTCATAATATAATTTTTAATAGTTTGCTACATGATAGTAGTCTTTGTTGTGAAAAAATAAAACCATTTTGAAAAAATTTGAAAAAAATTTCCGCACACCAACCTTCTGCGTCGACAAGCAAACGATCACTGAGAATTAGGAAAAGCAGCCAGTAACTCTGCCACCGACGAGGCCTCCTTATAGTTTCTTCATGGTCACTGACGCAGCCGCAGTTGCTGTCGTTGCCTATCTCAGTCGCTGCGCCGCCGCGGCGGCCGAAAGAAACCGAAACCGAAACGGTCATTATTAATTCGTACGTACTCGCCGTCGCAGTCATAGTCGCGGTCGCCGTTTTGCGGTTGCGGTCGCAGTCGCCTGTCGTGTGTGGTTTTCCCTCTCCATCCCATAAGAACCGTTGCAGCCCGGCGTTTCGTATTTTGTCGCAGAAGAAGACCAGAAGATTTTCCCCGCGCTCAGATCAATTCATTCGTTTGTCGTCGTCGCGCTTAATTAAATACTCTTATTTTTTTTCCCCCTACTTATTATTTTGTGTTGTGTTGTTCCGACATCCCAATTATATATAGCTTAATTGTTTAATAGCAACCACAGCAAGAGCACAAAGAGCAAAAATAAGTAAAGTTAAGTGCGAAAAGTAAAGTAAAGTGAAGTTTCAGTAAGTGAGTGAGTGTGAGTGATTGAGTGCGCGAGTGGTGCTGCCCCTGTGTGTGGGTAAACAATTGGAGCAGCACAGAAGAAGGCAACCCCCACCGCCCCTCACAAGTGGACATTGGACATACACAATACGATCGCCCAGAGGGCTATTGCTTGTGCACCAACTCGGATTTCTGTCTAGTACCTGGTGCCGCCTTTTGCGGCAAGTTCAAGTTCAAAGAGAGGAGAGAGCTTCTTTATCGGTAAGCATACTCTCAAATTGACAGCGCCCACAACTTTACATGAGGGGGCGGTGTTCTCTCTTAGTCTCTTTCTCAGTCTTCCTTTGAGCATGGCGCTCTCTCTGGAAGCAGCGTGCGTGTGTGTGTCTCTCTCTTTTACTTTTTGCGTGCATTGCACCTTTTTGGGCCGTATTCCTCTTTGTGTCGTCGTTCGCTTTCAATGCATTTTGACAGTGGGAATGGCTAATCGTTCTGGCATTTTGCATTCTCCACGGCCGCCACTTCTGCCGCCACTACACCCTGCGCACATTCCTTCCACCGTTTTTCATATCCTACTCTCCCTCTCCCCACCTGTACTCCACTGGCACTCTCTGACATGCATTCGCATTCGCCCGCACCTGATGATAAAACACTAACAATGCTTTTATCGGGCTATTACGCTGAAGCGATACCCTTTGTAAGAATTATCAGCTTTAAAATATTTGTTTGTGGACTGCTCGAGAAGACAAATATGCAGTTAACGTTTCTTACTGTTCGAATAATAATTTCGGCTAGAGCAATGCTCACAGAGCTGTGATATCCTGTGTGAACCTCAAATACAGTATACCCTTGAAATTTCATTAGTACTGGGTATCCCCAAAAAATTGTTGATGATTTCTACGGATTGCCGCTAATCAGCTACACGTTGGATCTTTCTCTCAATCTCTCACTTTGTTTGGGAGTGTGTGTACACTCTTCTACTGGGGCAATCTCTTTTGTGACTCTTCTTATCTCCCCTTTTTTGCCGAAAAATCGAAATTTAAACCAAATAATGTAAGAAACCACCGCAAAACGTTTTGCGTTGCGGAAGAGTCGTCCACCTCTATTCTCAAATGCAACACTACCCAATGACTGACCGTCTGATAAGTCCGAGGGTATGTGCACACAAAGACATACATATGTACTTATGTATGTATAATGTATGTACATAAGTATGTGATTACCGCCATTACTTGTGTCTGATATAGAAATTCTCATGCAGTTTACTGTTGTCATAGACTCCGTATTATCTCAATAGTCTTATCAATGGGTTGCGCTGGTTCCGGCTGGTCAATGTTCCTCTGCAGGTAGTAGCCGTGTCTTCTGGTTTTGTGTTTAGTTTTGATAGCGATCGTGGCTGGCACATATGATAGTAGCTTCTAATGGTCTGAATCCATTTGTTCAAAGGTAGAAATCCATTTAGATACAGATATTTACATGGGTGTGTGCAATCTTTGCTGTTTTCTTGGGTTTATGGGATCGTTGACTTTTGATATTTCAACAGAAATTATTTCTGCAAACTCTGCTAAAAGTTATTCTGCAAAAATTATTCTTCAAGCCAAATCGAAAGCTGAGATTGTTATTCGAATAAATTCAAAACTCACAGCTGATCTGTAGACGACTAGTAAATGGTTACACTTAAGATCATAATTTCCAAATAGATTATGAATCAGCTCAAAAAATGTTACGAAATCAGTAAATTTTAAAGTGAATGTTTTCTATGAGAGAGTGTTGTAATTATTAATGATGTTATCGATATGGAATTTCTTTAATGATTCCCCATTAAAATGGGTGATATTTGACAGCCCTAAATCCAATGATCTCAGCCGAATTTCATGATAGATATTTGGTCATCGCCCACACATCAATTCGCATATTCGAATGCTACGCGATCTGTTTTTTATACACTGTACTCGAAGAGTAAATAGGGTATATTTTATTTTTGGGGAATAACGGTTGTATGTAACGCACAGAAGTATATATGTTCTTGATCCGCATCAATAGCCAAGTCGATTGAGCCATGTCTGTCTGTCCGTCCGTCCGTCCGTCCTTATGAGCGCCTGGATCTCAGAGACTATAAAAGCTAGAGCCACCAAATTTTGCATCCAGACTTCTGTATGCTCACAGCTGTTACAAGTGTATTTCAAAAATGAGCCACGCCCCCTTCCGCCCCCGCAAAAGGGCGAAAGCCTCCCAAACCTAAAATTTTAAAGATAAAAGAAGACTAAACACGCCATTCCGTAGGGAATGACCATATCTATCAGATCTTATGGATCAGATATTAAAGCCACAATAAAGAAATCAATTTTCAGTGGTTAAACACACCCTGTCCCGCAGCTTTTGTTGTTATTTTTACACATTCTCTCATTTACACTCTGCCTCTGCCTCGTCTCTGCCTCTGCCATGACTCTGCAGTATTTGGCTCTAGGGAAGGGGGCGATCTAAAGGAGCGTGTTGGCGTGAGAAGTGTTGTAGATGTAGATGACAGATGAAGAAAAAATTTTAAATTTGACAAATAACCGCTTGAGTACAGATGTAGTACTGAGTGCCGGTTATAAAAGTTGTGACGCTTAAGAAGCGTCTCACACGTCCCTTCTCGTTGGCGTTGAATTTTGCTGTATGATCAGCTCTTGGGTCCAATGATGGATCCATAATGTGGGGGCGCAACAGCAGCGGCAGCAGCCTCACATTAAGTTTTTGTTTTGGGGGCTCTGTGCTTACGCTAACGTTTACTTCTGTCGACCAAAGCAACTGTTCCAATAGAAAGCCAGTTAACAAAAGCCACGCTCCGGTTCGAGGCCAGGGCCTGGGAAGACGGTCAACGATCCAGCGATCGATCAATCCATCGATCGGGTCTGGTCTGGTCGTCAGCGTCTAAATATAGATTTCGACAGTATTTGTTCGGCAAATATTGGCAATGAGTGTGCAGCAGCCCGAACCTGCCTCAATGCCGTCTCAGTTTCTGTATCTGTGGATCTGCGCCTGTATCTGCGTCTGTTGCTGCACGTGTTGTTGCTGCTCTGGCCCCCACGCGACATTCAACATGCGGACATGCGACAATATTCCATTTCTCTTTTTATGCGAGAGGCGGAAAATTCCTTTTTTTATCCAAGAATTCTACTTTATTCAGCTTGTATTCCATAACTAAAGATAAAGCAAGGATCTATCATGTCATGAACAATTTTTAGGTTCCATTAAACGGAAGACAAAATATTTATATTTCAATCTTTTCCCTTTTTTCGCGCCTGCTTGAAGAATCTTTATCTGTGGGATAGCTTCCTTAATAACTTGTTATCTATTTGTCAATATTTTGCTTGTGGATGCTCTTTAAACATTATGCGTACAGTATCTGGAAATCTATTTCTCCATCTGTATCTGTATGTGTAGAGATGTATCTATGTATATCTACGTATATTTGCTAGCCTTCTCTCAGCTCCCTGTACCCTGTCCACCGCCTCTTCCTGGTTGTGTGTCTGCTGCTGCTGCTGCATCCACATTTCAGACATTCAGACAATGCCCGCGTATTCATAAACAAGGCATCTGTCCATCCCATGCTCCTGGGGCTCTTGGGCCACAATATATTTTTTTTTTCAGCAAGTTGGTACCACTTCTTGCCACGGCTTGTGTGTTAGTGTTTGTGTGTGCTGCTGCCGTTGCCATGCGATCGCTTGCTTGCTGCAAACAAAAAAATATTCATTTCGGTTTTTCTTTCTTTTTGTCTTAGCTCTGTTTGTCTCTCTTTCGCTGTCCCTCTTAGTCCCTCTTTCACTGTGTTTGCCAGTCTTTTACACTAATTTTACTGCATTTTTTTGTTAGCTTTTCTTGACAGTAGATGTTCTGGTTGTTTGATGGGTTTCTCCACCTTCTCGAGGGCAAAAGTGCGAGTAGATATGAAACACAGTAGTCTACTGAAAATGCTTCTACAGGTAGAAGTATGCCCTCAACGAATGGATAAATGTGAAATCTTAATGATCCCTGATAAAAGCACAGACACAAAATTAACAGTACTCCAAAGAACTGACCTTTGGCAACACAATTCGAATTGACATCCGATACAGATGAAGTTACAGATGCATGCGTAGAGTGGATACAGACAGACACAAGTATGTATGATATGCCTCTGATATTCGACATTAATTGAAGGGGCCTTCTGTGACGTAAGTGAAGCCTCAAATGCAATTGCTGCAGCAGCACATAGATTGACGGACACTCAAGTGGCTCTCAATTCGATTCGAGATGGCAGCAAAACTCCTTGATTAAGGAGGCGTCTTATCAGTCAAGGAAAGGGCAGTGCGAGTATCATATCAATTGATTTATGGCGTTGATGGAGAGAGCGGCAATCAATTGAGTATCTGGCCAGAATGCGAATCACCTTCAGCCTCAATTCCCCAATTGATTGCCGGACGACAACAACGATCGCCACATCATACTACGAGTGTATCGTCATTCAGATGTGGAAGGGAACGCCTGTGTGCGTGCTTATCATTCAATTTACAGACTGTTCTCGTTTCTTGTTTCTGTGCCACAAGAACAAGCAACGAGGCATCTCTCCTCAGTCAGCAGCGATAAGTCGAAGAAAAGATAACGCTCGACCCCGAAATCTCAGGCGAAGCACAGAAGAAGACTTTAGAGAAAGATGCTACTTGCATCTATATCTGTATCTGTGAAGCAGCACTAAAACTCATTTCAATTTCACGCTGTTATTTAAGCTTAACATAAATTCAATAAATAAACCAGGGAAGGTACGAAAACCAAAGCCCAGACGCAACATTCATTATACTCGAAATTTATACAAGCCGCTCGGATGGGATCGCGCTCGAAATATTGATATTGATTATTGATATTACCATGCTCCCAAGTACGAGTATTTCTCTTATTTGTTTGTATGTTTCTTGTGTGCACGCAGTAAACACGCTAACAATTTATGGCCTGATGAAGTTGATCCACAAAAGATGATCTAAGATAAAAAGTTATTCAAAGATAAGAAATACACAATGTGATGGTAAATTAATGAATCTTTAAGCTTTCCGATCTATGATGAAAGAGAAACCCCTTCTACGGAAGCTCCGCTGTAAGCTTCTTATATATTTGTAGATCTTATAATCTTCTAAATTACACATTCACAAACTCTGAAAACCTATTTTGTTTTAATTGCAAAATTATATAAATGGTGCACGTATATTTATTTTCTAATTTAAACAACTATTTGTTACAGATGGCCATTAAATTACACATTGGTTTGGAACAAAAAAAACATGTTTTTAAATATTAAACTAAAGGGAATGAAAAGGGACGTGTGAGACGCTTCTTAAGCGTCACAACTTTTATAACCGGCACTCAGTACTACAGTACCTTAGCGGTTACTTGTCAAATTTTACATTTTTTCTGTTTTACATCTGTCATCTACATCTACAACACTTCTCATGAGACCACGCTTCTTTAGCTCGCCCCCTTCCCTAGAGCCAAACACTGAAGAGTCATGGCAGAGGCAGCGGCCGCACACTGCGCGAGGCAGAGTGTGAATGAGAGAATGTGAAAAAATAACAACAAAAGTTGCGGGACAGGGTGGGGTTAGCCACTGGAAATAAATTTCTTCATTATGGCTATAATAATGGTCCAATCGGATCCCAATTTTGTGATCTGCTTAGACTCTAAGCACATAATTTCCTGTTTACTTAATGAGAACAGAGTTGACAAAGGTAATAAGGAATCTCCAACCCTAGTATATTTTCGAATGAAGTCCAAAATGTGTGTCCCAAAAATATGTGCTGTGATGGTAGATGCGTAAAGGTGGAAACCAATATTATTTTATTAATTTTCGAATTAGAGCTCTCACTGATATTATTTACACCTCAATTGATCATCTGACTTGCAGACATCTCCTCAGAACTAATGCGTTCACTTTTTTACCAGCTATAAAAAACGCTTAACCAAAAGCCGATCCCATATCCAAGTATTCCACAATAGATTAAATGATATCTGCCTGCCTGAACTTCTCGTAGCCGCATAGAATCCCATTTAAACTTTAAATTTTAAAGCCATCTTCCCCATTTGATCAACAATTTATTCAAGTGAAATAAATAAATACGAAACTTCAGCTCAGCAACCCAAACGAAGCGCTAGTTTTGTATGCATTTAAAGCTTTTGTAATGAGCTGCTGCTGCGTGCGACTGCGTGACATTTGTTTTCACACTTCTCGTTTGATGGCCACCGATATTTCGGTTAGTTGTTGTTGTTTGTTTGTTGCGGGAAATGTCGTCACGAGTCGAATGCATTTTAACCTTATAGCCACATATACTGTGCACACATACATATCTCGTATCTGGTATCTGAACTGTTCACAATTTCATTTGCAATTCAACTTCCGTCAACCATCCAACCGTCAGCCGTAGCACTTTGTGGAATTTTGAAACAAGAAACAAGAAAGAGGAGGAAGGCTGCGGACATCAGTGACCGAAACGTTTGGTACTCTTAAATATTTTAGAATTAGTAAACATAATATTACAAAAATAGCGGAATTAATTTTAATTAAGTTCTTAAAAACTTAAAGCGGTTTTTTTCTCTATTGGTAGCTGGAATTTTCTGGATCAATTTCTGACGCTCGATATGGTATTTCTGTTTTCCCCATGGCAAAGGGAACTCAGTTTGGGATAAATGTTTTATCTGCATAGAAAGGTCTTAAAATTGTTTGTTAATTTGTTTGTTGTTAAAATGAAAAATTAGATGAAAATTATCATACCCTTTGCCATGGGAATAACAGAAATACCATAACGACCGTCAAAATTGTATCTGAAAGATACTACAGATACGTATTAAAACTGAAAATGAAATGATTATGTAAATGCAGAAACTGAAATAAAAATGTAATTAATGAGCATAAAATGCGGAAAAATGTGTGGATATATAATATACGTGAAACGAGTTTTTCCATTTGTCAACATCTACATCATCATCATAATCGTGTGCGTAGTGATGGGGACGAGGAGGGACTGAGGGGCCTGAGAAATTGTCAAATGAAGTTGTGGCCGCACAAAATGTTTGGACAGAGCCAGAAAGAGCAAAGCAATTGCTCTGCACGGGGTTTTAATTAAAAAACGTATGAATGTACGACGACGAGTGTATCTGCAAGATACATTCAACATTCACTTTTTTCGGTTTTTTTTTCTTGCTGTATGTAAGTTTGTCGGTTTCACCATTTTTTTTTGTATTCAATATTTCTGCAGGGAAAACTTTTACCCTACCGCCCCAACTCACAAATCTTCGATCTTTTGATTTCGTAGCAAAAAGCTCCTTCAAACTGCAACCTCAAAATGGGACTCTCTCACTGTGTCGCCCAGATATAACCCCCACAAAAAATGCATCTAGTTCACATGGTTGACAGGATACATTAAATTTATATTTACAACAGAAATTTTCCTGTAAATATGCAAAAAATATCACGGTTTAAGCGGATTAATTCGCTCGACTTGTCACTCTTAAAAAGCATGTTCTTTAATTTGTAAAATTGTATCGTCAGTGTCACACAATTTGCAATATATCACTGGACGCATTATACTCTGGGGAATTCTTGATTATATACATACAGAAAGGGTGCGAAATTTTTGGAAGAAAATTAAATGCTTAAAAGTCCAATGGCTGGCTCTTACCAGAATGTACCTTTTTACCTCAGGCTTTACTTTATATTATTCGTGAAGCGCGTTTCTCGAAGGTTTATTTCGAGCTTGGGATTGATTTAATAAATTTGTGAGATTTTCTCAGCCTACGAGATTCTGTCTCGAAGACACGCAAAATCCTTTCCTCAAGCTGAAATGATGAAGTCACACGTTGAGGGTTTCCATGCCTTTGCCTTATTTTTAAACGCCTTTTGCTGCCCACTTTTTTTGTCATTTGCATCGCCAAAAACCTATCACTCTTTCACAATTTGTCTCAACCCACAGAGTATGAGATCACGTACCACGTACTAGCACAATCCTCATCCTTGGATCTGGCGGGCCTGTACGGTCGGAACCACCACCTGTCGCATGAGCAAATCGTGAACGTTAATTAAATGTCAACAGATCCAGCGACAAAGGAGCCAGCGCAGAAGGGGTCTTTGGAGAACGGGGTCGGATAAGCCAAATGAATTGGAATTGAAATTGAGAATCCGTCTTCAAAGCGTCTCGCAACAACATTGCGAAGTTGTGGGCAAAATATATGCATGATTGTCGAATAAATCAAAAGATTGAAGAAAGCGAAGCAGCGAGAGGGAAGTCACAAAGAGAAGCACAGAAGCATCGAGAATATTACAAGAAGCAGCAAGACAACGACTAAAGGACAATAACAACTCATCAAAGAGAAGACAATCAGAGAGAGACGAGAAAAGAAGAGCTCACCAGAACTAACCAGAAGGAAAAAGATCAATTGAAAGTAACAACAAGAAGGTGAAAAAGCTGCTGGAAAATGGTTAACGCTGTGATGGATGCCATTGCGGTAAGTAAAATGATAAATAAAGCATAAGAAAGTGATAGGAGGGTTAATAAAAAAGCGGGAGTGAGATGATGGAAACATAAACAGTAAAAGTCGGTCAGTCGCTTCGCTTGTTAGATTTAGTTTAAGATATTTAATTTTTTGTTTGTTCTGTTATATTCTACGATTTGTTTCATGAGATCTAAATTGAAATTTCCTGGAAGTTCTCCCTGTCTCTCCTGCCCAGTTCTTATTTGCTAATAATCCCACTTCCTCTCTATATGTCTTTCAATTCCTTTCTATCTCTATCTCTGAACCCCTTCCTCCGCATATAATCCCCACTAGGATTTATTGCCAATTGAAGTTTTGTTTGCACTTCAAACACAAGAAACTCTGCGGTTGAGTTTCCATTTATTTTCAATTTTTTTACCCCCTGCTTTTTGGGGTACCCTATTAAAGAAGGTTACACTCTTTTTTGATGAGCTATAGAAATGTTTCTAAAAGATTATCACCCGTTCAACGGTGAATTCATTCACGACTAAGTCACCCATTGAACTCCCTTTTTCCTTTGTCCTGTTGTGAAAACTGCGGAAATGTTACAGCTCAACAAAAAATTCAACTGCCATTTAGGGCATTCGATGATTCGGCCATTACTTCTTGCCTTGTTTCGTTCCGTTTGGGTTTTGCTTGCTTTGCCCACATTTTCAATTTGAATCTGTTTGCTGTGGCAATTGCTCAATTGGCTGGCGGCCTGTCCATGGCTCCGTCTCCCCTGTCTGACCGTCTGTCTTTCTGCCTGTCTGTCTGTCGCTCCAGCTGTGTGTCTGTAGCATTATTACATGCTAATCCATATGTTTAAGTTTGTATTTTTTTCTTCTCGATTTTTCTCTTGTTTTGGCAAAAATACAAATTCCATTGAGGCGTATACGTGATGCGGATTCGATTAGGAGATAAGGATGGGTTACATTTAAGAAGTAATTTTGATGTAGTATGTGCATATCTGTAGATGCAAAACCATTTGCTTACAGAAGCTCTGAACTTACAGCATAAAAAATGTACATTTTACATACAAAAATAACGAGAAGGGACGTGTGAGACGCTTCTTACGCGTCACAACTTTTATACCAGGCACTCAGTACTACATCTGCACCTTAACTGTTATTTGTTATTCAAATTTTAAAGAGGGACGGCAGAGGCAAGGGCCGAGTGAAGCAGAAGCAGATTGTGAATGAGAGAATGTGAAAAGAACAACATAAGCTGCGGGACAGGGTGGGTTTAGCCACTGCAAATTAATTTCTTCATTCTCGCTATAATAATGGTCCAATCGGTCCCAATTTGGTGATCTGATAGATATGGCCATTCCCTACAGAATGGGGTTTTTAGTTTACTTGTATCTTCAAAACTGTAGGCTTATGATTTTTTCGCCCTTTTGCGGAGGTGGAAAGGGGCGGGGCTAATTTTTTAAATACACTGGTTTCAGTGTGAGCATACAGCAGTCTGGAGCCAAAATTGTTTGGCTCTAGCTCTTATAGTCTCTGAGAACTAGCCGACAAAGAAGACCGACAGACGGACAGACAGACATGGCTCTATCAACTCGGCTATTGATGCTGATCAAGAATATATATACTTTATGGGGTCGGAAACGTTTCCTTCTGTGCGTTACATACAACCGTTATTCACACAAATACAATATACCCTATTTACTCTTCGGGTACCGGGTATAAAAAAAAATAATTTAATATGTTTGAATTTCTTAAAAACTTTTTGATTTTGTAACACAATTGAGTTACGCCCCTAAATGCGTTTAGTGTATTTAGAAAAATATAAACGATCCGTAAACCAAAAAAAAGCAATGTCAAAAACTACAGAATAAAATACTTTCAACCATTCAGGGCATCAGCTGTAAAAGAGTTAGAACGCTAACAGCTCAGTTTAGCAGCCCAGTTACAGCACACTAGTACCACTTACCGACAATTGACTTAACTTTACGCTCTATCCAGGCTCCAGGCAACAGCAAATCAGCTAATTTTCAATCAACAATTGTGGCATTCAAATGGAAGCCACATTTCATTTCATTTGCAAAAATCCCTAATTACCATACGCTTTTTTGCCTTATTCCACACAGTTTTCAGTCTTCCCAGACACCCATTTTTCCACTTCACTTTTCGTCCAGCATTTGCATACAGTTTGCCAATTTGTGCGCCGCATGACAACTAAGAATACAAAGAAAACAAAAAAAACTGTAGAGATATTTATAAATACACAAAAATAATACACAACAAACGAAAGAAAAGGAACTGCAAACGAAGTGGAGATCAAATTAGCACAGAGCGTGGGAGCCGGTTTGCAGTGTTTTTGCTGTGTCTGTGTCTGTTGCTGCTTTTTGACACTTGGTTTGGGACATGGGCTAACCATTTTGCATATAAGCAGGGAGTCCAAGAGGAGAGGCAGGCCACAAACCCGTTATTATTGCATTAGCCAAGACAGTGGCGCGCGTAATTATTGGAGCTCGCCACAGCCGCAGAGCGACAGCCAGAGCCAGAGCCAAGGCCTGCAACTCAGCCACCGCCGGAAGTTAAGACCAGTTGTGGCAGGTACACCGGCACCCCACCAAACACCCAACACCCAAACTCCAATGCAATGCATGCCCCACCATCACCATCACCACAACCACCACCACCACCGCTAGCCGAATGTATGTGTAACGGAAATTCCTCCGCAAAGAGACACGACAAGTCAAAACACAACACCGAAGGCTAAGTCCAAGTGGACTATCTCTGGGCCATGATTTTGCAAAACAAACAATATCAAAATCAAAATCAAATGATTCCCATGAGCTGTCGCCACTTGAGACATCCGTTTATTAACCCAGAATCGAGTTGGAGATTTGCATGCCACTGCAGACAAGAGAGAGAAATAGGCTGACAGAAAGCCAACTAGAACTTTATTACCAATCAATTGCATTGATTGGTCTGATTGACAATCAAATCGCTGGTAATTTTCATTGCATTGCGAGTGACTAAATTCTTGACTCTGCTTTGCAGTTTTATTGAACAGTAAATAAAGTAGAGATAGAAATCGCCAAGGCATCGCGAATCGAAATGGAATGTGAGGTATACCCATCTAGAGATGCACAAGAAAACAAATTACTAAAAAGGTTCTGCTCTCGTTGCTTCATTATTTTTTCATTCTCACTTTCTTTATTTATGCTCTTAAGTCTTTTTCTTATATTTCCGTGATTTCACTCGTTGCTTCCCTTCTTCTCCATCTCGCTGATGCTATTTTTTCTGGGTGTTCTGGTCGAGAGTTCTTTTCGTGAGAATAAAATTGCTGTGTGTGTTAAATGCTATTTATTTGTTATTTCAGCTGCTCAGCTCATTGGCCAGCGATCTGGATGTAATGCTGAACGAGCTTCGCTCAGCGCCAAGTCATGCAACAGCGAATCAGCAGCAGCTGCAGCAAACACAGCCACATCCACATCAGCATCAGCACCAGCAACATCAGCCACAGCAGCAGCTTCAATCGAGGCAACTGATGCAACCGCTGCACCACTGGCAAAGCATTAACAATAATAATGTGCCACACCCACTGAAGACAAACCGATCCCCAACAATATCCACACAAAATTGCCTGCCAAACAATCGTCGACGTGTTGCACCCAAGCCCTTGCCACGGCCACCGCGTCGCTCACGACCAGCCATTGCTAATGCGGCAAGGGAGGCTGACGATGCCGCGGAGGATACGGATGACAGCGATTTGGCCAATATGACAGCACCGTTGAGCGCCAGTGCGGCGGCCACACGGGTAATGGGCCTCTCGCCAGAGGTGAAGAAGGTGCAACGGCTGCCGCTCTGGTCTCATCCTCATCCTCACGTTCATCCGCTAACGCCTCCATCAATGCAGCCGCGTCCGCAGCGTCGACCCAGTCAGCGCCATCATCATCAGGGGTAAGTCACCATTCCATCCTCCCCATTGTTCTTCTTCATAAGAAAAAGGAAGAGAGGCAAATTCTTGCGTAACCTCTACAGGTGGCAATGGTCTGTAAAAAGTTTATGATCCGCTGAGCGCTTCATGGGAATGGGCGGGTTGTCACTGCCACTGGTACTCGCACGCATGGTTGACAGCACCAGAAAGCATCAGAATCACGGCCAAAAGATTAACCGTGGAGAGCCTCAATGCAGTGGGCAACTGTGTTCGCCATTTTGCTGGGAATTCCAGTAGAAAAATTTGATCAGTAAATTTTTATATTTCAAGCTCGATCAGAATGCACTTTAAGACCGCAAGCCTGGTGAATTTTTTACATTTTTGTAAAGATTCAAAACCATCAAACATAGAAATGTTTAAGAGATAGGAATGGGATCACCAGTGATTTGACTTTCCGGCAGTCATAATGAATCGAGCGATGGCTAACATTTAAGCATTCAAAATTGAATGCTGAAACTCTTGCAGAAAACCATTTGACAAGGGTCTCCTCTGGCCAAACTTTAGCTCGAATGAGGCATGAAAATTGCAAGCTTAACCTTTTCATTAGCCATGGACCCACACACCCAGCATCAGAAACAGAAACAGAACGAGAAGCAGAAGGAGGCACTCCCAGTCAACTACAGCCAGTTTATCTGGCAGTTAAGTTATGGCAAGCAGACCGTTGACAACCAGCCAAAAACCGAGCAGTGGCCGGTCGCAGGAGGGTGGAGGGGGTTCAAATAAAATTCGTAACATGGATTTGTGTGTTTGCTGGATGTATTTAGATATATTTTTGTAATTCCATAAAAGCGCAATATGTTTAGCATATAAATTATAAGGCCGACACCGCCACCGACTCTATCACTGTGGGTCGTGCGGGTTGGGATGTAGGCGTCAAGACTTTCCTAGTTATTGGCCAAAGGAGAAAAACTGAAACTGAAACTGAAACCCCCCCCCCCCCCCCCCCCCCCCGGAACACCCCTCAGCCAAAATGAAGTGTTATATTTTATGTGGCAATCCGGAGACGGCAGAAACAAAAGCCGACAAATGTCCGGAGATGACAGAAACCAAAGACAAATACAATGCTCCATAAACTTGAGTAAATATGAATATGTCTGCCAGAAAAAAGGGGACAAAAAAACCCCCGTCCAGCGACTTATAGAGAGGGTTGAAGGGTTTCTTTCTTTGCCGACAGCCGGAACCAGCCCCATCCCCCGGCTCTGCTCCATTCCGGAATGGGACTGCGAATGGTAACTGCCTTCTGGTAACTGGTACAAAGGGTTAGGGTTGTGTGTGACTTTTGTGTGTGTGTTTAGCTATTTATTAAATTTGTTTACCACCCAAAACACACAAACACACACACATCCACACAAGTAGCGAACGGCGAATGGAATGGGCATTGGCTTTGGGTTTTTAGGAAAATGTCTATGGATGAGGTTACAAGGAGCCACGAACATGAGCTGCGTAACTAATTTGCTTAAAGTGTACGATGCCTCATCAACATCAGTTACAATGACTACAACGACGACAGGCAGCAGCACAGTGGTATGCAAATATAGAATTAAAAGTTGAAACGTGAAAAAAAACCCCATGTAGGAGTGACAAAAAAAAAACAGTGACGTTATTATTCCAAGAAATATTCTGTAACAAGATTAAATTTGAACACCAATTTGAATGACAGCAGTTTTCTGTTTAATATTTAATTTTAGTATTTTGATCATTTCAAAAAGAATTATTTTAATGACAAATGTAATTCAAATCTTTTTTGAACAGAGTCATTTTCAACGAGAGGTGAATTTTGTATGTACACCTGCCAAAAATTATCTTCTAATTTTCACACAGTTTTAGCTAAAATTGACAGAAATAGTAAGCATAACTGAGATACAACAATAACAATAATAGTAAAGAAAATAAATATATTTTTATTTCATAATTTTTATAACAAAAATTAGAATTCTGATTAAAGATCCCCAACAGTGAAATTGCCGCTATCAATCAACCCTTTGAATTCAAATATATGATATAGACATATCTCAAATTCGTTTCATCAAATGCCAAGAATTTTTTTATTATATTTTTCAACATCTTTCGTAGCACTGTTTCTGCCACTGGTACCACAAAAAGTTTTTGCGTGCTTTCAAAGTGTTTTTGTTCCGGCCCCAAGCTTGCCCTTGCCCGACTCTCGACTCTGAAAATTGATGATGTCTAGGACCAGGCCCCATATCTTCCACCCAGCCATCATCATCTGCTATCACCACCACCATCATCATCCACATCATGGGCTTGATGATTGTCAAAAAGTTTATGCAATTTGAGAGCATTTTAAGTTTCTGACGCAGTCAACGATGCGTTGCCAAAAAGAAGGAGACACAAATGGTTGGCTCTTTCTGTGGTTTCGACCTTCTCGTCCTGGCGCAAAGCTGCGACAGGTGTTTGCTTTATTAACTGTAGACATCCCACCCTCCACCCCTTCCTCAATTATAAGAAGCTCTTCTAATGCGGCTGACATGTAAACAGATTAACATAATTAATTTATTTGGCTCCCGCCGCGCTAATGTCATCGCTGCTAATCTACAATAGAAATTTGTGTGTGTGCTCCTTTATCAAGTGGGAGAAACAGTTGTGAACAACAATCGGAATGTGCAGCGACATCAGCATATTTGGCTCCAATTTTAGCTACAAATTTTATAATAAGTTCAGTAAAACATCCAACTACTGCTGGTCGTTCAAACCATATAAACAGCTCTCTCTCTCTGGACAGTTCATACTCCCATGCTGATGGCTAAGAGGTCTTTATTTGTGGGGAAACTTTTACAGAAATGTATCCCATGGATTGAGATTGACCTGGAGATGGAGATCAATGAATGGCTCCTCATTAATATGTTTTGTGGGGGCTTTGTCATCTCTCTTTTCTCGACACCAATCGATTGCGAGGTGAAGTGATTGATCTTTTATTTTCTTTTTTTTGTGTGATCATTTCTCTCGCTGTTGCTCTTCGCGAACAAGCCCAATGATAGACAGAGCAACGAAAGAGATCTCTTTTGTGGGTATTTCAATCATATTTAGCATACAACTGTCTGTCTATCTATCTGTCTGTCAGAGTTAGTGAGTGAGCAAATGTTCTGTGCCCAAAGGCCACGTAATGAAGTGAATTCGCGGCATCACACAAGTCACATTTCAATGCCAGCGACGTTGGACGTCAATTGAAATATCGAATTTCGTCATTATGCTACGTACTCTCGTACTCGTGTACGACTGTCCAGTGTCCAAGGTGGACCCACTCATTAGCCAAGTTCTCACTTATTCATCGCACATTTGCCACAAACTCTGAGGGCTAACGGACGGAGAGGCTCTAAATTTCCCCAGACAATACAATGACCAAAGACATAAAAAGCAGAAAAAAGCAGAAACACAGAAGAGAACCCAAAGAAAGTCTGAAAGAGAAAGCACTAAAGAAAAGTGTAAAACATTAAAAGAACAACAGGGGAACAAAAAAGAAAGAAAAGCAAAGGAAAGGCAGGTGCCCCGAAGCTGTAGATGCCCTTTCGAGAAATCCCTTATAATAAATTTAGATATTTTAAAATGAAAAATCTTTAGCATGGAAACATTTGAGACTGTAAAACTGTCACACGTAAGGCTCCATCTCTGTAATACCCGACGGAAGGGCATTGCAAGTCAAAAGAAAAAGAAATATGCAAAATTGAATGGAGAAGAAGAGCCAAGGAAAAGTGGAGCTGTAGATGGTGCGGGGGACAGGGGGATGGTAGCTGGAGGAAGCAAATTTTCAGTGACGTAAATTGCATATTAAATTTTACATTTTTCATATTTATGCAGCCGCCAAGGCAGTCATAAAGTGAAAGTGACTCGTTGGTCGTTGGGGGCGTTTTTTGGAGTCCACGAGGACCACCTCGAGTAGAGCGCAGCAGGAGTGTAAGGACAAACAACATTTCAATTTAGGAAAATATTCATTATGCTCAAGTGGAACGCTGGCAAAGTGGGAGACAGAGACCAGGAGGACTCACGCTAAACGGAAGCGGAAACGTGCCACAGCAGGCAAAAGGTGACCCCGCCACCGTTCCTTATTCCCTTACCCTCTCCCTGAGATTGGCCATTGTCAGGCGGGGCCTTCTTCATTGTCGATGTCGCCTGCCTTGTGCATTGTGAAAACTTTCCATAAAGTTATGAAAAGTCATTCAAGTGCAGAGGGGAAGGACTGTCTGCCACCTCGCGCAGCACCAGAGCCGGCAGCCCATCGACTTGGCGACTTTTTGAGCACTTTGTGCTCATTTTCCCCCTCCAACTAGAAGGCGGGAAAAACTCCAAGCTAAACAATAAAGCCATCAAAAACGTGCAGTGACGACAAGGATAGTGTTGTTGGATGTTGGTTTTTTGTGTGTGCGTTGTTTCTAAGGATCTGCCTGTACTCCTGTGCTTCTTTTGCTGCTGTCTCCTCCATCAACATTGTCATCTAAGCTGCAATGACAAGTTGTTTCAAGTGCCTTCCCTTCCCCAGGTATCCAGGGCATACTCAATCGATTGGTCACTCAAAAACAAATACATTTCCTGTTCCTTCAGGCTGCAGTTTGATAAATATTCCATCTACGGACACACATTTTTTACTTGCCAGGGTTCATTTTTTGCAACAAATCTGGTGATTGCTGCATTAACTAGATAATAAATCTTTTGGCAATAAAATCTATTAACAATTATGAATTTTGTGCAAAATGAAAATAAAAATAAGATATTATTATTTTAACATTTTTTTAAATAATGCCAGATGTCAGTCAAAATATCATTATACCAACCGGAGGCAGTTCAAGCTACTGTGACTGCCTAATGGATAGCAACAGCAAAGTGTGTCTACACCTAGAGAAACAAAATATCTGCTATGGTATTATTTACTCTTAGATATGTATACAAATGTGTGCCAATGTAAATATTTACTGCGGCGGAAAGCATGGAAATTATCTCAAAGTAACTCAAAACTCTTCTTCATTTTATTTATTATGAAATGTTTTTCAAGTACAAAGCTAAAATAAACGTCAATATTTATTTCTGCCATGTTTGGCATCTAAAACCCGAATATTTTATTTAAAGATTTGTTTTGTAGACTCAAGAAGTGCCGAGGTGCAGTGCCGTGAAAATGGACCGGTTTCTTTCATTGTCTTCTTCATTTCCAGATTCTGGGCTTCATTTTGAGGCAACTAAAAATAAAAACCTTGAGACATGCATCGGTAGCAGTATTTTTTGTACATTGCAAATCAAAAAGGACATCCAATATTCGTTTTGGGAGAATTTTTGTCTGTTGCTTACTCCACGTGGTCTCCACTTCTTACTTCCTTGATCTCTCTCTCTCTATTTTTCTCGCTCAGACTTCTGTCACATTTTGGCTGCTTTTGTCTGCTTGGTTTTTCGAAGCTTAAGTGGAGCTTTCGGCATTACGTTCGACTCCTTGGCAGCTGCGTTTCCTTTAAGCTCATTAACTTGCCGTGCAGCACCTTCATGTTGCATGCGCCGTGCCAACACCTGCTGCATGGTCCGACTGGATGGCCCGAGACTTTGATGTCATTGCCAGGACGTCTGGCAATCGTGGCACTCCACATCTACTCCCAAACCCACTCCCATTCAATGCGTTCATGCGTGCCACGCTCCTCGCCGTTTTCTCATTCCACGGCCAGCAGTAAATAATTGTTGGCCAAAAGGTTGTTGAAACATTTAATAAAACCAATATAAATCATAGCAAACACTTAGCCTGACAACAACCACAACGAAACCAAAGGGAGGAGGCGGCAGACGGCAGTCGCCTGTCGGCAGCCATAGCCAGCCAGCAGTCAGAGCCGAGGACATGTGGCATGGGGCAATGGCAACAAAGCGGAACTAAAATTCCAAAACGTTGCCCATTTCTGGCCGCAAAAACTTCAACCAATGCGAACAGGAAAATTCCGTAGCAACCTACGGGACGCCGGGAGGCACTCCCTCCGTTCGTCCATCCAATGACACAAGCGTATGAGGCAAAGAGGGCAGGCAAAAGGGGAATGGAATGGTGGGGGCCACAGGGAAAGAGATCTCTCTGCATTGCTACGCGTGAAAGCACCTTTAGCCGACACTCTCGCTCTCTCGCTCTCTGTGTGTGCGTCTGCATACGCAGACACCGCACTGTGGTCGAGAGCTCCATGAAAACAGCAAAAACGAGAAGGGACGTGTGAGACGCTTCTTACGCGCCACAACTTTTATACCCGGCACTCAGTACTACATCTGCACCTAAGCGGTGTTTTGTCAAACTTTAAATTTTTTCTTCATCTGTCATCTACATCTACAACACTTCTCACACCAACACGCTCCTTTAGCTCGCCGCCCTTCCCTAGACCCACACACTGCAAAGGCAGAGGCAGCGCCCGCACACAAAAAAAAAACACAAATTTAAGCTGCGGGACGGGATGGGTCTGCAGAGGCAAAGGCAGAGGGACGGCAGAGGCAGAGGCCGAGTGAAGCAGAAGCAGAGTGTGAATGAGATAATGTGAAAAGAACAACAAAAGCTGTGGGACAGGATGGGTTTAGCCACTGCAATTTAATTTCATCATTCTCGCTATGATAATGATCCAATCGGATCCCATTTGGTGATCTGATAGATATGTCCATTCCATACGGAATGGGGTTTTTAGTTTTCTTTTATCTTCAAAATTGTAGATTTGGGAAGTTTTCGCCCTTTTGCGGGGGCGGAAGGGGGAGTGGCTCATTTTTTAAATACACTTTTAACAGTGTGAGTAGTCTTGATGCAACATTTGGTGGCTCTAGTTTTTATAGTCTCTGAGATCCAGGCGCTCAACAAGACGGACGTACAGACGGACAGACGGACGGACAGACAGACATGGCTCAATCGACTCGGATATTGATGCTGATCAAGAATATATATCCTTTATGGGGTCGGAAACGATTCCTTCTGTGTGTTACATACATTCACTTTGTGCACAAATACAATATACCCTATTTACACTTCGAGTACCGGGTATAAAAATGTAACGAGGATGCGAGTACCGTTCAGGGATCCTACTACTCTTCCCGACATGATTTTTCCTCAAGGAGCCAAACCCACTTTCGAAGGTAGCCGTTTTTTCACATAACTTAGGACACTTAAAATAAAACCCGATTTTAAAAATTCTTCAGAAAAGAGTTTTGCCATAGAAAAACAAAAATTGTTAAGAGACCATAATTCATTAGGCAATTTTAATGCCCGAAATCTATCAGAAAAGGTCGGGTTGGTTCCTTGAGGAAAAAAAACTTCGATTTTGTCGAGTAGTGGTATGGATCTCTGCAACATCAAGAACATAAAATATATCGCAAAAACTCAATTAAATTATGCAACAAAAATAAAATTTCCGTCAAAGTGTCCTCAGATTTGGGCATCGTAAATTCTTCTTGCTTGCTGAAGGGGCCATAGCTGTCTCTTTCCCAGTTTTTCTATATTCATAATTGTCTGCAAATTCCCTTGCTAAGCGTTAGCTGAGGAATATTTACTTCAAATATATGTAAAAAAATGTGACTTAAAACATGATGATTTTTGGTCCTAGGTTTCCGGTTTTAAGTTTGCTTTTCGGTTGCTTCTTTCTCTCATTATTTGTATCATACATATTCTGAAAGTTCTTTAAAGAATTACTTTAGCTTGGAGTTATTCGCTTATCAAAAATTAAGACAGCGAAAAGAGATGGGAAAACGGGAAAAACCTCATTGATTCCGTTTCCTCCCAATTTCTTTTATCAGTATACTAAAATTTAGATACAGATTTTCTTAAAACAATTGCATTATTTTTTTCCCCTATTATGATACCCTCTGCAAGGGAATACTCGAGTGTGGACCACTAGTGGCACTGTGCCTGGGGCAGGCTTTTGTCGCCTTTCTACATAGTTTCATGTCCGTGTTCGTGTGTCCCGTGTCAGTGTCGGAATCGTCAGCAGCAGCAGCTTCCCCATGGCAACATATAGCAGGAGAAGCTGCAGCACCAACAAAAATGCGCAAAAAATTAATTGCTCCGCATAAATCAAAAGACTTTGCTACCCGGACAACGTCCCCATTTTGCCACCACTCACACACACACACAGATACCATGCACATGCATGAACTTCCCCACCTAAAAAACCATCCTCGGTCCTTCTTTGTGGCTTCTTCTCGGTGGCACTTGTTACTATTTCAGCAGCGGTAGAGAAGAAGGCAGGCAGATATTAACATGCAATTTGAAGCTTCATTGTTTCTGTTTCTTTTGCGTTTAGGCATCAAGGCCACATTTGGTTGGTTCGCGTACCCCCAGACGCTCGATGGAGGTGCTTCATAGAGAACAACAGCTGTTCTCCCCATTCCCCCACGATGGCCGGAAGTTTTTGGCATCGAAACAGAGGAGAGACGCAGAGCCATAAACAAGATGTTCCCCCATCCAACAGACATATGCGAGTATTTCTCATGGAATCCACCCACCCGATTCCGCATCGACAGCAACATCATTATCATCATCATCATTAATGACAATCGCTTAAAGAGATGCCTGATGAATGTGTTTTTTATGACTGCCGAGAGAGCGCATCCTACAGCGCAATTAAAAGAGGCGCAACCAAGCGCCGTTGCCGCACTTCAATTGAAATTAAATGTTGAGACATAAATTAATTCAATTTAAAGTTCACCAAAAGACTTAAACCTAACATTTTGACTGTCCTTGGCAGGTTTTGATGGATGATCAAACGGAATTGTTTCCCATTTTGCAGCATTTTGCCGAAGAAACGTTTTGCTTCTGTCTATTCATTTCCATATGGATTGACAACAAAATATTGAATCAGTGTGCATAAGATCAACATACATTTCGGCATTTATTGTGATTGAAATGGAGCATCATTCAGCTTCATGGGTCTTTATTTTAATTTCAAAACGAAAAGTATCTCCTATACAGATTTATCGTTTCGATTTATTTTAGACGAATATTAGGAGCAGACAGACAGCGATCTTCCACAATTTTGTCAGTTCTTCCCATTAGATATGGCAAAAACCAAGAGAGACTAAGTTGAGTCTCAACATAACTAGTAATATTCTAATGGTGAATTCTCTATTCTCTCTGTCAACAGTCAATTAAAGATGTCTTCGCACCTGCACACTTTCCACACACATTCCCATGCCACAAATATGTACAATGTCTTCCCTCCAAATTGTCGAATCATTTCTTGCTCCTCATAAACTGTAACTTTTTATGCGTATCATAATTTTTCCAGCGTTTCGCCCCAAGCATTTGGCCAAGGCCGTTAACAGTTGGCTTCTCTGATTGCTGTTTTGTGCTGTGTTCGGGACACTAAATAATAGTCCAAACAAAAGTCAGAGTTGGAATCAGAGTCAGAGATTGAGACAGAGTCTGAGAGCATATCACGCATACGTCAGAGGGTGCCGCTGTGGCAGTCATAAAAATTAACTATGCATAAAATACATAGGAAAACGCGACTAGCCAGGCCAAAAACCAGGCCAGAGTGACACCGAGGAGTTCATAAATAATGCTCTAGCGATTTATCAGCCATAGACAGTTGCATTCGCAGTTGCAGTCATCGACATCAAAAACCCAAACGCAAAACGCAAAACCAAAACCGAGATACAAACAAACAAAACGCCCAAATGCGGCGACTATTCAAATGCAATTAGGCAATAGTTGTAAAGCCTAGTCGAAAAAAGAAACAAAAAATACAAATAGAACGAGAAGGGACGTGTGAGACGCTTCTTACGCGTCACAACTTTTATACCCGGCACTCAGTACTACATCTGTACCTTAGCGGTTATATGTCAAATTTTACATATTTTCCTCATCTGTCATCTACATCTACAACACTTCTCACAACAACACGCTCATTTAGCTCGCTTCCCTTCCCTAGACCCACACACTGCAGACTCGCGGCAGAGGCAGAGGCAGCGCCCGCACACAAAAAAAAAACACAAATTTAAGCTGCGAGACGGGATGGGTCTGCAGAGGCAAAGGTATAGGGACGGCAGAGGCAGAGGCCGAGTGAAGCAGAAGCAGAGTGTGAATGAGATAATGTGAAAAGAACAACAAAAGCTGTGGGACAGGATGGAAATTAATTTCTTCATTGTGGCTATAATAATGATCCAATCAGATCCCAATTTGGTGATCTGATAGATATGGTCATTCCCTACGCAATGGCGTTTTTAGTTTTCTTTTATCATAAAAGTTGTAGATTTGGGAGGTTTTCGCCCTTTTGCGGGGGCGGAAGGGGGAGTGGCTCATTTTTTAAATACACTTGTAACAGTGTGAGCATACAGTAGTCTGGATGCAAAATTTGGTGGCTCTAGTTTTTATAGTCTCTGAGATCCAGGCGCTCAACAAGACGGACGTACAGACGGACGGACAGACAGACATGGCTCAATCGACTCGGCTATTGATGCTGATCAAGAATATATATACTTTATGGGGTCGGAAACGTTTCCTTCTGTGCGTTAATACATTTACTTCGTGCACAAATACAATATACCCTATTTACTCTGCGAGTACCGGGTATAAAAAACAAAAGGGGACAAATTCCAGACCGAACTGGTCCGAGTTTTTGTTAGGTTTTTTGTTGCGTTTCATTTTCGTTACGGTCTGACTCCGTGCCTGTGTCTATGTCTGGGCCTGACCCGGCACACGACCTGTCTGTTTGTTTAGCCCCGTTAAGCCTCACACTAATTACACTTGCGCTTTTTACAAATCCACAAACACATTGATGCCAGGGCTTGGGCCTGGTGGCCGCTGGTGGACCCCACCAGCCTGGCCACTAAAAAAACAGAAACCAGTAACATATTTTAATTTTCATGGTCAAAATGTCAAGTCGAAACGGGAATGAGAATGAATGACCACAAAAACCAGACCAGAATGCTGCCCTAAATGAGAGTTAGGACTCTCACTCTCAATATCGCTCGATTTTTGTACGAAATATGCAAATGCCTGGCTGTCTGTGGCACGCAAATCTCGATTTAATTTCCGGCTTTTAAGGTAAAATTAAAAATTCGGACACTCAAAATAGTTGTGGCACACAAAGCTGCCTCATTAGCCAGGTGGCAGCCCCTCAAAAAAGGTTGCTCATGCTAATGGAAGTTCCCCTAAAGATACTCAGCAGCTCTGCATATTTCGATTTTTCCATTGAACATTTTATTAATTTTTACTAGATTTTGATCACTATTTAGAACCAGGAATGATCGAATCTCACAGAATCTCACAACTTGTTAGAGTGTCTTCCTTGTTATAGCCAACTTTGAGGTTATAACAACTGCACGTGACGCACTCGCTGCCTATGCTGGCAGTGTCGTGTGTGTCGTGTATCAGTGCTGTGATTGATCTTGTGGGTATTTTAATAGCGCGTGAGTTCCCTCAAGCGCTTACTGATTGCATTGTCCAGCTCCTGGACAGCCGCTAGATCGAGTTCCTGCAGCAAAGACAACATGGCTGATAGAATATTATTGTGCACGGGGTTTTCACGAAGCATTCTGCGCCCACCCAATGGATAGTTCATCAAGTATTGCACGCTGTGGAGAGATAGGGAGTTAGTCATTCAGATATCTTCGGTCAAAAAGGGACACTGGCTTACTAATCGCTTTCATCTGTCTGCCATTGTGGTGGTTTCCCTGTGGCACTGGCGACAGTCCTCTGTCCACGTCGCTGACAGTGACGTTGCGAATAATCCGGCACCGTCTCCAGTTGTCCATTGCCATTCGGGCGATACCCCAACGGATGTTGCATCTGGCTGCGCATCTGGCTGCGCATCTGAAACTGTAGTTGCATCTGCTGCTCCTGCTGATCCAGAGATAGACCGCTGAAGCCCCACTCTTGGCAATCTGAGAAGGCTTGACGAAAGTCCAAAGACTGAAAGCTGTAATCGCGTGCTGGGCCTATATCACAATAATCCTCTCGGGATACGCTTCTGCCAGCGTAAGAGTCAGACGGAGAGCGACTACGGGATTTCTCAAGTCGAGATCCCTGCAAGGGAGTCCCTGGTAGTGATAGTTCCGGCTCCTTGTGTCCGGCTGCTGCGAATGGCGTGCGAGGACGCGGTGACACCTGCACCAACTGTTCCTCCATCTGAGGACTCAAGCTGCGTTGCGTCTGTTGAGCTGACTGGGCCTGTGGATTAACGGGATTCAAAGGTTCTTCAGCATATTCGTCACACATGTCAGGAAGATCGCTGTTACACAATGCATTTGTAATCTCCTCCTGAGTTACATCAATGCGATCAATTTTCGTAAGCGTAGGCAGTGAGCGCAGCAGTATGCCGCGGTACCTGCGAAGAGAGACAACTCGTTAGGGGAAACAGCTCCTTGAGGGAAAATGCCACTTGTTAAGGGAAGGAAGAATTCGTTAAAGGAATGTTGAATTAAGACGTGTCGTTAAGGGAAGATAATTCGTTAAAGAACACTGCTTAAGGAAGACCACTCGTTGTGAGAAGGTAAATCGTAAAGGTCAGTTAGGCTACTCGTTAAGGAATGCCACTATTCATTGAGACCACTCTTTAAAAAGTATATGCCACTCGTTAAGGAAAGACCACTCGTTAGAGCGACCTCGCTACCTGGTGTACAGTACTTACCCTGGACCAGCACGCTCCACACAGGGGTTAGCCTCCAAGGCCAGAACCTTTAGGTCCAGCAGGTTCTTCAGATGCTCCACTTCATTGATGTCCTCTATCTTATTTGCACGCAGATATAGCTGCTTCAGCTTGGGGCAGGCAGCGAATACCTCCAACGATGTGATCCCATTAACTGAGAGTGAAGCTATCTCCAATTTGGACATGCGCTGGATTACCGACACATCCGTCAAGTCACAATTGACAAAATTAATGTTCACAACACGCTCCAGAGCAGAGGTCTTAGCCTTGTCCAAAACCATCTCCTCCCGTAGCACCCTCATATTTCAATTCTTTATATGAATGAATCGCAACAAAAAGTTTCCGATTTAAAATTATTTTGTTTTCCCAAACTGGGAGTCAATGGTGACGGAATGACTAAGATACAATTATTTCTAAAGCATAGAGAAATGTCAAATACTGAAGGCACACTAGATCTATCCAAAAAGTATATGCCAAGTGATTTTGCTGCTACAGGCTCCAAGTTGATTCGGTGTACAATGGAGACAGCACACCTTCATGGATAGTGTGTAATTTCAGCATTATACGTGTGCACTCGTTTCCTTTGGCCCCAGAGAAAACATTACATTTTCAGGACCAAAAAACCCAGCAGCCATCTATCTGAGACTTTATGACTCTCTCTCACTATCCCTACCCCTCTTCATCTCGCTGTAAATGGAATGCAGAGGACTCTGCTGGACCGGTACTCTGACTCTTGCTCCACCTTTGGTCCACTAGATTATTTATTTATAGAAAAAGTTGGCAGGGCGCGAGGCCGTGAGGTCCCTTTGCTGCTTGGCCGCCCCTTCATTGTGTGACAAATGAATTTGGGTCAAAAGTTGTGCAAATTAAAAAAAGAACCGAGTAGTGTGGAGAAGAACAAACCAACGAACAAAGAAAGTATCCTTGTGATGGCTCCTTCATGTGGGGATATGTCAAAGTTCCTTCAAACACGACCGAAAGATTCGTCGCGCCTTTGACCCTTGCCTGAATGACATTCAACTGGTCGAACAAATTGCAGTTTTATTTCCATTCACGTAGCTCCCCAACCCCAAACACACATACCACACACACCGCTCACACATGTGGAATGTTTGGGGATCTGGGCGGGGTTGAGCCTTCCCGAAAAATGTTACAAAAGATTTACGCCTCTGCAGGAAACCATCTCACCCCGCCCCTGCCACACTTCCCATTTCGTGGGCAATACCATTATTTTTTTCAGTTTTCTGGTTTGAGTAATGGATTAGATTTTTACTCACTGGTTTTTTGGGGCTGCTGGTGGGGTTGGGGCGCTTACAACACACCACCCAAAACCCCTGCACGAAAAAAGGACACGAAGTTTTAAGCACTTTCTAACCCGCAAGAGAGTGCACTCATCTTTAACGGTCCAAAAGGCTTTAAATAACTTGAGATAGAAAGCGAGATAAATCTTTGAAAATGAGATACATACATATGTATAACGAATTATCATAAAAAGTGGTACGATACTACAGGACGTGTTTCCACAGCTTTAATCCAAAACTGTAAACCACCGACAAAGTATTCCTTGCGGTATTTAATCTGTTGCTTGGCTAAGGAACTCACTGCCCATGATGCCTGATATGTTCTTGAATTTTATTCGGGACTATAACAGATACCAAACTCGTCCTGCCATGCCATTGTAATTAAAGCAGCCACCTTGGAAATTAAATGATATTTATACCCGGTACTCGAAGAATAAATAGGGTATATTGTAATTGTGCACAAAGTGAATGTATGTAACGCACGAAAGGAAATGTTTCCGACCCCATAAAGTATGTATATTCTTGATCAGCATCAATAGCCGAGTCGATTGAGCCATTTCTGTCTGTCCGTCCGTGTGTCCGTCTGTCCGTCCGTCTTGTTGAAAGCCTGGATCTCAGAGACCATAAAAGCTAGAGGCACCAAATGTTGCATCCAGACTTCTCTATGCTCGCACTGTTAAAAGTGTATTTAAAAAATGAGAACCCTTCCGCTCCCGCAAAAGGTCGAAAACCTCCCAAATCTAAAATTTTAAAGATAAAATATCTATCAGATCACCAAATTGGGATCCGATTGAACCATTATTATAGCCAGAATGAAGAAATTAAAATGCAGTGGCTAAACCCACCCCGTCCCGCAGCTTTTATTTGTTTTTTTTTTCGAATTCTCTCATTCAAACTCTGTTTCTGCTGTGTGCGGCCACTGCCTTCGCCGCGAGTCTGCAGTGTGTGGGTCTAGGGAAGGGGGTCTAGCTAAAGGAGCGTGTTGGTGTGAGAAGTGTTGTAGATGTAGAAGAAGATGTAGATGTAGGAAAAATGTAAAATTTGACAAATAACCGCTAAGGTACAAATGTAGTACTGAGTGCCGGGTATAAAAGCTGTGACGCGTAAGAAGCGTCTCACACGTCCCTTCTCGTTTTATGTATTTTTGTACATGTTTTGGAATCTTCTATCACTATTATAATATTAATAGCCTTTTGCACAATATGAATTACATTTCGTGTTATCGGTAGAGATGATTTATTGTAACAAAACTCAGAGATTGAGCAAATTCCATTTGGTTGAGGATGTCGATTAAGTAGCTAACAATTAACTACCCTCTAGTTCCTAAATTGGTGGATATTCGCTTTCAGTACGACTAAATTTGTGAAAAACAACTAAAAACAAGGCGAAACACTTTTGTGTTTTTTTTTTAACAAAGCAGCTTCTGATTTAGCTGTGTTTGTGGCTTAGAGTTTATTCAGATAAATTCTCTCCTTTATTAGCTTATATAATTTTTACTCCTTCGCTTGTTCCAAAAGCATCGTTTTGCTCTCTCTTCTTGTTTTTTTTTATAGTATTCATCAACGATAGATGGTAAGTGTTCAGAGAAATAAAGAGCGGACAGTTCTTTACAGTTTTATTCCAAAGAAACGTTTCGCTTTCTTTTCTCTACGAACTCTTATTCGTTGTATTCTGTTTGGATTGCACTTGCGTAAAATTTCCAAGGTTTATCACCTTCACATGTTAAAAATTCATTTCATTTTACCTTGAACTAATTAATTTCATTGATGTTGTATTGGTTAGTTTTTTGTTTGTTTGGTTGAAGATGTTTAAAAGTGTGGTGGACCGTGTTGCTGCCGTCTCAATGACAGTCTACCTCACCAATTATTTTGGTGTCTGGGGCAGTGCAGAGGACTCCGAACGGCTTCTCAAGTCCATGAGTGAGTCAGTCGGTTCTATGATCAAGTGGATGGCCTCAGAGGACGATCCCAACTTGAATGCTGCTGACGTCTACAATCGGGGCGTCAAAAAAAGCTTCCTGTTCATTATTCAGCTACCCGAGCACATAGCGAGTACCTACACTAGTGTGACCAATGAGACCAAGCAGATCAATCTAGAGATGTCCAAACTCTTCCGCAACTTGTCGCAGCCCCAAGAGTTCTCTCGATATTTGGACATGTTGGAGGGGCGTCTGCTTACCTCAAAGTCGCTAACATCAATCAAGGAAGCTGAACAGATGCAGCGTCTGGCACAAGAGGAACAGGCCCTCAAGGAGCAAGCCCTGACCGAGGCCGAAGAGAAGAAATCAAGTTTGATGAATCTATCCAATTGGAGTAGGTGGCAATTTTGGAAGAATCAAATGGGCGCTTCCCTTATGCAAAAATCCAAATAATGGATAAAATTCCCAGCTACGGACACAAATACCTGACGGAAAAAAAAATCACCTGACTAACGAAAAATCACTTGACTCTTAGCCAAATCACCGATTGAACCAAATCCCTGACTTTAAAAGATTTTATTCCTGACATAACAAATATTCCTGTTCAAGAAAAGTTTTTCGACTGCAGTTGCAGTCCACCCCCAGCACCATGGGTCGACAACAAATTGCTAAATTTATTGCATAATTCTAAAAACAATAAGGCTTAAAATTGTACAACAAAATAATCCCCAAAATTCCCAATGAAATCTAAAATTCGAAAACAAAAATCTTTTAATAATTTTGTAACAAAATAATTCGATTCATTAAACTATTTTTTCGGCTGTAACTCTCTGTCTGCTGGCCTGTTCCTTTTTTCATTCTTTCCCAGACACACGGCAAACAGCGTCGTCAACAGTCAACAGTCTATTAAAATGCAAGTCGAGCCGCCCGCCAGTCGCATCTGCAGTTAAAGCCAAGCCGTGCGAAAAGGATGTCCCATACCCATAGCCATACCCATCCCTCCCGTATCAAAACCGAAACGAATCCAATCCCATTCCAGTAGCGAATTCTTGGGCTTGTACTGCCTGTGTGGGCGAGGGTGGAGAGGGCCTGGGCTAAACATGCGTTTTAAGTGACCCTTGCGGGGTCATAAACATTTTCAGGGGCTTCTTGCCTTTTACCTTACGCACTTCTTGGCCATTTCTTTTTTCCACAGGATACTCGTTTCAGTAGAAGGGTAGTAGAAGTATGCTCTTCAAAGCATTTGCCTACTTTATCAATAAGAAATTTAATTAAAAGTAGTTTATCTGTAGAAATCTGTCTTGAATCTAATGATATGAATCTGATGATTACGATTTAGCTATTACGTTAAAAAATGTAAAAAACAACAGAAAATCAAATAATAGCATAAGAAGCGACCTAAAGACCTTAGTGCTCCAGCTAAAATAATATAGTAAAGTACAGGGCATCCTCACGTCTTAATCCTCGACTTGTATCACTTTTTCTTGCTGTTTTATTCTCTCGGGATTTTTCTGTCTATTGTTCTTCGCTCAGAACTACGTTTAGACGGGTGTTACGTGGTTTTTCCGTTGGTTTTTGTCGATTGATTTTGATCCGCTTTTATTGTTGAATGATAAACAGCAGTTGCAGGCAATTTAGAGGCGCAGGGCCATAAAAACGTTGAACCTCAGGTACGGGGGAGGATACGAACTGCTTCAAGTGGAAAGTATGTAAATTGAGAGAGTGTTTTAATGCCCACCAGTTGATTTTAATTCAAACCATTCTAAAGACGGCAAAACTACTTCTGATTCCGTTGAGTCTTGTTTACCCAATTAATGAATATCTTAATTGAAGATTTACTAAAGACACAAGAAACGAATTTATTTAGATTTTTTCCGTTTTTAAAAGAAACAATTTGATTTTGATATCTTAATATTTTCCAAAAGTTAAGCATAAACTGCAAAGCATATAGATCCCATTGATGGCTGCATTCATAGAATTGAAAAGTTCCTTCCGTAAAATAAAACTGAATTCTCTAACACATTTTGGTGCTCCAAGTCCTAGGGTTTTTGTTGTTATCATTCCTTAACTTCTCGCCCAAAATACCCATTAAATATTTTTGGTATCTCTAGATCCCTGTCAATTCTTTTCGGGTTGGCCTTTTCCAATATTTCTTTCGATTTGTGCCTTAAAACATTTGCCCCTTTTCCATACAGAATGATTTTTCACTTTTCTCTGTGTGTGTCCAACAAACATAATCCGCGTTGTATCTATTTACATATTTATCTACATTTTGCGTGGGATTTATTTATACATATGTATGTGTGTGCATGTGACTCCTGATAAAAGGATACCCGTGGAAGCAGGAGAACTACGTGCCGCATCTTTTGGCTGACTCTTTAAACGCTTATTCCCTTAGATTTATAGTCAAAGATTTTATTTATATCACCTCCTACTTTCTTGTACCATTTTTCATGCGGTTTAGCATACAAAGTGCTGAATGGAGAGGGGAGGTGGTCTGGGAGGTGATCCCAGACCGCAGACCCGGACTCCAAGCTCTTTTAAACGTTGCATAAAATCAATTTCCCAGCAAAACTTCAAGTCGCTTGGTTTTGATGATGAGGTTAAAGTGTTGCAAGTTTATGTTGAATGGCTATGGAAATGACAGTCACAGCTGGCGCCCCCAAAGAATGTGCGTGGAAAGGAAAGGAGAGAGCCCCATCTCTCTTGCCAAGAGGGTGGTGTTGGCGTCGGCTTCGACGTCAGCGGTAGCGGTGGCACATTTGGCGCCCAGTCGAGCCATGTCTTGCATATTTAAGTTGGGCCAAAAGGCAGCCCTGTCCCAGTCCCTGTCCCTGTCCTCCCATTCCATTGTCTTGTGGCTCAAACCCCCTGCCATGTTCATGGAGTTTCCGTTTTAGTTGTTTTCCTTGTTACCTGAGGAGTACTGGGGATAGCACTGGGTATATGGGTATCCTGCCATCTGGGTATCCTTCCTTCATTAGCAGTCCTGACCCCACTTGGGCGCTGCCCTCCTCCCCTTCCTATTCCTCTCTTGTTTGAATCTATATTTTCACATTGCATTCATTTCCGTTCACTTTCAATTCACTTCCTGTCTGTCTTTGCTATCTGTCTGAATCCGTTTATTAATGAACACCCACTTGAAGTCCGGATCTTCACTTCATTCCGGTTGCTCCTCTGCCAACGCTCCTCAAGGAGCAGCCAATTAGGAAAATGTTTATGTCTGTGTAGGAATATTTTGTGCTAATTTCCGTTTAATTGTTTAATATGTTGTTTGCATTTTCTATTAGAACCTCTTTCCGGCTGCTCATTGTTCTGGCAATTATTACAATTTTCTCTCTAGTCTTGAGATGAGTTGCCTGCACGGAAAGTGGAGGATAATAATCGAGTTAATAGTCGAAAATTAACTACCAACGCTTGATGAGGGTCCATCTCCGCCTCTACCTCCATCTCACTACCATCAATTTTAGATGTGCCAAGAAGCCTGCATGTTTGGGTTCAGGGGAGTTGGGAAAAGAAAACGTTTCCCATAAGCGAATGGATCACATGAGATTACTCATGAGAGATTCTATATTTTTTATAATTAAATACTAAAAATATATATTCCATATTGGATAAATATTTAAAACTTAATTTAAAGTGTAAATATTTCAATCTTATGGGGACAAATAAAAAAACAAGAATGTACTACACCACTCGCCAAAATAGAACTTTTTAGAGTCTGGTATTTTTATACCCGGTACTCGAAGAGTAAATAGGGTTTATTGTATTTGAGCACAAATTATGTAACACACAGATGGAAACGTTTGCGACCCCATAAAGTATACATATTCTTCTTCCGCCCCCACAAAAGGGTCTCGCAAATTTAAAATTTTTAAGATTATTAATTAGATTTTAATTATACATACTGGGTTCTTTACGCATTTATTCGTTGCTCATCAAAATCTATGAAGAGACGCCAGAGCTAAAATTGGTCAAACCCTAAAACAAATGAATAAATCCAAAAAAGGTACGTTTTGGAGGGCTTCGCGCCCAATGGCGAGAGTATTTATGGATTCAGTACTCGAAAAGCACTGAAAAAACATACTAAAGTTAAAAAAAAAACTGCATTTCGTAGGAGTCGGTATTTAACAGAACATTGATGGTTTTGATTTGAGCTCAGCCAATTCTTCATCGATTTTGATGATCAATACCTGAAACAACGCCTAACTTTTTAACTGAATCAATCAGCTTTTCAGCCCCATATCTTTAACAAAAAGTTTGTTTGTGTTATTTGCAAGTAAAACTAACATTCAGTTCATTTTAAATTGGGCTTTAATTGAAATTTAGCTTTCGATTTTACTTATTTCGAATAAAACAGCTGCTTCATAACCTAATTTATTAATCCTAGTAGCAATTTATGTAAAATGTATGCTCCTACATATTACCTTAAAGGCAACCTCTAAGCAACATATCCAAGAGATCTTTTAGGCAATTCTCATTGCGGGATTTCAGTTTCATACTTGAATTAAAGATGATAAATGAATAAATAAATGGCATCCTACATGTTTTGAGTATGTTAAATCCCACAAGGAGATACCCCCTGGGAGGAGCGACTGAGACTGCCTTTTGGCAGCTGCTTATGTCTTACCAACATACTCCTCATTTACATACAACCCTCCCCCTCTCTTTCTCTCACTTCTGTACTAATTTAAATCATTTTAATGGCTCAGTAGCCCAGCATACAGAGCCCAACTAATTCTCGCACAACTCCTAAGCCAAGGAAAATCCCGAATGTCATAAATGTGGCGCTGGCTTAGCACTGGGAGAACAGAAACCCGCACTTAACCAAACCAAAACCGCGAAACCATCTTTAGACGGTTTGCTCCTTTTCCTTGGAAGTTGGCAAACAGACAATAAAAACCGCAGGCTCCATCCAGGCTCCCTCTCCGCTCTACATTCATCCTTTGGATGCATGAATTCAACTTTCAATTGTTCGCTTTCGCCTGTTCCTGTTTCGGTTACTTGTTTCAGTTTTCCTCCAACTCCGCTGCTACCTCACCATTCTCCATCTCCGTTTTTCTTTTGAAAGTCGTAATAGAATAAAGTTTGCACCATGGGAATTTCGACTGTTGTTTTTCCAGCTCCAAGCACGCTCTTTCTCCCACCTGACACCCCCCAAAACCAACCCATTTAGACAGACAAAAGTACATAGATCTTTTCCTTTTTTTTATATTCTGTGTGCTTCTTGTTAGCGTCTTTAGCTTGTTTCCAGCTTGTAATCCACTCAGCCCCTGACTGACACTCCCGCCCGGCAGCTCCTTAGGCCTTCCTCCATCTTCGTTTAGCAAAAGGTAATCCCAGTCAGGGCTAAAAAATAATTTTGCTGTGCTTTGGGAGAGAGTTTAGGAGTAGCCAAGAATTTGAGGGTTGCTTTAGATCATTAGATGATTTTTTAATATAGAGATATTACAGCTATATACATTGCAGAAAGAGATATAGATATAAAACTAGAGATATTTGGAAAGATCAATAAATAGTTTTAAGACTTTGAAGAAAGATAGATTGACTTATAAACTCACAAAATAATATTTATAAACATTCAAGATAGTTATTTACTCTAGCAATGATGTGGAATATGTTTAAAGCTGCTCTCTTCAGTTTGGTCCATAAGTTTCGTGCGTAATGCAGCGGCGCCTCTCAGTCGTTTGGATTTGCTTTATTGCCTTTCTAAGAGCATTCGTTAGTCGTTGCCTTAGCTCTCCTCCTCCTTTATGGTTTAAAATTCAACACTAAAGCAGAGAAATGACTGGGATGGAGTACGAGTATCTGCTCACCTACTTACGATGCCGGCTGTCGGCTGTGGCGTCTGTGTCGCCTGTTGTGCTGTCTGGGGGTGTGTCTGCTTATTGCTTTTATTTATTCACTAGACATAACTCCAACCCATCCCCTCTCTCTCTCTCTCTTTCACCATCGAGTAGTAATGTTTTTGATTTGTTGTTGCCCGACGGCGTGTTAGCAGTCGCAGGTGTTGCGCCTGCCACTGCACTATGGAGCATTTGACCACTTTTCCTGACCGAAACTCATTTGTCAAAAGTAAAATAAGTAATATTTTTTTAACAGATAAAGGAACATAGGAATAAACACAGTCCTTAATGTTACATACCCAAAAAATTAACACTGCGAAATACTGTTAAGATAACAGCTGCTAAAGTCAGCTGTTTGCTATGAACGATAGAAAGTTATCGGAAAACTGATTTTGTTCATGAACTTTTAAGTGCAAAAATTGCTAAATTTACCAATTTAAGTTAATTTTTTACAATATTCTCGATTCAGGCAGGTATTAAAAAGGTTTTTATTAGTTTGAAATTAAAAAATGTACCTCATAATATGTTTAATGGCTATTTTCTTAACAAGTCCATATTTTTGACGAAAATTTGTATTTAAATAAACTTACAAAGTGTTCTGTTCCTGCCGGAAGCATTAAACTACATAGATATTGTAGAGTATTCAATTCTTAATCCAACTTATGTTATTTTTTCTAGCGCTTTTCTGCGTCATCGCAGATATTTGAGTTTTCGTAACATAACCCAAAGTTTGGATTTTCGGAGTTGTTTGCAATGTTAAACTGAGTGAAGAAGAAAAATGCATTTAAATGTTAATACCTGTCACTAGCTTTGAGAACAAGGGTTATTTGTAGATGATTTGAATAACTTTTTTTTACAGTTTGTTGTTTAAATTGAACATTTTCACGGAAAACTTGAAACAAATCGAAAAAAACTGTGCAGATTCTCTAAATTCGTGCTCAATTGTACAAGTATAATAACGTTGAGATATTTCCAATATCTCTGCTCTGCCGTGTACCCTTGTGTACCACATTCAACAACTTGAAGAAAAGAAGCTGCTTGCAGTATACAAGGAAGTCAATGTAAAACCCCGATTATCTTCTACTTTTCCATTTTTAAAAATCCGGGCACAATTTTTTAAGTAAAATATGACGTTGCTTTACATATTCCCATCTGTTTTTTTTTTTTGATTCAATTTAAAAATAAAATACAAATTCGATTCTACCCTGAAGAAAAGGCGGTGGAACTCCCATTTTTTCATCAAACCTTACGTTCACTATTATAGACTCATATCAACGAATTAATCAAAAAATATTATTTCGTTTGAAAGTTATTAATTAATGCCACAAAAAGTGGTCAAATGCCCCATAGTGCACTGTGTTTGGTGTTTATGACAAAAAAAAAGTTGGAGTTTAATGCCAGTGCCAGCAAGTATGCAAAAATATGTGCCCCTCACCGCACACCCACACCAACTGTGGGACATAAAAACGTCGCCCGAAAGTAGGCAACACAACATTTTTTGTTGGCCATAATGTTTTTGAATAGCTGTCACAGTACGGGGTAGCATGTTGAACAAGTACGGGTATTCTGGTTATATTAAAAATATCTACTTACATATGTATGCAGATATGTAGGGGACTTAACATGCCAATGAGCAAAATATATGCATACGACAATTTACTGAAATATCACCTAAAATTATTCCATGTCAAATTTAGTTCGTAAACCGTTTTCTTCTTGTTTAACTGTCCATCACTTCCCATAAATTGTGGATATATAAGTTGACTAAATAATATATAAATCTATCATTAGATATTCTAAAGTATGTGTACATAAATCATAGAAAGCTTCAAGACAATATAACAAGTGAGATCTCTGTTGTATTGTAACCTTTAATATAATTCAAAAATTTGCCCTGGATAATCCATACAATCTTGTAGATATTTTTCTTAGATCCTTTCTTTTCTTTCTGATTAGGATGCCACCGCCGCTCGGTGTACCACCGTTGGGGCCATAAAACTAATCAAGTTTAAATGCGATGTTTCCCCATAAATGTTAAGCTGCTTAAATGGACCATGCCCCATGCAACACACACACACACACACACACACATGAGGGCCACCCACAGGAGAACTAATTAAGTAATTACTTTTCGCTCATTAAACGCAAACGGAAAACAAATTCAACTTCAATTTGACTTGACTTGAGGCTGTCTCCTTGGCCCCAGTCCCCTGTCCATCAGCCTCGCATTTCAGCCCTTTGCCATGGCCAGAAGCTTTGGGTTTTGGTGCACAAGTTTTTGCTCTTGTATCGATTTAATCGATGTCGCTTAAATATTAATGATGAAACGAAACAAAAGTACCACCAAGAACTACTAATACACCTACATTTGTATACATATGTATGTACATATGTACATACATGTATGTAGCAGCAGCTCCAACACATTTCATAAGCCACCAATGAGATGGACAAGTTTTGCGCAGAGTGCCACAGAGAGAATGGGCAGGTTCATCCTTTACTGCCCAGCCACGCTGGAACAGAGCAAGAAACCTCTGAATAGGTAAAGAAACTTCTGCACTACCTGCACAAACAACAAAAAAAAACGCATCGAAAGCTCTCTCTCCGCTTTCTCTCTAAATTGAAACCAATGTACTGATGGTGATGCGCCACCTGATCCGGCAGAAGGCCCCCGTGCCATGAGAAGAACTCGAAAAGCAAACAAACCTTAAAAAAGAAGGGAAAAAATTTAAGGAAAATATCAGACACCATAATTAACTTGCTCATAACGCTGCGGCAACAAAAGACAACAACGCAAAAGGATATGCGAGTACAAGGGCGCGGGGTTAGCGACAAGGACGAGGGCCTGCAGACGCCAGATGCTGCCCCGCCACTACCGGTGGCACAAAACACAGAAGGGGCAGCATGGCGTGCGTAATGGGCGTGCCACTAACATTGGATAATTTTTAGATCATTTTTTTGTTGCAGCCATTTACTCCTTGATAATTTCGAGGGTATATTGTGTTCGTGATGTATTTCAATGTTGTCTTAGGGCCTAAATTGTTGTTTTTGTTGAATTCTTGGGGATTATCTTCTATAGTTTTCACTTATGCTTCCAGCTGAGCAAGTAACTCTTACTTTTTTTCATTATTAACCGATGTGTATGAAGATGTGTCGGATTCGAAAAGCTTACTGCTTACACGTACAATAAATATTATCTCTAGTAACATTTGACGCGCCGTGCCCGTCTTTTTATCTATTTTTCAAAGTGAACCTTCGCCTCAAATCTATGAGAATCTGGGAATTCGGGTATCCTTTAGTCGGAATATGCCCGGAAATCACTTTTGATTCCTGTATTTTGGCGGCAGACACGGCTGAAAAAGCCGTGCAGTGAAGTGCTTTAAAAAGATAAAAGCCATTTATCACGCATGCACACTCCACAAGGAGATAGAAGCATGGAGATGGCATGATGGGGCGGGGCCTTCCCCCACAGACAGGTGCACGAAGAGAGAAAATATACGGGAGCCAACAAGCATTCTCATTGAACAGAGTAATCCAGAGATTGCACACAGACCACACATTGAATGCCCTTTAAACTATGAAAAATGTTTAAATCTGCAAAAAAGAATTCAAAGATATTAAATATTTAGATTCAGATCTATTTTGACTGACAATATTACAAATTGTTAAATAAATAAAGACACATTTTGGCCCATTCAACACCTGGCAACAACCTCTATGCCAATTTTCGTGTACCTCAAATTATAGCGTAGTCAAAGAATTATTAAGCCAAGACAGCGTGGTTGTTTTGTGTGGGCAGAAAAAAGGCTGCGGAACCAGATTCCACCGAGCCCACCACAGCGTGGGTGTTAAGCCGATCAACAGCCATTAGGTTTTGTCTCTCCCCGTCCACAATGCCAGAACCCCCCATCCCCCCCCCCCCCTGCCAGCACAAAACCACATACACCCAGAGAAATGTGTTAGAGAAGAAGTACCTAAAAGTACTTACATTTTCATCCAAATCAGCCTTCAATTTATAATCGTTGTTTTCAGCTAAAATTTATGAATTAATAAAATTGCAGGAAGCTTTGAACCTTCAAACATGATAACTATGACTTCAACATGAAGGATATATTTTAAAGGTAGTGCATAATATACGGGGAATACTTTTTTATTTAATTATTGGCATGAAATGTGGTAATATATTTATCTCTGAGTGTACTCATCTGCTCGGTCTCTGTTTCTCTCACTCTCTCTTAACTAACGGTCATATCATGCATATAATTTCCGGCCTAAAAGCATGCAACAGTGTTTCCCGTTTATTCTGCCCTCTTGGCTGTTTTCGCTGGGCAGTTTTCTCGAGCACTTTTCAGCTCTTGGTTTTTCAATGCACGTAGGAAAAGTTAGCAAAAGCCATAAAGCAGTTTTTCTTGCCTTTTTATACCCGGTACTCAAAGAGTAAATAGGGTATATTCTATTTGTGCACAAAGTGAATGTATGTAACACACAGAAGGAATCGTTTCCGACCCCATAAAGGATATATATTCTTGATCAGCATCAATATCCGAGTCGATTGAGCCATGTCTGTCTGTCCGTCTGTACGTCCGTCTTGTTGAGCGGCTGGATCTCAGAGACTATAAAAACTAGAGCCACCAAATTTTGCATCCAGACTACTGTATGCTCACACTGTTACAAGTGTATTTAAAAAATGAGCCACTCCCCCTTCCGCCCACGAAAAAGGGCGAAAACCTCCGAAATCTACATTTTTGAAGATAAAAGAAAACTAAAAACCCCATTCCGTATGGAATGGACATATCTATCAGATCACCAAATTGGGATCCGATTGGGTCATTATCATAGCGAGAATGAAGAAATTAAATTGCAGTGGCTAAACCCACCCTGTCCCGCAGCTTTTGTTGCTTCTTTTACATTCTCTCATTCACACTCTTCTTCTTCTTCACTCGGCCTCTGCCTCTGCCCTCCCCCTGTCTATTCCTCTTCCGACTTTTAACCCACCCCGTCCCGCAGCTTATCTTTGTTTTTTTTTGGTGCGATCGCTGCCTCTGCCTCTGCCGCGAGTCAGCAGTATTAGGGTCTAGGGAAGGGCGGCGAGCGTGTTGGTGTGAGAAGTGTTGTGGATGTAGATGACTATATAACATACATGTGATATGTGAATACGAGAGAGAAAGAGGAAGAACATGCATTTAATAGGTGAATATCGAAATTGAAAAGAAGAAAAGATTAAATTGATTTGAATTCCGACTTGGCCGAACAGCAGCACTTGGCTTTTTATTTCGAGATTTTGATTCTGAACTGGTTGCGAGGAGTTGCGGAAACAGTGGCCAAAAGCTAATTTTTAAAAGTTAAAACCAAGACTAGTTTTTTAACGCTCTGTCTTAGAAAAAGAGTGACCATCAAAGTTGCGTATAAGAATTTTTCATAGATGGCGCTACTTTCGAAAAATCTGCTGTGAAACCTAGCGGTCATTATTTCACAGAATGTGCAGGGAAAAACTACCAATTTTATTGCTGTTTTAAATATCTCATAAATTGGAAAATACGATTAACTGATCCAATATTTTTGATGCATTTTATTTAGTAGGCTTTTTACTTTGTGTTCTGTAATGTGAACGATATCTAGTGGTTGGCGATGTCTTCTAAATCTAGATGTAGTCCTGAGTGCCGGGTATAAAAGTTGTGACGCGTAAGAAGCGCCTCACACGTCCCTTCTCGTTTTTTTTTTTGTTTGCTGCTGCTAGTCCTCGTTTTTGCTGGCAATTCAATTTGTAGCTATTTTTCTTTCATGGGTTTGCGGCTCGGTTCGGTTGTGTATCGTCAATAAGCAAAAGGAAAAAGGGACCAGAGTGGGCCGCCATTACGACTAAATTAAACCCGGTCTACACAGACTCTGATCGAAAGACATCAAGATATTATGATTTTGTGCCCTGACTTGACATGACTTTTTGAGTAGAAAATGGTTTACAATTTCATGGATACGATTTAAACTTAATTTTTGAGGTGTTTCTTTGTCTTTCAGGGGCATCCCGGTACTCAAAGCCCAGGTGTTGACAGAGCCAAATGACACATGAACCTAAAATTCTGTTCGTTCATTCCTAGGCCTATAAAAGGGATCCCATTTCGTCGTGCTTCTGTATTCTGGTAGATACGATCATGCTTTATGATTCTGCGTACCATCAAAACAATTACTTTGGATGCCATAGCCTTTTGCCAGACACACGTTTCCTTTCATCAGTAGAACTAAAAGTAGTGAAAGAAAATGTTTGCCTTAGACTGAATTTTAGACTGCCGTGTACGGGATGGATTGCGGCGACGCGACGTTTGTTTTTATCGCATTCGCGTGTCTGACGTGCATGCCTCACTGAGGCGGCAGACACCACGCCCCTGTCCCACTACCACAACCCCACAAACACACACACACAGACTCACACAGAGAGAGCAACAGCACGCAACAACAAACAAGGCTGAAAATTGCTACTTTGTCTTTGGTGGTGGTGGGAGGCGGGTAGAAATATGGAGTACTGGGTTAATATGTCTATCACTTTTCTATGGCCAATTGACGCTGCTAATATGCTCAACCACCAATCCCCACCCATGCAACAGTAACGGTAGGAGTCACCACCCATTGCTGCAACAACTTTCGCAGCCCTTTTGCCCCTGGAGAAGGAGCATGCAGAAACGATGTAACAAATAAAAAACATTTTAATGGTGTGTCAATAGTTTAAGAGAATTTAATTTTTAATCATCAAGAACTATTGATATTATAATAATACACAGGGGGTAATACACAGAAAAGAGGGCTATGGCTGGAGCAGTTTTGGCTAATAGGTTCTGCCGCTCCCTCTCTCTCTCCCAGCTCAGCTTCTTTAATTCTAGTTTCACCTTGGCTTACCACATTCCCTGATACCATTTCTCTCCGACATTTCTTTGGTTGCACTTGCTGTCACCACCCGTGCCGCACATCCCTCCTTTGTCTCTTCTCTTATTGGATTATGCGCTTTCTCTTTCACACATTTCCGCATTTTGCGCAAAACTGGAAAAGGCCAATGGACAGCAGAAAAAGCGGAAAAACCAGACGCGGCAAAAATGCGAATCAACAGAGAAAATCGCTGGAGAGATGCGAATAGAAGAAACAACAACAAAGAAAACCAAGAAAAAAAATAACAGAAAAATAGCCGGTCAAGCGAGCTCCGGGCTATGTGGCTCTGAAATAGTTAAGTCCCCAATTGGATTTCCATTAGACAGCAGCAACAACGTTGTTTTAATTAATTTGCATTTGTTGTTTCTGGACGCTGATCTATTTAATTGGCAGTCCTCCTAATTGAAGTTGATTGAACCGTCCCTGTGCGTTGGCTGATTCATGGATACAAGAGTGAGTTAGATTGAGAGAGCGAAGCAGAGAGGTTTCAGGCAATTCGGAAGGGACCAGTGACATGTATAGAAAGACAGAGATAGGGAGAGAGGGAAGTAGAGAGATCTGGCAGAAAACTTGTCCTTCTTCTTGTCGTTACCTCATCCGAGTCGACCGAAGCAGAAGTATCCAAAACTCTACTACTTCGATGGTCTTCTTCTTCCAAGGCTCAGTAACTGCAAATACTCCAAACCTATAATTATGTAATCCATTTTTATAGCCGGTACTCGAAGAGTAAATTTGTGTGAATAAGGAAGGAATAAGAATAAGAAGGAAACGTTTTCGACCCCATAAAGTATATATATTCTTGATCAGCATCAATAGCCATGTCTGTCTGTCCGTCTGTCCGTCCGTCCGTCCGTCCGTCTTCTTTGTTGGCTAGTTCTCAAAGACTATAAGAGCTAGAGCCACCAAAATTTGGCTCCGGACTGCTGTAGCTCACACTGAAACCAGTGTATTTCAAAAATTAGCCCCGCCCCCTTCCGCCTCCGCAAAAGGTGAAAAAACCTCCCAAATCTAAAAACCCACCCCGTCCCGCAGCCTATATTTGTTTTTTTTTTTGTGCGATCGCTGCCTCTGCCTCTGCCGAGAGTCTGCAGTATGTGGGTCTAGGGAAGGGCGGCGAGCGTGTTGGTGTGAGTAGTGTTGTTGATGTAGATGACATATGAAGAAAAAATGTAGAATTTGACAAATAACCGCTAAGGTGCAGATGTAGTGCTGATGCCGGGTATAAAAGTTGTGACGCGTAAGAAGCGTCTCACACGTCCCTTTCTCGTTAGAAACGAGTTAAAGCTGTAGCTACACCTTTTGTTAATACACCTTGAATGCAGCATCTTCCTTATTATACGCATGCGTCTAATGCTTAAATCTGTCTGTCTCTCTCCGCTCTGTAGCCCACTCACTTCCTCTAGCGCTCTCACTCTTTCTGTGTCTCCTTGGCACTCTCTCTCTCCCTCTCTTTTTCTGTCTCCTTGGCGCTCGCTATTGTGTTTCTTTTGTGCGCCAAGAAGACTCTGGAAGTGCACGGCGCCAGCAGCAGCGTCAGCCTGGAAGATCACAGTGGTCTAGAAATGCACAGAAAGTGTAACTTTCTTTGTAGAGTAATGGAAATAGTCTTTATGTTGCCTGTTCTGGACATTAATAATAATAAAGCCATCATAATCAATTATTTCACTTCTGGATAAAATGCAAATCCTATTTATCATTACAGAATAATGAATGTCCCAGCCGTCTAGACGGATATTCAAAGCGCTTTACAGCTAAATTCAAGGCTATCTCTTTTAAGATCTTAAAATCTCTTCCTTTTTTTCATGTTTCAATCAACTAAAATGCTATAAATCTCCTAAATATTTCTTTAAATTAATCAATACAAAACCGTAAATTGTAAAAATGTTCAGTAATTCTAATAGATTTCCATTAAATAAAACCCATTCAATCTAGTATTTTCTCAAATGGCACTTTGACACCACTGTTCCCCACTGGTAGCGACAGCGGCCTCGGCCTCGCCATGTGCCGGCCCCTCTTTGGGGGCCTCGCCGTCGTTGTCGGCGTCGCCGCTGCGTCAGTCCTAAGCAAACTTTCGATGCGAACGCGCGCCCCATCTGCAACGGTCGCCATCGTAGTCGTCGCCGCTATCGCAGTCGCTCGTCTCGATTCGCCTCGCGGTGTGTCTCGTGAGTGTTTGGCCCCTCCGATAAACGCGATCCATTAAAGGTGTGACCATTGCCCTGCGTTTCGTCCCCACACTCCTGAGAGAGTCAGAGTGATTCATTCGAAATTCGCCAACAAATCGAACCGATTTTTTTACTGCTTCTGCTTGTTCTTCTGTTTCTTGCTTTTTCTTTTTTTTGTGATCTACTGGTTGTTCTGCTTCCATGATCTTCTTGTTGTGCCTCTGCCTTCTCTCTCTCTCTCTCTATCTCCATGTATTCGTAACGCTCTTGTGATTGTGCTGTAACCCTGGCAAACAATTAACGGTAAACTAAGCAAGTCTTTTGCCGAAGCTTTTTATACTCTATTAGATCTTATAAGCACTTCCATAGCAGACATAGTCTATTGTTTTGTTTTTCCAGGACAGATGAATCTAAAGTCTTTTATGGATTATCCCTGGGCAGAAAAATTTGCTTACCAGAAATATAAACCGCTTTACCTGCGATTGTTATGCCGATCTACACGAATGTGTTATTGAATTCAGTGTCAAATTTTCTTCCCAAATTCTCTCACATTTGGAGTACCAAGTCTTAAGGCTGCTTTACGACTCCCTTTTTCCTTTCTCTTCTTTATCAATAGTGAATAACCTCTATCAGGGTATGATGTGACCATGACGACTCTGAAAATAAAAAAAGCACTTTTATTTTTGAAAAACGAGCCAACAAAACGTTAAAGCAGAAAACATCAAACGACAAACAAATGAAATTGTAATTTAAGTAATTCTTTTTTTTTTTTTGTGTGTAGTTTGTAGGGTCATTGGCATTAAATTAAGCAAGAAAAACTAACAACAAAAATACAGAAGCAAAACAGAAACAAATTAAAAAGAAAAAGACTTGATGAATGAAATGGCTGTTGCTCCAATTGGTGATCTGGAAGATCTGGGGTCTTTCTGGAGGGAGAATTCAGCGGAAACCATTCCCGTGGGGGATACATTAATCATGCAAAATGATCAGCACAGTTTGTCGTAGAACGACAGATTCCCCCCACGGTAGCTTCTGGTGTTTTTTAAGCTAAAGTATTTCGAAATATGATATGATTGATTGGTGGATTTTATCTGCATGAAATGAGGATTTTTCACTGTTTTAGCAACCATTTTGCCAATGCAAATAATACCCCAAAAATGTATCTATTCCTGTGTCCATAGACGAAATAGTTAATTGTTACTTTTCACGGGTTTTTGCGTTTCCTCCACAAATCCATCTTCTAACCCTTTTATGCTTTCTGGATTCTGGTTTATCATATTTTTCTGGCCTTACCCATTAGTCATGATTATTTTTCCACTTCCAGTTGCCCTCCTTCCTCTCTGTCTAGAGTTCCGCTTCTTCTATGCATAAAGATCCTTGTTTTCTCTACTTTCAGATCAACTGTTACGAACCCACCTCTAGGATAGGTAGATAGATTATAATATCTCTCTCTAATTTATTGCTGTCTATCCCTTCTCTTTAGACTTTTATTTTTTTGTATTACTCCTGCTTCCTCTCTCTGCTCCGCCTATTCTTAATGTCAGGCAGAGGCGGACGAGTCCGATAAGTCTCAAATTATTCATATTTTATATGCTACAGATTGTAAATATATATCCATACAAATATATCGTCTGATGAATCAAGCAAGGCAAACCAAAGCCCCACGCGTCGCGTATCGAGAAATTGTTTAGTTTTTGCATTTTGTTTCCAGTGTCTGTGCATTATTAAGTGAAAAAGTTCTGTTTCAACAATTGCAACAAGGCGGGAAAGCGGAAAAGCGGAAACAAAAAATAAATAAATACATACAAGAGCCCACAAGTTCTTGAAATCGGCTGCCCGGCGTCTCCCCATGTGTGTGGGCGTCGTCTGCTCTGGGGTCTACATACATATCTTCCATGCATTTGTGTACAATGTATACACATGGCTATATATGGTGTATACATATACATATCTTCTGATTTGTTTAATTAAAGCGTATTTCAATTGCCGCAGTGCTGCGCAGTTGTTGTTGTTGCACAACATTTCCATTCCATTTCCGCATTTTGAACAAAAAACAGTCAAAAAGGAGGAACGATCCCGCAAGATGACAACCACCAGCCTTGGAAGACAGATACTGGAAAAGTTCTTTCCATTTCGGTGAGTGTCTCTGAGAGGCGTCAGGAGGGAGGACCTCTTGGATGCATCCGTCGCTTCAAATGTGAAATACCAAAATGCCAAAAATAAATATGGGTCAGGCAAGCATCTACAATACTCTTTTACTCCCTCTCCAACCAGGCAACAAATTTTTGCCAAGTGCCTGGGTTGCTATTTTCGGTTTTTGTAGGGGCCATAAAAACAAAAAATGAAGTTGCAAAATACAACACTAAAAACTAAACAAAGTCTGAAAGTAATAGGAAGCCATAAATACCCTTTAAAAATCAACCAATATTGAAAGTCGAATTGTTAAAAATTACACAGTTGCTAAAGTAACAAGAAATAATAGGGAAATAAAACAGCTTTTATTTAAGCGTAAAAGTATTTTAAAGTCTTTTTAATTACATCTAAAAGGCCCAGACTTAAAATAAAATTGGCATTAATTGGAATAATAGAGAGAATATTACATATTGAGGAGTTTCGCTATCGGAGCAAATTTATTGGGATCGAAGTTTAAATACTAAATAAAAATTACCCCACAAGTCTTAGGATACATTATCATATTGTATATGCTACAGATTGTAAATATATATCCATACAAATATATCGTCTGATGAATCAAGCAAGGCAAACCAAAGCCCCACGCGTCGCGTATCGAGAAATTGTTTAGTTTTTGCATTTTGTTTCCAGTGTTTGTGCATTGTTAAGTGAAAAAGTTCTGTTTCAACAATTGCAGCAAGGCGGGAAAGCGGAAAACCGGAAAGGTATTTACATACCTCAACAGCCACATATACTCCTATTGAAAGGATAGTTCCATTGGGTGAGCAATCTTCGCTCTTTGTGTCACTTTGTATGCGAATGGACAGGAAATGCAGACAGGCGCTCAACTAGAGCAACGATCGATCGTGATCGCAGAAAGAAATATAGAGGGATTGAGATAGAGACAGAAAAAAGAAGGAAGCGCCTCAACTCGGATAATTGACAAAGATGAATGGAGAATGACTACGGGAAACGGAATGTTGCCTCTTCCATCGATTCTTGTCCACATTTGAACATAATTATGACTTAGATGGAGTATGAATAGGAGTTGTTTGCTTAGGGAATCTTCCTGTTATTGGATCGGTCCAAATTATTTAAACTAAGAAATTATCTATGAGGGATCTATTATATCATATCTTTAAGGAGGTGCACGAGAACCTTTTCTTTAAGAAATACATATTTAGTTCCACTTTGGAGAGAAGATTGTGTTTTGTTTCGCTGATGATCTCACATTCTCCTTCTTCTCCCAGCCTCCACTTTAAAGTCTCTTCTTTCTCTTTCTCTCTCTATCTCTCTTTCTTTTCGCTCTCTTTTATTGGTTTCTTTTCCTTTTGTTTACTTTCGCTTGCAGCTGTTTTTGGGGGGCAAAAACGAAAAAAATAAACACTTTGGGGTCGACCAAGCTGGTCACAGCTGTTTCTCCTCTATTTCACTTGAAAGTTTTCTGTGATTTCTGCTTTTTTCCATTCCCAATTTAACTCTTATGAATCTTGGGCCCTCTGCCCGTCGGCCATCCTTTGGCCCTAATAAACATATTTTCTCATTTGCAAACCCCCCCCAAAGCGCTTTTATCGCATGGCTATAATTGTCTTCATAACAATAACACTTTTGACATTAACAAAAATAAGGAAATGGGGTAAGCGGAGGACAACAGCCGGGGAAAACAGGCAGCGAGAAAATGGCCCAGAGCATTATGGCAACAACAATGTCATAATTTTCCACAATAAAAAGTGTTTTTGTTGATTAAATCGCGCAGAAGAGTGGAAAAGTGGAAATGCGGCATGATGGTCGGGGAGTATATTGAGGCATGTGGCAGAGGGTGCCTCCGCCTGCTAATTTGCCATTTTTTGGAAAATGAATAATAAAAAAAGGAAAACTTTTGCTCACTTTTCCTCAGTTTTCCTTCCCCTTTTGGAAAGTGTCAGGAAATTGCCCCCTTTGCCTGGTCGTTTCTTTGCTTTTCTGGTGTGAAAAGCCAAAAATGGAATAGCCCATAATTTTATTGCTTTCGTTTAATGTTTCGTTGGCGTTGCCGGATGGAGCGTATAGAGATGGCAGCGTGATGTGACGAGAGTGATGGAGTTCGTGACACGAATCCTTGGCGAATCCTGTTTAATTCTTTGCCATTCCAAAAAAAGAAAATCTGTTTGCTTATTGGACATTTTTTAGCACCGAATAAAGGAAGGAAATTGTCAACCGAAAATGCATATTAATGGATTTCAATTTTTAACCCTTCTAATACTATCTCTTATCCTAGCTTTTGCTTCGACGGTTTGCCCCATGAGGCATCGCTTGGACAAGTACCCCCCAAAAACCTTTTGTGGAGTGCTTTGATCATGTCCATTGCCGGCAGCCAGTTCTTTGAAATGTAAGAGAGAGAAAGTTTTGCGCTTTTGTGGCAACTTTTATTCAGTCTGTGGAAATGCATTTGCTATAAAAAAATCCATGCAACATGTGTGTTTGTGTGTGTGTGTAATCATTGAGATACAATGTTGCATGTGTCAGCAGATGTTGGACAACTTTTAGGCTGATGAACATTATGTTTGATCATCATTCCATTGAATTGATTCATCATCCCGTCATGCCGTTCATAATTTTCGGACTGGGTTTCCTTATGATTATTTTCTTTGGTCAACGTTCGCATGGTCTCTGGGAAAAACTGTTGGTGAGGAAAACTGTTGCCGTCTTTTGGCTATGATTATTGGATTATTTGCTTTGTCTCACATATGTATGTATCTTCCTCTTCCTGTATCTCTACTCTCTTCACTCACTTTTCCCTTTAGCAATCGCTCGCCCATGGCTCTGGGTCTCTTTTTGGATCCTGTGGAAACTTTCGCTTGGAAATTTATTAATTTATCCTAGGGGAGCAATAGTTTGATGGCCCCAACCCCTCAGACTGGCATCCCCAGGTCAGCACTTGCTCCTCCGGTCCACCGCAGGTCCCTTCAGATTCGTTCTCTTGTTTCTCTTTGAACTTCAAATGATGTTAAGACACCTTTTTTGTTGTTGCTGGTTTCCCTACTTCTGAAGTGTATGTATAGATGGTGGAGGGGAGGAGTGTCCACAAGGACAGTGGAATTATTTAATTACAGGACTGCAGATGTCCTGGACATTGCTGCTATTGTTGTTTTTCTTTTTTCGGGCGCTTGTTTTTGCTCAGCGACGTCGTAAAAATATTTTCAAGCTGCTTTACCAAACCCCCTCCCCCCCCCCCCTCACTCCATAAGAAAGAGAAAAATGTTCGCCCGCAGAGGGGAAAAAGTAGAAGCGAGGGAAAGCTCGTAGAAGTCCTGCCAATTGCTTGACCCCATCAATGGCCTCTGGGAACCTTAGAACAATTTTTGGGAAATTTTCACGAAAAACTTTTTAATTATTTTAAGCAAGCGTTGTTGTTGTTGTTTTTGTAGTTGGAGAATTTGAATTAATGCCATTTCTTTTTCATTTACTTCTCTTTTCAGGTGAGTTTTTCTATCATTCCATCGGTATTACTTTCTCAAGAGGATAGGCATTAATTAAATCCATGGAAGAAAATGCAATCCGACGATTGCAGTCACTGCACGACACGATTGCACGACACTGGTGCTTCCATCGAACTTTAGTCGAAAGAGTTTGAGTAATCGATAATCATGAATGAAGTGCTATTGTACGTAAGTGATTGATTAAAATTGTTTATCTATTAATTTATCAGTGTCCTCGATTTAACTGAACTAAGTGAAAGTGAGAAACAAATCTAAAGAAATCATTAAACTATCAAACAAGCTAAAATATATATTAGTAATCTATCAAAGTGTTCGAAATCGGTTTTTTGGATATATCCTCATCGTTATTTTGCTTCCACTGCATTATCTGTTCACTCGCCTGCCACATCGTCAGAATTGTAAGACACACTGTGTTTTCATGTACACATGTCCATGCTGCATGCATCATCTTGGATGACAAGTGCAGTTGGATTTTTGGATTTTCCTCTAGATTTTCCGCGAGATATACACACAGGAATTTTCCTTATTTCTTTTGTTGCTTTCCAAACATTCTTCGTTTCTCGGTTCTCCGATTTTACAGTTTGTTTACAATACGAGACAGTGGTGGAGTGGCCCAGTGTGGGCAGTGGAGTCTCCTCTGCGTCTGGCAGCTCCTCCATACGACATACGACATGTGGGCATGCTGGGTGGTTGGCCCTTGTCATCGCCGGACGGTGCGGGAGAGCTGCCTGCCCAATTATGTCAGAAAAAGGCAAACTCAAGTGCAGATGTGAACTTTGGTCTGGAATCTCCACCAACCACAAGTCAGTGACTGGCTAGGAAATGGAAGAGGGTTACAAAATCTCCAGTTCTGTATCTTCCATTGAAATTATTTAATTTTCAATTTGATTTAATTTAATTAAAGTGGTTTACCTTCCTTCTATTCGACAAAACAGAATTGATTATGACAAAATACCACAAAATAACGAGTAAAGTTGATAGCTCCATGAATGGATAAGCATTACACAGACAAAGTATGGTTTTTTGCATAACCAACCGAGTGGCTCTGCTTCACGTTGCTCTACATGCGTTAATATCCCCCTGAAAGAGTTTAATGAGCACCTAAAATCATATCAAAATCCACAACAATGCCTTGTGGGAGCGACATACCATTGCCATGTATTCCTTCTGGATGTCTCCTCCACTGCACTGAGCGTGACCATTTTATGGTCATTAAAATATCTTTGTGGTGGCATTTGCTTCTGCAATTGTTCCCTCTGAATTGTCTCGCTCATTCGGTGTTGCTGTTGCTGCTGCTGTTAATAATTAATCATTTGGCCTTAAAAACCAAAAACCAGAAACGCAAAACCCCAGAAATATGCACATTATGTGGTCCAAAAGCCAAAGTCAAGGCCCAAGGAAGAAGGGAGCACAAGGATGGGATGTAGATGAAGCGAGAGAGATGGAATGCGTGTCCCATGATAAACATCCCGCCACCACCCCCCCCCCCCCCCCCCGGAAAACGCAGAACAGAAACCGATATAAATTGCATTATGGGCAAATTAATTGTTTTTACCGGCCTACTGGTGGCTGGGGAGGGGTGGACGCGGCATGGGGATGCCCAAGCATTAATGGCCAACCCCTGGCACCGAAATCAAACCCCCTTCCCGCACACATACAGCGACAGACGGGGAGAGAGACGGCCCAAGGACATTAATAAGGCCCAAAGGATGTGGTGACATTAATTGCACAACGAAGGCCGGGTGATACTGGCCGAGGAATAGGGCGGGCAGTGGGCATGGGGTATAGGAGGGCGGTTACAGTCATTACATTTCCATATAAATATTTATCGCCTGATGATAATGCCTCCAGGGTAAATGCTAGTCAAAGGACAGCGAGGAGAGAGTGTGTGCTGTCGATAGTTTTTCAATTTATGTTGTATGCTGGGGTCGCATAACGGTACATACTGTTATTAGAGTGTGCCTGAAATTACATTTCTTATCCGCAAACATTCTTCCATTGCGTTTTATCATGCAACATTGACACGACTCTGGCAAAGTTACCAGCTGATTTTTGACATTCCCCTCCCGACTCTCTTCATCCTTTTTTGTATGTCCCTCTCTCTATCACTCTTTTGCACTTGTTATCCCTCTTACCAGACACATGCTTATTAAGGGGGGTGTCCCGAAAACCCCACAAATTATAATTTAAGCAAAGCCTTTTATCCCTACCCACACACTCTGCCAAAAACATCTGTCTAAGCAAAAAGCTGTGCTCAAAAGCTCATTCATTATATTAATTAATAATTGTGCGAGCATTAATTTTGATTTATTTGTCACAAAACCTTCTACGGAATGTGGTAGCGTAATTTGTCAAGAGGGGAAAGAATGGGCAAGATGGTATGCACTATGCACATTCCTCTGGATAAACCTTCGCTCTGCCCCAACTCCCCCCGGCGAAACATTGCCTTAGCCAGTTTTTTGCTGTCAGAAAATACAGAAGAAAACATGAAGGAACGTGTGAAACGTGTGAAGCGTTTCTTACGCGTCACAACTTTTATACCCTGCACTCAGTACCACATCTGCACCTTAGCGGTTATTTGTCAAATTTTACATTTTTTCTTCATCTGTCATCTACATCTACAACAATTCTCACACCAACACGCTCCGTTAGTTCGCCGCCCTTCCCTAGACCCACACACTGCAGAATCGAGACAGAGGCAGAGGCACCGTCCGCACACAAAAAAAAACCAAATATAACCTGCGGGACGGGGTGGGTTAAAAGTCGGAAGAGGAATTGGCAGGGGGAGGGCAGAGGCAGGGGCCGAGTGAAGCAGAAGCAGAGTGTGAATGAGAGAATGTAAAAAGAGCAACAAAAGCTACGGGATAGGGTGGGTTTAGCCACTGGAAAATAAATTTCTTCATTGTGGCTATAATAATGATCCAATCGGATCCCAATTTGTTTATCTGATAGATATGGCCATTCCCTACGGAATGGCGTTTTTAGTTTTCTTTTATCTACAAATTGTGGGTTTGGGAGGTTTTCGCCTTTTTGCGGGGGGCGGAAGGGGGCGTGGCTCATTTTTGAAAGACACTGGTTTCAGTGTGAGCATACAGCAGTCTCGAGCCAAAATTTGGTGGATCTAGCTCTTATAGTCTCTGAGAACTAGCCGACAAACACGACGGACAGACAGACATGGCTCTATCAACTCGGCTATTGATGCTGATCAAGAATATATAAACTTTATGGGGTCGGAAACGTTTCCTTCTGTGCGTTACATACAACCGTTATTCCCCACAAATACAAAATACCATATTTACTCTTCGAGTACCAGGTATAATAAACATAACAAAAGCAAAAGCAACAGCTGGCCGATCTCACCCTCCCACATCTGCTATAACCCATGAAGCGACTATAAAGGAGGGCCCGTCGGCTTTTTAGAGGGAAACGTAACAATGCTGTCAATAAGTGCGAGTGAAAGGGCGTGCAGAGAGAGAGAGAGGAACTTTACAATAATAAGAGTACAAGCTGCTCATACTTGCGTCCCACCGCGGTCGGGGGGAAATGGACCGAGGAACGCTGCCGACGACGGGCCCTCCTTTATAGTTGCTTCATGCTATAACCATGAAGTAACTATAAGGAGGCCTCGTCGGTGGCATGAAGTAACTATAAGGAGGCCTCGTCGGTGGCAGAGTTACTCGCTGCTTTTCCTAATTCTCAGTGCTCGTTTGCTTGTCGACGCGGAAGGTGGGTGCAGCGAGAGCCCTCTCACTCGTACTTTTCACTCGCCCCTTCTGCTTAGTGTTGCCGACGAGATCTCCTTATAGTTTCTTCATGCTTATAAGTATAGTATCTTCATGGCTATAACTGCGCTCTCTTTCCCAGCAGCACAAGCACTCTCTTCTCCAAACAACCCTCAACCCTTATCTTCCCCTCAACCTGCTTGTTCGGTCGAGGCCATTCCTCATTGTTAAAGAATACCGCAACAAGAGAAAGAACAAGAAGAACAGTGGATTAGGGCATGAAGAAACTATATAAGGAGGTCTCGTCGGTGGCAGAGTTACTCGCCGCTTTTTCTTACTGTCAGTGCTCTTTTGCTTGTCGACGTTTCTTCATAGGCCTGGCCATCATTAGACGAAGCGAAGAACAGAGGCGGCGTAAAAATAAAAACAAAACGAACAACAAGTCGAAGCTTTTGATACCCTTGCAAGTTTTCGGAAACCACCTTGAATCCATTCAGACCAAAAATAAAAATAGGCAAATATGTCATACACCCCGCTCTGTGTCAGAATCATTACTTTTCTGCAAGATTTCCTTAAGCGCTCAAAATCATAATACTTCTCTCTCTGTAACTGTATAAAAACCACAGAAGCAAACGTTTGTGTTGTTCTGCGCGGGAGTTTGGTATGGAATGCGTAGGGCTCTCCCACGTTTAAATTGCCATGCCAATGCCCACACGCACACACAAACAGCTTTACGTTCCACTTCCTTGGCAAACGAGCGATCGTTTGGGTCATGAAGAAACTATATAAGGAGGTCTCGTCGGCAAAAATAAGCAGAACGTGGAGTGAAAAGTGGGAGTGAAAGGGCTCTCGCTGCGAGTGTGAGGGCAACGGCAATGGAGTGTGCTGACTAATCATTTGAAGGCAATGTGAAAAAAACATAATAATTGTTTCATAATTTTATTTTTCATAAAAATAAACATTTAAAAACAAAATTGAAAAAAAAATTTTGTCCGCAACCAACCTTCCGCGTCGACAAGCAAACGAGCACTGACAATAAGCAGAACCAACGAGAAACTCTGCCACCGACGAGGCCTCCTTATAGTTAGTTCATGCGTTTGGGTTGTGTTGCGTTGCTCTCTTTGTTTTGTCGCCCTTTCTCTAGTCTTCTTTCTCTCGTACGCTTCGTTGAGCTTTTTGGCTGCATTCGTTACACTCAACAACATGCGCATAAGTCAAGATATAAACCTTTTATGGGTAACATAATTCAAGAAACACACAAGATACTTAGTGGTATTAAAAGTGGTTCCATTTTAAACGTATTTATTTATGCAACAAAATAAAGCTGCCTTTTGTTAAACAGTGTACACATAAAAATGCATGGGATCCAAGCAAGTCTTCAAGAAATGCAAAAGGGGGTCGAGGCAGAAAGGTGAAGTACCGCAGCGATCGCGCGGCCTCGCCTTGTTTGTGGCCTGCCTGCCCCTCTTTTGCTTCTTCTTTTAGCACACACTCACACCCTTTCTTCCACATACTTCTTCTACGTTCCTTGCACATCCCATCATTCGTAACAGTCATCAATGTTGGCGTCGCCGCCGTCCGTCAATTGCACGCTGTCTCTGTCACTGTTTTGTTTTTGGGTGCGTTTGCAGTGCGTCTTTTAATAGTTGTGTGTGAATGGATGCCACGTTTAATGTGGCTGCTGTGCATAATATGGCTGGGGAGGTGGAGGAGGTCTAAGGTGCCGAGGTCTGCAATGCAGTTGACCAAAAACAATGCAACAGCTTTGTTGCTGCTGCTGCGATTTTTTGTTGTTGTTTGCGATTCTGATCAAACCGCAATGGGATCTCTCGCTGTCTCTCTCGTTCACACACAGAGTCCACATGTTTAGTTCCCCAGTGAGTCTCACCCCTTGATTTGCGCAACTTACTTACATGCAGTCGCGGAGTCCACAGCTTTATGCTGTAACTGTATATGTGGGCAGCATCCACTGCCAACGCAGCGCCAACAAACTCGTTCCACATCGACAGCGTCAACAGCACATGTGTCGCCGCACCACGGCCCACACAACGCACATAGCGCAAGAGAGACAGAGATGGCGAAAGCCAGAGAGCGGTCAACTCAGAGAGAGAGAGAGAGAGCGTAAGCATGATAGAAAGAGGGTATGTTCATGAGACGGTTAGGTCGTTATCGCTCTTCAAGTTAAATCTCATGGTAGTTATGTACGTAAGTATGTTTCCTGGAACATCCTCCATAAACTGAATTCTATATAAGGAGGGCCTGTCGTCGGCAGCGTTCCTCGGGTCATTTCCCCCAGAGCTCAGTGCTTCAGGCGCACACTCCATTGTCGTTTCACTCACACTTACAGCGAGAGCCCTTTCATTCGCACTTATTGACATCATTGTTACGTTTCCCTCAACAAAGCCGACGGATCCTCTTTTATAGTTGCGCTGAGCTCTCTTGCACTGCCTTACCTCCCCATTAACGTACCCTGCGCTGGAGCGAGCTTCAACGGCCAACAGCCAACCGGCTGTGCTTACTCTCTTGCGCCTTTTGGGGCTGCTTCTGCTTTGCACCGTTTGCAGTGTCGCTGGGGCCAGCCGCTGCCGCTGCCGCTGCTTGGTTTGTCTCTTTTGCGCCGTCATTCGGTTCGCTCGTCGCCGCGGTCTCAACGCTCAATTTTCGATGCGATTTCACGAATTTTGTGTTGTAAGTCTCGTGCGCGGAATTTTTTTTGCTATTCTTTTTGTTATTGTTATTTGTTAACATGTGTTTGTGTCTCTTTATGCGACTGTGTGTGTGTGTGTGTCGACTGTAATTAACAAAAGTTTGAGTGCAAAATGCACACGATAAGGGAACCCACATAAAAACCAACTGCAAAATAAATACCAAACAAAAAAGTCAATTTTAAATTATTTTATGATTAAAAAAGCTTTTAATTTCTGTGTGTGTGTGGCATTTCTTTTATTGAAGTTCTTGTCAAAATGGAAAAAGAAAAACAAACATAATATCAAAGAAAAACAGAAGAGGTGGAGGTGGAAAATAACAACAAAAATGGGCAAAACGAGGCTTCTGCTGCCGCTGCCTCTCTGACGCTGACGCTGACGCTGCCACTGTTTTGTTTGTGTTTTTTTTTTGTTTTGGCGCTGCTCGAAGCTGTTTTTGTATTATTCGATACCCAGTATATTTGTTATTTCGCGGGTTATATTAGCGTAAGTAAAGTTGCAAGGAAAACGTTTGTTCCTGACTTTCAGAAAATTAAATGTGCTCCATTTAATCTTCCAGTCCATAAATTAACCATAGAATGATCCAAACTGAGGGTATACCTTGGTCGCAATATCAGCTATTTTTCGCTTAGTGTTTGTTTTGGTTTCAGTTTCCATTTTGGAGCACACGAATTTTCGCAATAAATGCAAATGAAGCTACAAAAAATAGACGTTTGGGATTTCTTTTTGGTTAATTTTTCATTTATTTATTGTATTTCGGTATGTTCGGTGGCCTGCAGCGGAATGTGTGTCGTACTTTGTACGTTGGTCGTGGAGGGTGGGGAGAGGCACTGACTCACCTCCGATCTGTCCACTCTATACTCCGCTCTGACTCAGTCAAAGATTCTTCAGAATTATCGCAACTATCTTTGGGCGCAAAAAAAAAACATAATTACAACCAAAACAGATCTCGCCATATATGGTTACACTTTGTACACTTTGGCTTTGGAATTTTTGGCAAAGAAACATAAACATTTTTTGTTTGAGTGCTCTTCAAGAGCTGTATCATATGCTGTTGTAATAATATCCCCAAATGTAGCCAAGTAATTCCATACTTTTTTTGATTTTCTTTTATTTAAGTGTGTCCCATAATATACACGGTACTCGAAGAGTAAATAGGGTATATTTTTTTGTGCCATAACGGTTGTATGTAACGCAAAGAAGGAAACGTTTCCGACCCCATAAAGTATATATATTCTTGATCAGCATTAATTGACGAGTCGATAGAGCCATGTCTGTCTGTCCGTCCGTCCGCCTGTCCGTCTTGTTTGTCGGCTAGTTCTCAGAGACTATAAGAGCTAGAGCCACCAAATTTTGCATCCAGACTGCTTTATGCTCACACTGAAACCAGTGTATTTAAAAAATTAGCCCCGTCCCCTTCCGCCCACGAAAAAGGGCGAAAACCTCCCAAATCTACAATTTTGAAAATAAAAGAAAACTTTAAATTTTGTAGGAAATGACCAGAAGAAATTAATTTGCAGTGGCCAAACCCACCCCGTCCCGCAGCTTATATTTGTTTCTTGCACATTCTCTCTTTCACACACTGCTTCGCGCAGACACGTCTCTGCCTCTGCCTCTGACGCGTCTCTGCCTCTGCCTCAGCAGCGTCTCTGCCATGACTCTGCAGTGTGTGGGAGGGTGGCGTGCTAAAGGAGCGTTTTGGCGGGAGTAGTGTTGTTGATGTAGATGACAGATGAGGAAAATATGTACAATTTGACAAATAACCGCTAAGGTACAGATGTAGCACTGAGTGCCGGGTATATAAGTTGTGACGCGTAAGAAGCGTCTCAAACGTCCATTCTCGTTGTAAATTGAAGACTTTAAGTAGCCAAACTTTCTTTGAAAAATATCGGAGAAGCTGAAGGAAGTTTGTTTTACAATGTGACTTTATTTTGTTGACAAATCTATCAAAGATTTGTCTTTCAAAGGATTCTGCTGGGTTTTTATGTATCACAAATATCGGAAGTCTTCTGACTTTGTGGTTTTATTCAGCTGTAAGGGTTATGATTACAACATTTTGAAGTACGGGAAAAACTTCCACTTGCTGCACTTTGATTAACTGGTTAATCACATTACTTATTTAATTTTCTTTTATTTTATTTGAATTCCATTAAAATTCCAATTATTCCAATTTGGAAAACATAATAGAAAAACTCCATTCGAAAGGAGAAAACTTCACAATATTCATAATTAGTTCGTATTTTTGGAAAAGACAGGCCAGAAATAGATATGTACATACATATACCGCAATATAATATCCTATTGGGGAACTCTTTGGACTTGGATGCACTTTCCTCCCTGCCTTTCCATATTTCTGTCTTTCTTTCCTCTACCATATATCCCTGGGGATCATTAGCAAATCAATTTTCATCAACAAATGTGACAACACTTTGAGGTCTTTAGAGGGCTAAGAGTGTGAAAGGCATCGGGAGAAGCGCAAACAGTGTCCCCGTCCCCCACACATTCTTCACCCCTTTCCCCACACCATTTTTTTTCTTTCTCTCGTTGAGAGAAAACACTTGCTAACAGTTTAATGGTGCAAAACGAGGGGAGGGAAAGAGGGGGCGAGTTGCTGTTGTTCTTTCTGCGGATAGTGATGATGTAGAGGGGTGCGAGGGACAGGGGTAAACGATGGACCTCTTGCGGCAAATGTTTATTAACTGTAAATGAAGAAAACACATGAGCTATCGTGAAAACAGCAACAACGAGAAGGAACGTGTGAGACGCTTCTTACTCGTCACAACTTTTATAACCGGCACTCAGTACTACATCTGCTCCTTAGGGGTTATTCGTCAAATTTTACATTTCTTCTTCATCTGTCATCTACATCAACATCACTACTCACGCCAACATGCTCCTTTAGCTCGCCACCCTCCCCTAGAGCCGCACACTGCAGAGTCAGGGCAGAGACGCGTCAGAGGCAGAGGCAGAGGCAGAGACTTGTCTGCGCGAAGCAGTGTGTGAATGAGAGAATGTGCAAGAAACAAATATAAGCTTCGGGACGGGGTGGGTTTGGCCACTGCAAATTAATTTGGCTATATAATGATTTAATCGGATCCCAATTCGGTGATCTGATAGATATGGTCATTCCCTACGGAATGGCGTTTTTAGTTTTCTTTTATCTTCAAAATTGATAAAATTTGGGAGGTTTTCGCCCTTTTGCAAGGGCGGAAGGGGGCGGGGCTAATTTTTGAAATATATTTGTATTTGTGCGAATAACGGTTGTATGTAACGCCCAGAAGGAAACGTTTCCGACCCAATAAAGTATATATATTCTTGATCAGCATCAATAGCCGAGTTGATAGAGCCATGTCTGTCTGTCTGTCTGCCCGTCTTGTTTGTCGGCTAGTTCTCAGAGACTATAAGAGCTAGAGCCACCAAAACTTGCATCCAGACTGCTATATGCCCACACTGAAATCAGTGTATTTAAAAAATTAGCCCCGCCTCCTTCCGCCCCCATAAAGGAGCGAAAACCTCCCAAATCTACAATTTTGAAGATAAAATTATACTTAAAACGCCATTTTATAGGGAATGACCATATCAATCAGATCATCAAATTGGGATCCAATTGGATCATTATTATAGCCACAATAATTTGCAGTGGCTAAACCCACCCTGTCCAGTAGCTTTTGTTGTTTTTTTTTCATATTCTCTCATTCACATTCTGCTTCTGCAGTTGCCGCTGGCCGCTGCCTCTGCATCGGTTCTGCCTCTGACGTGGATCTGAAGTGTGCGGCTCTAGGGGAGGGGGGCGCGCGAAAATTGCGTGTTGGCGTGAGAAGTTATGTAGATGTAGATGACAGGTGTAGAACAAATGTAAAATGTCAAATGTTAAATTCGAAAAAAAACAATATGGTACAAGTACACTGACTGAGTGCCGGGTAGAAAAGTTGTGACGCGTAAGGTGCGTCTCACACGTCTCTTCTCGTTTTATAATGCAAAAGACGCTGAAATGCTTATAATTTGTGACAGTTTTTAATGCTGTAATAAGTCGCCAAAAAATCGCTTAATCGATTCTTTTAATTTTTTTAATTTGAATGGCAAAAAGGCACGAAATCGAAAATTGCATACAGCAGAAGACGTTGAATCGATATTTGCCACTGAAAAAGTCGGTACAAAAGCAAAAATCGTCTTCGAGAACCGCAAATTAATCGCTGAATTGTTTATTTAGATTCCTTCAATTTAAGGGTGCAAAAGTAGCAATAGAATCGCACTGGCTGCAAAAGTCACATATGAAACGCGTCTCTTAAAACTTATGGTTCCTGTGAGTATTGTCATGCTGTGAAAATCGCTTCAAATGCACTCTGACACGCTAGCGTTTTGCTTGCGTTTCTCTGACACGCGGGTTTTAATGCTGTAAAATCGCTCTTAAAACGCAATTGAAACTCTTGCAGCTCTTAAATCCTGCAGAGAAAAACTCAACAGTTTTGAAAGTATTTTTGTCGAGTTTTTTCATTGTGACGCTCGAATGAATTTTTCATTTTATTTGCATATCAGTGCGATGAAGGGAGAACGGGTGGCAGCAGCAGAGGAAATGCAAGAGCGACCAGCGGTGGTGGTGGCGGCAGCGGCAGCAGTTGTCATGACAGCAACAATTTTGATTAAATCGAGTAGTGATTGAGTGCGCTGAATGAATGATTGATACATTCTGCTTTTAAATAAATATTTCCTGTACAATTAATGAAAATGTATTTTATTTTCTTTGAAATGAAATTACATAAAAAACTCTTCAACAAAAAAGTGCAAACTATAAAAGTGCCAGTAAAAATGTTCTTAATCATGCACAAGGTTGCATTTTAAACAATTTAAGAAAGATTTTCGCCCGCTTAAAGAACGTGTTGTCAGCGAGGAAGCAAAAAAGAGAGTAGGCGAGAGAGAATCAACACACAACAAAGCCAAAAGCCAAAAACTTTTGCTCATGTAAGTAGAACAAATAAATGAAAACAAGAAAATTATCATGCTATTAACTCAAAGGAAAGAAAAACTGCACTCAAAAATTAAGAACAAGTTTTACTCTAGAAGCGTTGCCACTATTCTGGGAAGACGAAAGAAGACAGAATATGCTGTCACTTTTCTGGGGAGAGGGGAAAAGAAAGATTCTGTAGAATCAATGCCAGAGACCTTTCCGTACGATACGGGATTGTTCTTTCAACGGAGTAAAGTGAATGCCCCCACAGGTGTTTTTGTTTGTGTGTATGCACAGGGTATCAATTGAGAACTCTGATCTCTCCCTCCCGCCACCTGAACAACCGATAAGAAGTAACTAATTTTGTTGGGAAACTTATTTAAGTAGAGGAAAAGACGGCAGGCGCCTTGAACAGGGTGTGGGTCGGGGTGTGGGGTGCAATCGATGAAGAAACGACGCTGACAATTTGTTTGTAATTTGTTTGTCTGTCGCCCCATGCCACCCATGCCATCTATTCCTTATCTATCTATTCGCTGAGCAAACAGATGGAATGGAACTGATTTTTTTGAAAGTAAATCATGGGGTAGCCGCACATCAAAACTCTCCGTAAAGTCAACCAAAGTCCATAATATTGCAGTTTAATACCCGGTACTCGAAGAGTAAATAGGGTATATTGTATTTGTGGGGAATAACGGTTGTATGTAACGCACAGAAGGAAACGTTTATGACCCCATAAAGTATATATATTCTTGATCAGCATCAATAGCCGAGTCGATTGCGATATGTCTGTCTGTCCGTCCGTCCGTCCTTATGAGCGCCTGGATCTCAGAGACTATAAAAGCTAGATCCACCAAATTTTGCATCCAGACTTCTGTTTGCTTACACTGTTACAAGTGTATATAAAAAATGAAGCCCGGCCCCTTTCGCCCTCGAAAAAGGGCGTATGCCGCCATTCCGTAGGGAAGGACCATATCTATCAGATCAACAAATTGGGATCCGATTGGACCATTATTACAGCCGCAATGTCCAGCAGCTTTTGCTGTTTTTTTTCACATTCTCTCATTCACACTCTGCTTCGTGTAGTGAGTGGCCTCTGACTCTGCAGTGCCTCTGCAGACTGTGTTGCTAGGGGAGTTGTGTTGCTAGGGGCGTGTTGGCGTAAGAAGTGATGTAGATGTTGATGAAAGATGTAGAAAAAATGTAAAATGTAAAACTAAAAATTTAAAAAAAAAAACGTTAAGGTACAGATGTTCTACTGAGTACCGGGTATAAAAGTTGTGATGCGTAAGAAACGTTTCACACGTCCCTTCTCGTTTCTTTTCAAGTCGCTTTCTAAGTCTCGCGTGTGTCTCTCTATGTTTATTCACACAGTGTACGCTGAATACTCTAATGGAAAATATTTGCAGCGCCAAGTCAATTGCGGTTATTCATTATTTATATACATATTTGGATGTTTATAACCTTTTATCCCTTTCGTCCTAACTGTATATGAGCATAGAGAGGATACACAAAGTAAATTTATTTATTTTTTGTGGCAAGCTGAAAGTCTCAAGTTTGAAAGAAGGGTATGTGAGCTCAGAAGCAACACAAAAGTGCCAAACGTCTCAAGCGCTAAAAATGAAAACGCATATGAAGTCGAGAATAGATACACGCATTGCCATCATGTATGTATGTACATATGTGTCACCGCACACATGAAAATACGAAGCAGACTTGAAAAGGAAAAAAAAAAACTTTGTTTATGCGAGAGTCGCTTTGCGTTCAATGCTCAAGAGAGCCAACGCCAAACTCTCTCATCCGAAGGCTCTCTCACCAAGAGCCGAAGGCACTGGGAGCCAATCTACTAAACTGATCAGGCAGCCAGTTTTTCCCACGTTTGAACACTCTATGAGTTGTTTGTTGTTTACAAAAAACCGCTAAGGTACAGATGTAGTGCTGAGTGCCTGGTATAAAAGTTGTGACGCGTGCCGTGGCATTTTCTGCCCTTTGTTCAATGAAGGCCCTTACTTCATGAACTTCAATTAGTTAAGCCGGCATTTTCACCGGGCCCTGTCGGAGTTCCCGGTTGTGTACTGTGCCGAGTCTCTGTGCGGCCCTTGCTTAAACTATTCACGCTATCCATCCATTCTTCTAGCTTTCCCCCCATCTGGAAGGAATCCTTTATATTTCCTCTCCATAAGAAAGGTAGCAAGTCCGACGCTAAAAAGTATAGAGGTTTATCTAAGTTATCCGCCATTCCTAAAATGTTCGAGAAAATTTTAACTCCGCACTTGCAGCATCTCTGCAAATCACTTATATCTCCAGCTCAGCACGGATTTATACGGCGACGATCAACAACCACTAAACCTTTAGAGCCGTTTATAAAGAGGTCAACTTGGATGCAACTGTGAGACTGCCATCCTACCGTAGTAGACTTCTTTTAATAAATCTTCCATCCTTAGTTAGTCGTAGAAAAATGCTTGGTGTAATTTTTATGCACAACTTGATCAAAGGGGATTTAGACAGCCCTGACTTGTTGCGCCGCGTAAACTTTCCGATTCCCATTAGACCCACTAGAAACTATATTCCTTTGTTCCTTCCACTGTGCAGATCGAATTATGCCTTGCACGAACCCTTTGGGGTCTTATGCTGGTATTATAATTCCCTCTGTCACATTATATCCTCGACTAACTCCCTCCCTCCCCACCCCCTTTTGCTTGCTTAGCTATAGTTGCTCTAGTTTAGTTGTGTTTAGTTCTAATTTTCCTCGAATATTAGCCTAACATTTATCTTTCCTTTATGCTCGCGACCGGTTCGGTTAATCGCGCCGCGCGTCATGCGGCAGCGCCCCTCGGTCGGTTGGTGCGGGAGGAGGGCCGCGTTCTGCTGGGTTCCGCGCGTAACAGGCTTTGGCTTGGTGTCGCATGGGCCACTTGATGGTCGAGTCATTGCATATCAACGTCCAGACAAGAAGCGTCTCACACGTCCCTTCTCGTTTTTTCGTAGATTTCATGGAATTGTTTAAGTAATCGTAATTGTCGTTCATTTAATTGTTTATCAACAATTTTTATTAATTTTCCTTTTTTTGGGGTGGAAGAGACAACATTTTCCATTTTATTAAATGAGTAAATAGCCATTTTCTATGACTCTAAAATGGAATCTTTTTAAGAATAAAATCTGAAGCGTTTTAATTTCCATATGAGAAAAATAAATTAATGAAAATTCAAGAGAATTACGAGCTAAAATGTCTGGAGATAGACTGATAGTGATGGTAGAACAACAAATTTTCCTAACCATTTTGGTTAGGCCCCCAGAATTAAATGACCAAGCAGCACTGAAACTTGTTCGATGGGAAACTATCTCGATGTCGAGAGATCTCTTGTTCTGGGAGCATCTCTTAGTGGAAGGCTGGAGAGAAATAAGAACGAGAAAGAGAGTGAGAGGAATATAATACTAGAATACAGCCCAATTCTTACTTGTTGTTTCTTCTGGATTTTGGCTCCCACTTTTGTTCGTTTTTGGAGAATTTTGCGTTTTATTTAATTCCTAGTTTTTCATCCGTGTGTGTGTGTGTGGAACAAGACGATGACGCGCCACAAATTGGCGGAGCAGAGTGATTAAATGGGTTTGCGGGGTGGGGCTATTCAAAAGGAAAAAGAGCTGATGATTTGCAACGGCGACGGTTGTCGCTGGCAACATTTAATCAAAGAAGCAAGAAGCAAAGAAGCCAAGTGGAATCCAAAAGACAAAGCAAACTTCTTGTTCTTGTGGATGCTAATGATAGTTTTAATCTCATTTCTATCTCATTTTCTATCCGCTCCCGTTCCAAGCACTTTATTTTCGTGCCATTTTCTTGCAGCAAATGTTAATTTTTTCCTTGGATTAAATGAAGCGTTTAATATACTCCCCATTTGGAGTGGAATGCTTTTGCTCTCGTGAGGCCACAAATACAAATGCTACATAAAAATATATAAAAATGGATTACAATCTTTCTCTCCTTCTCTCGTTTGCTTTTCGGAAAGGCCAGGCAATGAAATTGAAAGTAAAGCTTTTGGTGGGGAGGGACACGTTGGGCGTTGGAGCGGCAAAAATGGTTATGAAAATGAGAAAATCTCAGAGAAAAGAAATGTCAACGAGCGTGCAAATTGAATTGGTGGTGCCGCAGGACGGTGGGCTGTGGCAGCAATCAAAGTTGAAAATTAGGCAATAAAATTAAACGAACTTCAACGGAGAAAAGCAGGGAAAATACACACAAAAATCTTAGGGGTGTGCCCTTTTTGCCACAAATATGAAGTCGGTAGCTCTCGCATTAGCTTTGAACACCCGAACCGTACATAAATTGCCCTGCAATTTATGAAAATATTGATATGGCCACATCGCCCCTGCCACAACCACAACCCATTTTGATGTTGAAGTTTCTGAGCGACGTTGCCGCGTTTCTATTATGCTGCTTCTGGCTGGTCTGGTGCCTGCCTGCCCCTTGAATTATGCCGCCAACTGCCGATTGATTTGCTGTTAAGTGGCGCAAACTAGGGTATGTGAAATAGAGGGGTAAAAGGGGGACAGGAGTTACCTGGCAACAGTTGGTCTGGGGCCAGTTTTTTTTATGTTGTTTGCTTGAAATACAACATACATTATTTCATTGTTTTCATAGAGATATTTGTAGCCCGCGAATGACAGTGGAACCAAATCCACTTCCCTGTGAATTTTTACTGGCTATTTTCCCATATTTGAATAATCGAATCAAAATCATATTGAAATTTTCAGAAAATATCAAAATATTTGAAGAATTTGAAAATAATTATGAAATATGTATTAAAATCTTTTTGGTATATTGTCAAACATCTTCCATTGCCAATGCTGTTTGGAATGTAGCCATTCGCTTATAGAACATTTTTTTACTCCTTTTGTTCCATTAGAACGGCAGCATGCCCATTCTTCCCCATTTACAATTATTTTTCTTGATTGTCTGGACGTTGATATGCAATGACTGCCCCATCAAGTGGCCCATACGACACCAAGCCAAAGCCTGTTACGAGAGGAACCCATCAGAACGCGGCCCTCCTCCAGCACCAACCGACCGAGGGGCGCTGCCGCATGACGCGCGGCGCGATTAACCGAACCGGTCGCGAGCATAAAGGAAAGATAGATGTTAGGCTAATATTCGAGGAAAATTCGAACTAAACACAACTAAAATAGAGCAACTATAGCTAAGCAAGCAAAATTATCAAAGTCAGAAACAAGAAAAAGCTAAAATGAAACTAATTGCGGGCGAGGTAGACTAGTATAAGAGATTTAAGAAGAGGAAGGAAGTTAGTCGAGGATATAATGTGATAGAGGGAATTATAATACCAGAATAAGACCCCAAAGGGTTCGTGCAAGGCATAATTCGATCTGCACAGTGGAAGGAACAAAGGAATATAGTTTCTAGTGGGTCTAATGGGAAACGGAAAGTTTACACGGTTCAACAAGGCATGGCTGTCTAAATCCCCTTTGATCAAGTTGTGCATAAAAATTACACCAAGCATTTTTCTACGACTAACTAAGGATGGAAGATTTATTAAAAGAAGTCTACTACGGTAGGATGGCAGTCTCACAGTTGCATCCAAGTTGACCTCTTTATAAACGGCTTTATTTACCATGGTAGAAATGTGTTCAGAAAACTTTAACTTGGGGTCTAGTTTAACACCTAGATCATCAACCAATGTAATTCTTTCAAGAGAACTAACGCAGAGGGTGTAAGGAGCCAGGAAGGGGCTGGAGCGATAAAAAGTCATTACATTGCACTTCGAGGCATTAAGGTGTAACATATTTGCACAGCACCATGACTGAAAGCTATTGAGATCAGATTGCAAGCGAGAGTGAAATGAAATGTCCTTATACTGAACACAGAGCTTAACATCATCCGCATACATAAGTACTCGAGAATTTGTTAATACAGAAGGCAGGTCATAATAAAGAGTGTGAAAAGTAAGGGGCCTAAATGGCTACCCTGTGGTACTCCAGAAGTAACCATAACAGGTAAAGATAAGGAGTTTTTGAAAAGGACCCTTTGAGACCTAGAACACAGGTAGCTAGTATTCCATCTCAACAGATTGGGCGGAAACCCTAGAAGGTTTAGTTTTTGTGCAAGAAGAGAATGATTTACAGAATCGAATGCCATACTGAAGTCAGTGTAAATAACATCCATCTGCAAGTTACCTTGGAAGCCTTTAATGATAGAGGAGGAACTCTAAAACATTAGTGGTTGTTGATCGTCGCCGTATAAATCCGTGCTGAGCTGGAGATATAAGTGATTTGCAGAGATGCTACAAGTGCGGAGTTAAAATTTTCTCGAACATTTTAGTCGAAGTGGAATATACGAGCAAGTGACATAAATAGACTGGCCGGAAAGAATCAGTCTAACACAGAGGAATTCCAGGTCTTGTGAAACCTGGACTATGAAAAGTTACGACGTGAAGTAAGAGTCGAGACGAACGATCATTCCTATAAATTGTGTACCGATCTGCCAAAACGTCGGGACTAAGAATGTCCGGCTTTAACCAGGTTTCGGTAAACACAATAACATGGGATGAAAATGTGAAACTATCCATAACGAGAAGGGACGTATGAGACGCTTCTTACGCGTTACAACTTTTATACACGGCACTCAGTACTATATCTGCACCTTAGCGGTGTTTTGTCAAATGTTAAATATTTTCTTCATCTGTCATCTACATCTACAACACTTCTCACACCAACACGCTCCTTTCGCTCGCTCCCCTTCCCTAGACCCACACACTGCAGACTCGCGGCAGAGGCAAAGGCAGCGCCCGCACACAAAACAAAACAAATACAAGCTGCGGGACGGGGTGGGTTAAAAGTCGGCAGCGAGCGGTCGAGGGACAGGCACTTGCAGATCCCGAGGAGTGACTTTTTTGCGCCTTTTTCCATGGCTAGAAGCCGATCGTACTGCTTTTTAAAGCCCACGGTCAGCTCCTTAAAGCCCTTTCGCGTCTGCCTCATGAACGTGACCATGTCATTCTCGACAGACCGACAAGCCTCGCAACTGTAATGCAGACCATTTGTTTTGCTTAGTTTTTTTATGTGAAAGTGGCATGTCTTGGGGTTAAGCTTGAAAAATGAGGCAACTGCAGTCGTTCATGCAGAACATGGGGGCCGCCTCTTGGAGCTTGAAGCCTGGCCTAGTAACAGACATTTGCAGAGGTATGTTGGCAGAGCGAAGAAATGAGAAAAAAATGCGATAATTAAGTGGTGGGGAGGGGGGATTAGAGCAAGTTTTGCTTTTCATGGATTAAATATGTGTCGAGTATTTTTAGCGTTGATAGAGGATGACGAAGTTAAAGTCAGCTGGCAATGCTCACACTTGTGGCATTGTTCAACACTGAAATTGCTCTTCATAATGGCTGCAATTGTTGCACAAATTAGTGAACAATTTAGGGTTTATTTTTGTGGCATTTACAACACAATATTTTCACTCTTTTCTGATAATTATTTTTAATTTCTCTCTCTCTCTCTCTCTCTGGCGCATCGGAACCTGTTTTGCAAGAAAAACACAACAGCAGATCCAGAAATCGATAAAAGGAGAGAGAAATAAATTCAATTTTAAATATGGATAGAATATTCAAGTCATAGAAGAACTTTCGTGGTGCGTCTTGGCTGAAGCCTTCGATAGGAACTAGAAAATATGAAAAATTACTTTTACTTACAAGAACATTTTCTTTCAAATACGAAAAGCCTCTTTGTATTTGGTCATCCAATATGTACTACTTACCATTAGAGTTGCATCCATCTTAAGCGTTCTAAATACAATAAACGGTCTGTTTAGCACTGAAATAACCATTGAATCATGCCACCTTAAAGTATCCTTTTTCCATCCTTCTGCCGCACAGACACACAGAAGAGGCAACTCAATTATTTTTGACTCTGGAGGCATGTCCTAGCGCACGCTTCAGATGGATGCAGTTTTTCAAATGCAATGCCTGCTGTAGCTCTTCCCTTCCCTTCTCTTCTCGGTTGCAAAAATTACCACAAAATTATGGCTAGACTGTGGCTGTGGCTATGGCTCCAGCTTCAGCCACCACCGGTTATGCTCCAATTTGGCTTCGAGGCTTCGGGGCTTTGAGCTCATAATCATCTAAACGCATCATTACAAAAGCGAACGGCGAACAGCTAGTTCTCTGGGGCTCTGGCTCCAGCTCTGCCTCTGATGATGCTCCACGAGCTGTACGAGTGTGTGTGTTTCTGGTGTGGTGTGGGGGCTGCCTCGAGGAGAAATATGATGGATCATTTGCAGTTGTTGCAAGTGGCAGAATCGTATAAAATAAAATAATACCACACTAATCAGAGGAAAGTCAAGGGTAACTGATGAAAACTATAGATTTTATTCCATTTAATATGATTTATGGCTAGAGTATAGCTTGCATTTTTAATATCGAGGTTAAATCGATTAATCGATGAAATTTCGACCATCCTTTAACAGATTTATGAAAAGGAAAGCTAGTGTGTGGCTCTCCTTTATTCGTGTATACCCCAAAATCCACAAACTGCTGTGTAGCATCATCATCTGCAGCAGCAGCAGCAATCAGCAATGGACAGAAGACAGCATCTTTGTGAGGGCGTTGCTCATTAAATTTCCGCTCTCTTTGGAAAATGAAGTGGCTTTTCCACTGCATCCGCCTGCTGCATGCCGCCTGCTGCTCCTGCCTTTGCCTTTGGTTCTGCTCTGCAAACTCATAAAATAACTGTAATTGTTGTAGCTGCTGCTGCAGCGTTGCCACACTTCATATCGGTTGTAGACTATTTTCCGAGTTTACTTGTTGCCACAGAGTCACGTTTTTTGTACGAGTATCCCTAGTCAGCACAGAAATCTGCGACCCTGAGAGGCACAGAGCGATGAAGCCGGCACCTTCCACCTGCCATCTGCCATCTGCCGCATCACAAAAGAAGCCCCAAAGCAAATGCACAAAATTTTCTGGTTCATTGTGCAGGCATTCAAACTGTAATCAGATACTCCAGCACCCACCGCCCCTGCTGCTCCTTTAGATATTAGGCAAATTCGAGCAGAGCAGGTTGCTGCTGGGGCGAGATTCACCTTTAAAATATTCCGCACGATAAAAAAACTCACTACAGATTTTAAATTTAATTCTGGAAGAGAATTAACTAACCGAATGCTAAATCAAACCATTCGAAGTGCACTTTGAGGTGCTTTCTTTGAGATGTATACCCCAAATGTATTCTTAATCGTTTGACGAAGAACCACATTATAAGTGCTGACAATAATGTCATGCATAAATTACCCATAAGCGAATTCATTGCGAATGCCACAAACAAAAGTATGTACTTCATTTATGATTACCGTCCTCAAAAAAAATGCTTCGATCAGTCGATAATTGGAATCCATTGAAGATATTTCACATTCCAATCTTCCTTAATTTTTGGGGCCGGCGCATTTTCCCCTGCTGCTTGTACTGGCTGTCAAAACGCTTGAGAATTTACCCAACAACACCCTTTTTTATAACCGGTACTCGAAGAGTAAATAGGGTATATTGTATTTGTGAATGTATGTTACACACAGAAGGAAACGTTTCCGACCCCATAATGTATATATATTCTTGATCAGCATTAATTGACGAGACGATAGAGCCATGTCTGTCTGTCCGTCCGTCCGTCTGTCCGTCTTGTTTGTCGGCTAGTTCTCAGAGACTATAAGAGCTAGAGCCACCAAATTTTGCATCCAGACTGCTATATGGTCACACTGAAACCAGTGTATTTAAAAAATTAGCCCCGTCCCCTTCCGCCCACGAAAAAGGGCGAAAACCTTCCAAATCTACAATTTTGAAGATAAAAGAAAACTAAAAACGCCATTCCGTAGGGAATGGCCATATCTATCAGATCACCGGGATCCGATTGGATCCTTATTATAGCTAGAATGAAGAAATTAATTTGCAGTCGCTAAACCCACCCTGTCCCGCAGCTTTTGTTGTTCTTTTCACATTCTCTCATTCACACTCTGCTTCTGCTTCACTCGGCCCCTGTCTCTGCCGTCCCTCTGCATCTGCCGACTTTTAACCCACCCCGTCCCGCAGCTTATGATTTGTTTTTTTTTTTGTGTGTGGGCGCTGCCTCTGCCTCGAGTCTGCAGTGTGTGGGTCTAGGGAAGGGCGGCGAGCTAACGGAGCGTGTTGGGGTGAAAGGTGTTGTAGATGTAGATGACAGATGAAGAAAATATTTAAAATATGTAGTAGATGTAGTAGCATATGTAGTAGTACTGAGTGCCGGGTATAAAAGTTGTGACGCGTAAGAAGCGTCTCACACGTCCACACTCTGTGCGGGGCTCAACATCGTCTCTTGTTTCGTGAGCTATTTTTGTTGTTGTTGAACTTTACATTTGGTGGTTGTGGCACGGGAGCGGTCGATTGCGAGGGGTGCCGGGGGGTAAGCGGTTTAATGTTAAAAATAAAAATTAAAACGTTTAAGCTTGAGATAATTATTGCAACATCGCGACGCCTTGTGGACTGTAACTTTTGGTGTGTGGATTATGTTTGGGTCTGTTATTTGTATGTTTTTGTGGATCGCATATGAATTGGTAGTCTTTTTGTTGTATCTCTCGCCCTCTGGATCATATATCCACTTTTTAGAATTTGCTTTTAATGCTATGTAAAAATAAAAAACAACAACAAAAACAAGACATAAAAAACTAATTGAAAATCAACATTAATTCCATGTAAATCACTTTTCCCAAACACACACACATCAAACGCACTAAAAATCTTGTAATAAAAACATATTTTTAGAGGGGAAAACAAAACAAAAAGATAGAGGGAGACAGACATGAAAGATATAGATAGAAAAGGCAGAGGGAGCGCGAAAGATGGACTAATGTTGTAGTGATTTAATTGATAGACTCGTAGACAAAAAAAAAAAATTTAAACGAAACATTTCGATTCTAACGGTGCGGCCCTACAATTTGACCCAGAGACATCAGACCCCCAGATAAAGTCCCTCAGTATTTAGATATTTATTGACATATGTATATAAAGACGATATTTAAATTCAGATATGATTCTTAAATTTGTCTTCTTTCTTCGTGCGTGAGAAACCGAAGAACAAAACAAAAACAATTCTGATCGGCAAGTTCCGCATAAAAAATTGTGGATTAGATCTTCGCTTACTCTCACGCGATCTTTCATTGAATTGATCAACAATGGTTAAAGAATATAAACTCGTATTAATTAAAGTATTAGTTCATTTGGTAAAGAAAATAAAATAAATGAAAAGGGGTAAAAGGAATGTTATCCAATAGCAAAGATATCTAAATTATTGATCATTTCAGAGACAAACAGTTTTCGCGCATATTTAATTATTCAATAGAATGATAAAGGATTTCCCTTGTTAAATAAAGCTGATTATTCCTCGAAATTCGACCTTTGTGTGCATCGTAAACGTATATTTTGTTGAAATGGCTTTCCTCAGTTCATTTCATTCATTCATACAACATATTCGCATGTGGTATTGGCAGTATTCCTCTTAAATTAGAGACCCCACACACGCTTCCCATTGCAGGGCTCCTCCCCCTCCCTCTCTTTCTCTGGGTCTCCCTGTTTTTCCAATTAGATCTTCAGTGACGTCATCCCCCTGTTCGTTCTTCTCATTCTCAATCTCATTATTCGGTTACTTCTTGTGATCATTTGTGCTGCCTTTCGTCGTTTCGTTTCGTTTCGTTTGGAGCACAAAGAAGACGGTCGATCGGTTGGTCGCTCGCTCTATCGGTCGACCTCTTTTTACTTTGCTCTTTTCTACATGTTAATTTCTCCCCCCTTCTAAACAACCCCTCCAATGGCAGGCGACGTTGCTGTTTTTCATTATTGTATTTTGTATCTGAATATATTAAAAAAAAAACGAACATAAACTGTTATGCTGCATTTTTGATGGCAGTAGCTTTGACTTTGATTCCAATCGCATTCAGAGTAAAAAATTCATCCTTTTGCTTAAGGGAAATTTGTATCTTAGCTTCCATAATTATGTTCTAACTATCCATCAATGTATCTGTTTGTGTCTGAGTATCTTGATGGGGATATTTTAATGCAGTTTCTGCACATGTATTTTCAGCCTCTGTGGAGAGAGGTACCGTTGTTTTGCTGTGCTGTTGCTGCCAGCCTGCCCGCCTCCTTGCCCGCTTGCCTGCATAATGGCATCCACTTGCGTTCCACGGGGGCGCAGCGTTAAAGTAGCTGAACAGGTTTTTTTTTTGTGTACAGCTGTTGCTGCTGCTTTATTGCTGCTGCTGTTGTTGCACTTTCATATTTTCATTGTATCCTACGGTCAGCTTTTGCAACGGCAACAGCAACAGCAACAGAAACAGCAACGGGTGCAGGCAAGCGGTAGATACAGACAGCGGCAAAACGAATTTAGTTGCGCTGCATTTTTCTGTAGGCCACTAGCCAGACCAGACCAGACCGCGCGTATCGTATCATAAATATCTCAACGCCTCTGTTCAGTGGCGTGTGCTTTGCTTTTCTATCTGGCGGGGCGCCTTTCACCTACACGTCTGCGAGTTTCTGCCAGATACAAATTGTGTAAGCGTGGAATTTCGTTTCGTTTCCTTTTTTTGTTTTTTGGCTGCGTGCGGCCGGCCCATCCATTATCCAAAAGAGCAAGCGCACACACAAAAGTAACTCACAGTTAGCAGAAACGCGGGCTCCATAGAGTTTATGGATAGCTTAGTGTGCTAAAAGAATCTTTTAGATGCCCAACATCTGGTCATTGCTGAAAAATAATTACACATCAAAAGTATCTCATTCAATTTGTTGTGCTCATATTAAAAGTATCTAATGTATGACAAAACCATCTAGAAGGGTCACTTAAATAAAAACAAGTTTAAAAAAAATTTCATTGCCCGCATATCAGATACCAGATCACCCACATATACTCCACGCGACACTCAAAATTTCAATCTGGATACCACACATGCCACACACACAGACACAGAAATGTGTCTTTCATGGTTGCCCACACTAATTTGTATCTCTGAGATACTTGCAAAAGACACCATCAAACCGATTTGATAAATATTTCATTGAATACGCGCCTCATTTCCGTCGCATATCTTACGGATGCGAAAATCTCCATGCTGATGCTGTGCAGTTGGTGTTTTCAGTTCACAAATCAAACAAATCCCCTCACGGCCAAAAGTGTGAAATTTTCATTCAACCCAAAATCCCAGGCAAACAAATTAAAAATTCATAAAAACGAAAACGGTGCCGAGCCCTTCTGAAAATCAAATTTTGAACAAATTTCCAAAGCAAAAGATCGGACAAAATAAAATGAAATTTACATTTACATAATTTATAGACTCTTCTGCGTGTATGTGTGTCTGTGTGTGACATATATTTATTTAGATAGAAAACATTGTGCTCTGTGGCTGTTGTTTGATTCTTGAGCTGCCACAACGTCTGCCAGCCACACACTTTTTGGGGGACATGGCGTAGGCGTATGCGTGTAGGTGGATCGGTTTATCGGTGGGGCCTTGAGCGGAGTCGAGTTGATTGCAGAGTCAAACGAGAAGGGACGTGTGAGACGCTTTTTACGCGTCACAACTTTTATACCCGGCACTCAGTACTACATCTGCACCTTAACGGTGTTTTGTCAAATTAAAAATTTTTTCTTCATCTGTCATCTACATCTACCACACTTCTCACACCAACACGCTCCGTTAGCTCGCCGCCTTTCCCTAGACCCACACACTGCAGACTCGAGGCAGAGGCAGAGGCACCGCACTATGGTCCCAATGACCACTTTTCGTGTCCTTAATTAATAACTCGAGAACGAATCAACATTTTTGGATTTAGTGTTTTGATATTAGTTAAGAATAGCAAGGGGCCTGTTTTTTGAGAAAATGGGCGTGGGCGTACACTGGATATCAAACTCTAGCCCTCCAAAATAGCTAGTGACTAATATTGTGGCTTAAATGCAATGCAATATGGCACTCTACTTCACAATTTTCTTCTACATTGTGTTCCAAACGGCAAGAAAACATTTAAGGTTATGATCTATAAATGCAAATTGTAAGAGTTGTGGTCAAATGTGGCATTTCCGACTATATACATTTTAACAATCATGTATTACTCTACGACACACAATAGGTTTCAAGGTGGGACTAGGTGGCACTCTAAAAAAACCTTTTTCAAAAATTAGTTTTTTCTACGAACTGATACATATTGAAGGCCTCACTTTAACATACAATTACGAAGGCATCGCCAACTACTAGATATTGTTCACATTACAAAACAGGTAGTAAAAAGGCTACTGAATAAAATGCATCCAAAAAATTGGATCAGTTAATCGTATTTTTCAATTTATGAGATATTTAAAACAGTAATAAAATTGGCATTTTTTCACTGCACATGCTGCGCAATAATAACCGCTGGGTTTCCACAGCTGATTTTCTATGCAAATGTCTGGTACGCAACTTTGATGGTCACTCTTTTTCTAATACAGAGCGCCAAAAACCACGTATTGGTTTTAACTTTTAAAAATCTTTTAAATTAAAAATTTAAAAATTAAAAATTAGTCATTGGGACCATAGTGCACCGTAAAAGTCGGAGGAGGAATTGACAGGGGGTGGGCAGAGGCAGGGGCCGAGTGAAGCAGAAACAGAGTGTGAATGAGAGAATGTAAAAAGAACAAGAAAAGCTGCGGGACAGGGTGGGTTTAGCCACTGGGAACTAATTTCTCCATTGTGGCTATAATAATGATCCAATCGAATCCCAATTTGGTGATCAGATAGATATGGCCATTTCCTACGGAATGGCGTTTTTAGTTTTCTTTTGTCTTCAAAATTTTAGATTTGAGATTTGAGGGGCGTGGCTCATTTTTGAAATACACTGGTTTCAGTGTGAGCATATAGCAGTCTGGATGCAAAATTTGGTGGCTCTAGCTCTCATAGTTTCTGAGAACCAGCTGACAAACAAGACGGACAGACGGACAGACAGACATTTCTCTATCGACCCGGCTATTGAAGCTGATCAAGAATATATATACTTTATGGGGTCATAAACGTTTCCTTCTGTGCGTTACATACAACCGTTATTCCCCACAAATAAAAAATACCATATTTACTCTTCGAGTACCGGGTATAAAAACGGCAAGCGATCATCAGCCCACCCTCCCTTCAATCTCAATAAGGCACCAAGCAGTCAAGCAGTCCGCCCGAGCAGTGTCGAAATCAATTTGGCTAATGTTGTCACCACAGAAGCAGTCTAGCAGAGTGGGAATGGGGGCAGGATTGTCCACAGCAAGAGTCCAAAACAATCAAAGAGCAGCAAATTGTGAGCCAGGCACGCCGCAAACGCATTCATTGCAATGCGAAATCAATTACAGTAAAGCCATGGGAACGAAATTGAATGGAATGGTTGCGACTGATACTACAGAATGGTGGTGGAGGAGGAGGTGAAAGGAACCTCTCCCCCTTGAAGGCTGGCTGGAACACGTCGCGCACGTGCCGAGCGTACCGCCGATTATTTGTAGTAACAAGGCAGACAAAAAGCAACCACCAAAGTGCAAGAACCCCCCAAAGCGATACAGAGAGAGGGAGAGAGAGTAAAAGAGACCACCCCCCACACATGTTTCAATGGAAAAATTGAAAAATTACTAAACACAAAAGAACGCGAAACGTGAATCGGAAAAAAGACTAGAAAAAAAAACACGAAAGGAAGGGAAATAAATATTTTTAAAAAGTCATTCAAATTCGAATGGGACTATGGGATACCTCAGCTAAACTCGCGAATATCCCTAAATATTCCCGCAATAGTGGAAGATCATAACAATGGGATTGCAAAAAACAGACTTTTTTCCCGTTGGTTACTTGTTAAGCTTCTCATAAAGTGTCTTAGTTGTTGCTGAGAGCAAGCTTTTAGATCGAGAAGGAGTCGGTAGCCGAGTGTTGCTTACCGTTGTAGTGGTTACTGAGAGAGCATCTGATAGAAATGAAGGAGGGAAGGAATTGCCGCGAGAGCAACAACCGAAATGTGTTCACTGCGTGCAATGAGCTTTGGCTCCCATCTATGAAATGCAGATCGAAAGATAATGACAATTGCCAGCGGGCAGCAACAACAAAATGTAAGAACAGGAGCCGCCACCTGGCTGGCCATATCTGACATATTAATAAAATAAAAGGAAAGAAAAAGAAAGGAAGAAAAAAAAAACGAAAACAATAAGCAAGTGCGAATGCTCTAGGTTTCACTGTTTCTACTAAGGGGTACCTCTTATATCTGGAATAAAAGACACATCTTTTCAGGCAGAAGTTATATGAAGCAAGGAACTATGGGTAAGAGCTGGAGCTCTACAAATTGGCGTGAATGTTCGTTAGACTAAAGTAGAATTTCGGGAAAAAAATTTAGTCATTTGGGCCCCGCCTACCTCCCGCCACCATCTGGAACCCATTTAAGTCGTATTTATTACAAAAAAAGGTTTTCAAAAGATTAATTATGATAAAAGATCCTTTAAAACATTTTAGAACTTTAAAAAATTATATTTGATTGATGTATACAATAATTGTTTTGTTAAAAGTAATTTGATTGGAATCGCTCCAACGTACAATTGAATTTCGCTTAGTACTTGTTTAATTAAGCAATAAATTGGATAGTTAGTTAGTCAGTTTTTGTCAATTCTCTTTAAATTACAACATTTTATTGCGTGTGCTTCACGATTGTTGTTGGTGCAGACCTCCAGCAGCGCTGCATGAGTGAAGTCATAATCATCTGCAAAATTTACAATTTTTCGAAAAGGGGGCAAAAAGCATTAACACCACGTGATTCTATAATATTTGGTTAATAACAAATAACTTGAACTTCTGTGCAGTGGTGTGCTGTGCAAAAGGAATATTCCACAGAAAACACGTGCAATTGTTAGTACCAAGCTAAAAAGACACACGAACAAAACATTGGACAATTAAATAACTACACACAACTATACAACAATATGTATTAACAATTAATTTCAATACCTCGACCTGTTATTTCCATTTTTTACTTGTATATAAACTTTGTAATCGAGCTACAATTACAGCTGCAAATTGCTTAATTTTTCCCGCACGTTTTCACAAGTTGAAGCATCTCAAAATCAGCCACCTTTGAAAGCTCGCAAAAAAATAAAGTACTAGGTAAAAATCTTCTAAAACAAGTTTTCTTCTATCTTGATATTGAGGAATCAGAAAAGTTAAGTCGCATTCAAGTATTTTAAACAAAAAAAAATTACACAAATGCCAAAAATTCGGGCTTTTTACCCATAGTGAACCCATTTGGCGGAATGCATTAGGTCAGAATCACAATTGCTTAATGCGTAAATAAAGTTTTTTGTGGTTTATGCAGTACGGCATACTACAAAAACAATCAATCTGATTAACGGGGTACGAAAATATGATTTTGACTTTTGAACAGAAATTGGAGAAGGCAGCAGCAGCAGCCGCGGCGGCGATGGTTGTTGTGTGGGGGTGGGGAGGCAAAGCTCAAAACTTATTGCATTCCACCACTAAGCAAACAACTCATAGAAACAAAGTTTTGTTTTTCCTTTTCAAGTCTGCTTCGTATTTTCATGTGTGCGGTGACACATATGTACATCCATACATGATGGCAATGCGTGTATCCATTCTCGACTTCATATGCGTTTTCATTTTTAGTGCTTGAGACGTTTGCCACTTTTGTGTTGCTTCTGAGCTCACATACCCTTCCTTCAAACTTGAGACTTCATAAAGCAGCTTGCCCCAAAAAAAAAACTTTGATTTTGTGTATCCTCTCTATGCTCATATATTTCTTAAATACAGTTAGGACGAAAGGGATAAACGGTTATAAACATCTAAATACATATGTATACAAATAATGTATAACGGCAATTGACTTGGCGTTGCAAATATTTTCCATTAGAGTATTCAGAGTACACTGTGTCAATAAACATGAGTTGTTTGCTTAGTGATTCCACTTAAGTCGATGGAGTGTGGGAGGAGGAGAGTGAGAGAGCGGGAGGGTGTGTAGGGAAGGGAGAGTGGGAGGAGTGACAAAGAGGGAGATGAATGATTGCAGGGCATTCAACATTAGAAAAGTTGAGCAGCATTTCTGTGTGTTCTTGTGTGTTTTTTTCGTTGTGTAAGCGATAAGCACTCAATCCCTATTCACTTACACACTCCACTCCACTATGGTCCCAATGACCACTTTTCTTGGCCAAAAGGTAATTTTTAAAAGTTAAAACCAAGACGTGTTTTTTGGCGCTCTGTATTAGAAAAAGAGTGGCCATCAAAGTTGCGTACCAGACATTTGCATAGAAAATCAGCTGTGGAAACCCAGCGGTCATTATTGCGCAGCATGTGCAGTGAAAAAATGCCAATATTATTGCTGTTTTAAATATCTCATAAATTGAAAAATACGATTAACTGATCCAATTTTTTGGATGCATTTTATTCAGCCTTTTTACTACCTGTTTTGTAATGTGAACAATATCTAGTAGTTGGCGATGCCTTCGTAATTGTATGTTAAAGTGAGGCCTTCAATATGTATCAGTTCGTAGTAAAAACTAATTTTTGAAAAAGGTTTTTTTAATAGAGTGCCACCTAGTCCCACCTTGAAACCTATTGTGTGTCGTAGAGTAATACATGATTGTTAAAATGTATATAGTCGGAAATGCCACATTTGACCACAACTCTTACAATTTGCGTTTATAGATCATAACCTTAAATGAGAAATGTCAATGTTTTCTTGCCGTTTGGAACACAATGTAGAAGAAAATTGTGAAGTAGAGTGCCATATTGCATTGCATTTAAGCCACAATATTAGTCACTAGCTATTTTGGAGGGCTAGAGTTTGATATCCAGTGTAATATTGTTTTATAATGAAAACTCCTATGGAGAATGCTTCGTGGGACAAAAAATTCGATTATCTTGGATTTTTAAGCTATTTTAATTCGTGATAAGACTTTTTTTTATAGAATCTTGAACCGCTAAACAAATTCCCATCCTTTTTTTGCTTCTAACATTTTGAGAAAAACAAAAATAAAAACCGAATAAAGAATGCTTTGTGGGACAAAAAATTCGATTATATTGTATTTTAAAGCTGTTAATTTTATAGAATCTTGCACTGCTTAACATATTTCCATCCTTTCTTTGCTTCTAACATTTTGAGAAAAAAAAATAAAAACCGATTTTCCTTAAAATAAATCTGTGCCACGCCCATTTTCTCAAAAAACATGCCCCTTGCTATTCTTAACTAATATCAAAAAACTAAATCCAAAAATCTTGATTCGTTCTCGAGGTATTAATTAAGGACACGAAAAGTGGTCATTGGGACCATAGTGCACTCGCTTGCCCTCCCATGAATCACACATACTCATACATACACTGAGAGTGGAGTACGAGTATTCATGGGATTGCTCTAATTCACTATGGGGCATTTGCCCACATTTTGTGGCGTTAATTAATAACCTCCAAAGGAAACAATATTTTTTGATCACACGTTTGATTTAGCTTTTTGATATGAGTCTATAAAAGTGAAAGGAAGGTTTGTTGAAAAAATTGTATCAAACAAAAAATGATAGGAATATGTAAAGCAATGCCATATTTTACTTAAAAAGTTGTGTCCGGATTTTTAAAAATGGAAAAGTAGAAGATAAGCGAATTTTTACATTGACTTCCTTGTATACTGCAAGCAGCTTCTTCTCGTTGAGTTGTTGAATGTGGGATTCAATAGCACTGCACGGCAGTGCAGATACTGGAAATGTCTCAACGTTATTATAATTGTACAATTGAGCACGAATTTAGAGAATCTGCAGTTTTTTTCGATTTGTTTAAAGTTTTCCGTAAAAATGTTCAATTTAATCGACAAACCGTAATAAAAAGTTCTTCAAAGGGTCTACAAATAACCCTTATCGTTCTCAAAGCTAGTAACAGGTATTAACACTTAAATTCAATGAAAATCGACATCTTCTGCAATAATATTCTTCACTCAGTTTAACATTGCAAACAACTCCGAAAATCCAAACTTGAGGTTATGTTACGAAAACTCAAATATCTTCAAAGACGCAGAGAAGCGCAAGAAAAAATAACATAAATTGGATTAAGAATTGAATTCTCTACCATATATATGCAGTTTAATGCTTCCGGCGGGAACCGAACATTTTGTAAGTCCATTCAAAGAAACCATTATAATGGTTTCAGAGATGAAAGATGCACTTACCGCACACCAACTATTTGTACAATTCCTCTAACACACTATATATTGTCTAAGGATCGAATTCACTTATATGCACATTTTTTCTATGTTTGATTTATAAACTGCTAAAAATTATGATTAGAATGAATGTGGAATGTGTGGCATTATTATGGGGAAATACATAGAAAAATCTATTCGGAAATTAATCATATACAAAGCGAGAAGGGACGTGAGACGCTTCTTACGTGTCACAACTTTTATACCCGGCACTCAGTACTACTTCTGCACTTTGGGGTGTTTTGCCAAATGTAACATTTTTTCTTCATCTGTCATCTACATCTACAACACTTCTCACACCAACACGCTCCGTTAGCGCGCCGGGCTTCCCTAGACCCACACACTGCAGACTCGGGGCAGAGGCAGCTCTAATAGTAATAGCTCTAATAGTGTCTGAGAACTAGCCGACAAACAAGACGGAAAGATGGACGGACGGACGGACGGACAGACGGACAGATAGACATGGCTCTATCGACTCGGCTATTGATGCTGATCAAGAATATATATAATTTATGGGGTCGGAAACGTTTCCTTCAGTGCGTTACATACAACCGTTATTCACACAAATACAATATACCCTATTTACTCTTCGAGTACCGGGTATAATTAGAGGACGCGGCATCTTTTCAATCATCTTATTTTATGATAAATGAATTTCATATTTCCATGAAAATGTATTTTAAAACATTCATTCAAGTACATTTAAAATGATTAATAATCGAAATCTGTAGTAGTTAAAGAGCTGGAATAGTTTGAATAGTGTGAATAATGAAAATAGGATATCTAAAGTACATACATACATTGACGATTCACTCGCTCCCAAAATCCAAAGCGGTATTCTGGTGTTGTTTTGGCCTTGAAATCGATCACTATCCCATATACCACACACACTACAGACATCAGGCAGCTGTCTGGCTAAAACTATTTTTCTCCATATAAAATTCGCTACAAAAACCGCGCACTCGTCAAGCTTTTCAGCTGGCAGCAAGCCCAAAATCTCAATGATATTCTCGCATATCGCGACTGGCGTTCCCTGTCACGAATATTTGTATGTATGTACATACAAACATATATATTTTTAGGGTAGAAAAAACTGCCTCAACTATACCATACCCGATTTCCATGTTTGGTTGACAATTTGTTGACAATTGCGTTTCACACTTTGCATAATAAACAGAGGAGACGGAACGGAACAACGGCAGACGCTTCTCCATGGAACGGTGAAGGCAACTCTCCTCTCCGTTGCAGTAAAATAGGAGCAGACAATTTATGGAAATATATTTACAAGGAAATTCAGTTTTCAAATGAATCAGAATCTCAGAATCAGAGAGGAATCCGCATAAAAAATGTATGGAATAACTTTTGAAATCGTTTCAAATGAAACGAGTGTGTCCGTCCTTCTGTCTGTCTGTCTGTGTGTTTGTCTGTAATCGAAACGCTTCGAATATGTCGGGCACGAACATATTGGCTTTATATGATTGTTGTCGTTGCTTGCCAAGTGATTCAGTAATTGCAAAATGCGGCATATCAAACCCCCATTGCTGCTCCCATAATCACGATTCCCAACAATAACCACAACGCCGCTTTGTGAAAGTATTAATTATAATCGCACCACAGATGGGTATGGGGGAAAATGTAAAACATCGCATAAATGTCCAACAAAAATCACTTAACATTCGAATTGCAATGTGTTTTAGGAATTGAGAATTCTTATCAATGGGGAAACAAGTAAACACACAATTGCATTTATAGGCGTGCAAAAAGAGGAATGAACCGCATCGACCAGCGTGAAGTAAATATTACAAAATATTTGACTTTATTTCAAAAAATTTTTGACTTGAGGATACACTTTGCGTGTCAAACTATGGAACGATTTTTGCCCCAGTACTGTAAAAATACTCGAGAAAAATGCTATCCAGAATTCAGTATTTATTATAGAAATAATTTTGCAATTCAATTGCTTCTCTTCTTTGTTTGTTGCTCCTCATTTTTTGTGTGTATTTTTGTTTAGCTTCTGTTTTGGCATTGAAGCATAACTCTTGACGATAAGCGGAAACTCGGCGACAAATCTCCAAGAATTGGAAATTATTTGGTTAACCGAACGATGAAACACGCGGACATTGGACTTCCCCTGTGGCCTATGGGGATGAATACAAGAGAAAAACGAGAAGGGACGTGTGAGACGCTTCTTACGCGTCACCACGTTTATACCCGGCACTCAGTACTACATCTGCACCTTAGAAGTGTTTCGTCAAATTTAAAATTTTTTTCTTCATCTGTCATCTACATCTACCACACTTCTCACACCAACACGCTCCGTTAGCTCGCCGCCTCTCCCTAGACCCACACACTGCAGACTCGCGGCAGAGGCAGGGGCCGAGTGAAGCAGAAGAAGAGTGTGAATGAGAGAATGTAAAAAGAACAACAAAAGCTGCGGGACAGGGTGGGTTTAGCCACTGGGAATTAATTTCTTCATTCTGGCTATAATAATGATCCAATCGGATCCCAATTTGGTGATCTAATAGATATGGTCATTCCCTACGGAATGGCTTATTTAGTTTTCTTTTGTCCTCAAAACTGTAGGTTTGGGAGGTTTACGCGCTTTGTCGTGGCCGGAAGGGGGCGGGGCTCATTTTTGAAATACACTGGTTTCAGTGTGAGCTCACAGCAGTCTGGAGCCAAAATTTGGTGGCTCTAGCTCTAATAGTATCTGAGAACTAGCCGACAAACAAGACGGACAGACAGACAGACATGGCTCTATCGACTCGGCTATTGATGCTGATCAAGAATATATATACTTTATGGGGTCGGAAACGTTTCCTTCTGTGCGTTACATACAACCGTTATTCCACACAAATACAATATACCCTATTTACTCTTCGAGTACCGGGTATAAAAATACTGAAAGAAGTAGGATTAGATGTACATACATATGTATTTGGGAGTCTTTTTCTTACCACTTGGTTTTCATCCAGTGATAATCTTTCTCGTGCAAGTATCTTAATGTTGAAGCACGTGTTCGTTGACTGTTTGACTTTGGGCTGAGCGAAACACTGTAAAGGAGTTTCTGTTGGAACAACTATTGCGAATATTACTACTTAGAATGTTCTCATAATATAATATGATGGGCATGTGGGGTGGGTGATGCCAGACAGATGGCAGGTGTTGCTGCTACCCCGCTGTGACAATGTTTTGGCTTGGAATTTTATTGGTTGTAACATTTTAAGAGGCGACCGGCACCGTGTGGGGTTCATCGAATATGCGAGGGTATTAAATGTCGGAATCAATAAAAGAGATTGGCACATGTGTGTGTCTGTCTGTGTGTGGTTTATTCATGAGTTGCATGAGTTGATAGCATCATAATTTTCCATTCCATTCCATGCCTCTCCATTCTCTAATCCGAGGCGAATTTACAGCACAAGAATGTCACACGAGACGGCCACAATCGGAGGAGGAGTTCCATCGGTGGTGGAGTGCAGCGATGCCTCCTCAAAGGTGGAGGTGATTGTCTACACAAAGTCGGACAAAACCCTTAAACAGAATATGAACGCCAAGGATGAGACACTCAGGAAGCGCACATCCCTGATCATTGTGCCACAGCAGGTGGATGGAGACGATAACGATCCCAATCAGAATCAGATGCAAACACAGCTACAAATCCATACCAATGCCACATCTAAACAGGAGGAATTGCTGTTAGAGAATGGCAATCGCAATTCGATTGCCAGCATGGACAGCAATCAGTCATCAGCTTCGAGTTCAAGGACTAGCAGCAGCAGTAGCAGCAGCAGCAGTAGCACCACTTCGGAGGATGCCCATGCCGCCTATGAGGATCTACAGAATGGCAACGCTATCACACCCGCTCCACGATCCATCTCCAACTCCAGCTCATCGTCCTCCGAGTCCACCTCCTGCTCCAGCTCTGTGGACTACTCGCTCCGGGAGCAGCTCAAGAACTTTGCCAATCGCGGCGAAGACACCATCGCTGATCGACAGTCGCTGCCCACTAATGTTGGTGGTCTGCAGCTGCTCAAGAGTATGCCACCCACTTCTTTACTCTGCGATGCTCTGCTCAGTCCCCAGGAGGCGCCCCTGGGCAGGCGGTACGCTGAAGTGTCGCAATTCAAGGCACATGGCAAGGCGAGGTGAGTTCCCCCAGGCGAGAGAAATTATATATCCAGGAGGGAGGGATTAAAGGGCAACATTCAACGGGGTTTTCCTGTTCCTCCCTAACCGATCTATTCATATTTAGTACTAATTTTTCTTTTACTTTGAAGAGTACTTGTGGGTAAAACTATTCCTCTTTTGCCTTTCCATCCTCTTCATTTGCTGCAACAGCAAGAAGGTGATGTAGTCTCATGTCTACTGTCTGCTGTCTCACATCACATCGATGACATCCACTTCAGGTTTATGTGCAACCACAAAACACTTGGCTGCCAGTACCGCACTCGCAGCATTGTTCCGCTGGCAAACGATGTCAAATGCTTACTCAAGTCGAGTGGCTGCCACAGCACACAGCAGGCAACCCAGCAGACACGACACCCCAAGGCACATCTACACACACAGAGATTCATTCTTCATCTTTTGGTGGCGGGAGGGCTGCACATGCATAATACACAACTTAATTAGTATTACTACTTTATGGCACCCCTGAGAGTGAGAGAGAGAGAGAGCCACCCTAGCGACTCGTCTACTGAGTAAAAATCTAATAATGGTACATTCCACACACGCATTTCCATTGCCACATTACCATATCAAAAACGGTTTGAGCTTTGCATGCCCGTGGGGCACAGACATGGCATGGTCCGCCCTTACTGCTCCTGCCCCCGCCACTTCATCAGGAATGCAGCTCTCCCTCACGCTTCCATGAACTTTAACCGTTCTGAACTCTTGTGCACTCTTGTGCCTTTCCGATGTGTCAGCTGTCAAATGAGGAGAACGGAAGCACTCTTTTGGCAGCCATCGACAACTATGTGAAACTTTTTGAAAGCTGTCACAACTAATTTGCATACACAGTGAAGCTCTCGACTCCATATGGAGGAGGGAGACTTTATCCTAACCAACACTGGCACGGGCACTGCAATCCTCTACGATCCAACCGCATACGCATCCGCATCCTTGAAGCTCAGACCCGCATACGAGTACTTGGTGCTTACTTTTCTATTTTGTTTTCTGCTTTGATTTAGAACCAGGAATTTTCATCTTTTATTTTTGAGGAAAGGGGAAACAGCACAAATATTCATCGAAAACTTTTTGGGGACAACAGTGGAGATTGCCCCCTCGGAACCATACATGGATGAGTGATTGCAGTGTGAAGCGAAACTGTGTGTCCAGGACACCCTTGGTGGCATTAACTTTTGCATTTGTTTCGAGACTAATAATTGAGTTTGCTCCAGTCGCACCAAGATTACGAGTGGCAAAGATAAAGATTCAAAATATGGTCTATGCATAGAAAGAAATTAAGATACAAATAAAGTCGGAGGGCGCTGTCATTATAATCTAATCATATGTATCTCTGGAAACAAAAAAGAGAGATTGGAGTAGAACATACCATGTTTAAGAGATATATAAAAATTCGTTTAAAATAAAAACAGCTGCTTAGGACAATTGGTCAAAGTACAGTTGCCTCCCAGTCATTCCATAAAATTGAACTAGTTCCCGAAGTGCAGTTCCAAGTTTAAGCTTATAGTGGTTTGGCCAATCTTGACCTTCAATCAGAGGCAGGCAAACTTTTGTGGGCACTCCCCCTTCCGATTTCGGTCACCAATTAATCTTAATTGCCATTCATGTGGGCTGAGTTGTGGTGGGTGGGGTAGTGGCTGGCTGTCAGCTTCATTTCCATATTTCGCGGCGCCCCCAAAAGTAGGCCGCAGTGATTTTTATTTCTTGCTGTTTACCATTTGCCTGTTTGCACAAAATTTCATGGGTTTTGACGGGTCTGCGCCTGCAGACGGGTCTGTTTGAGCCTGCGTCAAGTTTTTGCAGGCTGCCTAATTTCTTGTCATGTATTTATTATATTATCCTTATTGCATGTGGATGATCTGATGTTCTGTTTTGTTCTGTTCCGTGTTAATTTGACACGATTATGTCAGAAAACGGCACACACATTCCGCCTTCATTTGTATGGACTTTTTCTCGGACTCTGGGAGGGGTGGGTTGCTGATCCATCAGCACACAACGCGGCATATCGGGGTGGTCGTCCTTCATATTTTCTTGAAGTGGAGTGGCTCTAGTAGGCAGTGTCCTTGAGGCGCACATGGAGTCTATTTTTCCTCTCCCTTTTGTCTCCTTTTCTTTTCTATTGCTGTTTCTTGTGCGGGGAAAATTCATTAATAATATTTTGTGGGTCCTGTCGTAGAAATATTGTTAAAATGGCGTAAAATTGCTAGCATTTGAGGCGTCACTCTGTGGCGCTGCGAGTCCTGTGCTTCCTGCTTTCATCTTCCTGTTGTAGCCCAAAAAAATATGTCGCAAATTAACCTTTTGACAGCTGATTTCCCCCTGACAAATGGGTGTGTCCATGGCGAAACAGAATAGTCCTTTAAGGCACTCCAATGTAAGCAATCGACATCCTGGCTGGCCACTTGTCCCGTTGTTCGACGAGACTTTAAGCTTTAAGGGGGGGGGGGGGGGGGACAAAAACAAAGGTTGACACAAAAGATCACAACCAACAAAAAAAATGGGGGAATATTTAAATAAATTTAAAAGAAATGTACATATTTATTATACCCGGTACTCGAAGAGTAAATAGGGTATATTGTATTTGTGCACAAAGTGAATGTATGTAACACACAGAAGGAAACGTTTCCGACCCCATAAAGTATATATATTCTTGATCAGCATCAATAGCCGAGTCGATTGAGCCATGTCTGTCTGTCCGTCCGTCTGTCCGTCCGTCTTGTTGAGCGCCTGGATCTCAGAGACCATAAAAGCTAGAGCCACCAAATTTTGCATCCAGACTTCTGTATGCTCACACTGTTACAAGTGTATTTACAAAAGAACCACTCCCCCTTCTATCCCCGCAAAAAGGAGAAAACCTCAAAAATCGACAATTTTGAAGATAAAAGAAAACTAAAAACGCCAGTCTGTAGGGAATGGCCATATCTATCAAATCAGCATTGGATTCCGATTGGATTATTATTATAGCCAGAATGAAGAAATGAATTTACAGTGGCTAAACCCACCCTGTCCCGCAGCTTTTGTTCCTTTCACATTCTCTCATTCACACTCTGCTTCTGCTTCACTCGGCCCCTGCCTCTGCCCTCCCCCTGGCGATGACTCTTCCGACTTTTAACCAAGACTCGGTTTTAAACGCTAGATGGCGCCACTTTCGAAAAATTTGCTGTGAAACCTATCGGTCATAAATTGGAAAATATTAACTGATCCAATTTGTTTGATGCATTTTATTTGGTAGGCTTTTACTACGTGTTCTGTAATGTGAACGATATCTAGTGGTTGGCGATGTCTTCTACATCTAGATGTAGTCCTGAATGCCGGGTATAAAAGTTGTGACGCGTAAGAAGCGTCTCACACGTCCCTTCTCGTTTTTTTTGGGTGCGGGCCCTGCCTCTGCCGCGAGTCTGCAGTGTCCAGAGTCTAGACCCACACTAGGGAAGCTAACGGCGAGCTAACGGAGCGTGTTGGCGTGAGAAGTGTTGTAGATGTAGATGACAGATGAAGAAAATATTTAAAATTTGACAAAACACCGCTAAGGTGCAGATGTAGTACTGAGTGCCGGGTATAAAAGTTGTGACGCGTAAGAAGCGTCTCACACGTCCCTTATCGTTTTTTTGGTCGATTGATGTTTGTATAGTTTGTTTGAATATTTTAGTCTCTACTCCATTTTTTTTGCCGTTTGACATTATCTTTAATTCATGACCATTAAAGGTTGCAACTTTATTGATAATCATTACATTACATTATAAGTAAAGGTTAATAAGTGATTAAATATTGTATAACCGTACAAGAATTAGATTTCTGCGTCGTTCGTCGTCTGGTCTCGCACACAACCTTTTACGTCGGAGGTTGGATAGAAACTCCTCTCGGCGCTCTCTCGCCTATCGGTTGTTCCATAAAGCAACTATATAAGGAGGTCTCGTCGGAAAAAATTATGGAAACCTGCGAGTGAAAAGTGCGAGTGAAAGGGCTCTAGCTGCAAGTGTGAGGGCAACGGCAATGGAGTGTGCTGATTAATCATTTGAAGGAAATGTGAAAAAACATAATAATTGTTACATAATTTAATTTTTAATAGTTTGCTACATAATAGTAGTCTGCGTCTTGAAATCATAAACATTTTGAAAAATTTGAAAAAAAATGTTGTCCGCAACCAACCTTCTGCGTCGACAAGCAAACGAGCACTGAGAATTGTGAAAAGCAGCGAGTAACTCCGCCACCGACGAGGCCTCCTTATATAGTTGCTTTATGGGTTGTTCGCTCTCGCGCTCAATTCGCTCTCCTTCGTTTTCTCTCTCGTTGTAGGAATTCGCAGTGATGCGAATTCGCCCTTGCTCGTTTTAGTGTTTTGTCTAGGGATCGCAGTTGGTAAAACCCAGCCCACATTTATTTGTTAACCTAAGGGAAAATCTTTCCTTGACCTTCTTGGACATATTTTTAAATGGTTGGTTTGATCTTTTAATTCTAGATTTGATCTATCTTTGTGTGAAGTTTTTTTTTACCAAAGAACTTAATACCGCTAATATGTTAATTCTTTATAAAAATATTACCAAACATATCACTAAATGAATGAACTAAATATTAAATGATCTTTATTTTTATTTATTATTTATTTAGTCTTTATTTATAAATTTTAGCGGCCATTGTTTGCTTGCTAAGATTAGCGAAAGCTTCGATTAACGTTTGGAAAATATTTTATATTGATGTTATCGATAAATATGGCCACAGGGAAAATCATTTGTGAAACTATCTTTCCATATTTCTTTTCTAATTAGCCATTTTTCCCATTGATTTCTTGCAGAACAAGCGAACCGCTATCCTCGGTGGCCATTGGGGGGGTGGTCACAGCCACACCTCAGACCAACGCGGAGTCAGTGATCGGCAACGACTCTGCCAGCACCAACAACAATAACAACAACAGCAATAATAACAATAATCATAATGGACAACAGTCACAAAAATCCCAACAGCATCAGCAGTCGAACGGAGAAACCGTTCCCTCCATGACCACATCCTCCGCACCGCCGGCGGCGGACTCCTCGAATCAGAATGGAGACAGCCGCAGCCATCGGCACAGCAGCAGCCTAGAGCCAACAACGGACATCGACGATGCTGTGGGCATGGCCCATAGGGGCGATGTCTTTGAAGATGACACAGAGGCGCTGCTGCCCAAGTGCTCGCGCCGATTCCGAGATGAGCTCAGTCAGGTGAGTGTTTGCAGAATGTTTCTTAAATATGCGAAAACCTTTTATTTCTATTGGTACCCTTCTGAACCCTATTTCATGGTCGGCGAGTGTGGAAAATATTATATTTATAGAGTAAACTTGATTCAGTATTTAATGGGACACAAGGGGATATGGATATGGATATGCTACTCCCCTAGCCAAAGTCAAAGCTAGACTGTGGCTCATCTTTCTGTAATCTTGGATAATGGCAACTAATTTTGGGCAGCCTGGGGATGCGAATGTGGCGTAGACCCCAGACCCATTGGTTATTTCTCGAGCCTTAATTCGAGTCGCTTTCCCCATGTGATAGCATCGACTGTGTCAGTGGCAGTGTCACACTCGTAAGTGCCAATTACGCTGCGTGCCGATGGCTGCCTATCTCTGGGGGTGGTGCTCCCATTTGCAACTTTTGCTCAGCTCTGTTCGACTCTCTGGGCCACACTCATTAATTCACATTCACATTTACACTCATTCATTCATAATTTGCTACGTGTTGACACTGCTGTGGCAAAGGAGAGAGAGAGGGAAAAGGTAGAGGTAGAGGGAAACAAGTAAATAAATTATAAATAAAATAAATGAAGAATAAATAGTAGCGGTAGAGGGAAATAAATAATAAAAGAGTTTTACTCAGTCGGAGTTTTTTCTTGTATGCTTTTTTCACTTCTTTTATAGTTGAAATTAATAAAAATAATTTAACGAATAGATCTTCCATTCATATTATATTAAATACATAATTTATTATAATATAATATATTATAATTTATTTATGTTAACTATAGCTTGATTTTCCCTTCTTTCCTTCACTTTATGCTGTTCCCCAACCGGAACCCCAACCTCCTATTTATCATATTTCATCCCTTTGTGTGTGTTTGCAGTTTCTTCATTATTTGCCGGTTGTTCGTGCGTGCTTGTTGCTCAATGAAAGCATTTCCCAGGCTTTTCTTCTTCATTAATAACTGTGAATCCTTTTCTTTGTGGGCGGCACACTACGTCAGCCTGTCTGTCTGTCTCTCTGGCTTAATGGTTTGTAATTTCCTCGAAGGCAAAAGAATTTTTGACAAGTCAATTTGTAAGTTAATTTGATGTGCGTTGCCATGCATACAGCAGCAGCCATAGCCATTCAGGCATAATTTGAAGCTAAGAGTGGAATACAGTCATGCGTTCTAATTGCTTCATAAGTTTGCATGCCACTCCACTCAACCCCACTCCACTTCACTCTTGAGTGGAGCTTTGCCAATGTTGCCAAACTTCTGCCAGAATCTGCTCAAATATATAGGCAATAAAATCTTTATTTTGGCGAGACACGACACACAAGCAAGTTCAAAGTGGAAACCACAATTGAAGTGAATAAAGGAAAGGATTTCCTAGTCTAGCAGGGGCCGGTGGCTTTGGACTTCTCCTCATCAATGGAGACATGTGTTGCACTTCCTGTTGCACACTCCTAATGCTTTGTGCCACATGTGGGTGGCATAAAATATTGATTCCAGTTCCATATCAGACAGAGAGACAAACAGAGGAGGCCTCCTCCACTGCTACCCGCTTTTTTGGGCCATTTATGAATATTCAATAAAAACAGCAAGAGGATTGTACGGACACAGCAGTGAAGGTGGCGATAAAAATGTCTGCTCTGGTCGAAAGTGTTGTCGGATGGGACCACAGACATACAGAGCCTTTCAAACACGACACACGTGCAACATATGAAAGGAGACAGGCGGACAGGGCAGGACACGGCAGGATAGGACAGTACAGGACTCTGTGCCTCGACGGGCATACAAAAGTTTGTATCGCCTGTCGCTGATCTGTAGCCAGGAACCATTGCTCCTCCTACTGCTGCTGCTGCTTCTCCTGGAACTTTATTACTTTCATTATGCTTTATCCCTGCTGGCAAAGCTTTCGGACGCCGCCTTTGGACCATAAACAACTTTGGGCTCTAATCTCCCCCTGGCTTCAGGCCATGTCGAGTGGACAGCACCAGTGAAGCCCCACAGCTACTCACACTTTTTGTTGGTGTGTGTTTTTGGGGGACGCAACTGTTTGTACAGGTGCACACACGTTTTTGCTAATTGCAACGGTATTAGTGAGGCTTTGTCAGCGGCTCAGAGAGCGTTTGCCAATCCCCCCTTTTCCTGTTTCATTTTCCTGCCCCCTCTCTTTCATGTGACTGTACTTTGAGCTCCTTGTTCTATTTGGTTTTTATACCCTGTAGTTTGACGAGCTGTCGTGTGATGTTCAGGGAGCTATATTCCAATTAAATATTCGGGTTCGGTTTCCTCTCTCGGAGCACGTCAATTTCGTGGGTGCGTGTCCGTTTGCTTATGGGAAATTTGTGAAAAATAACAATCGCATTTTGAAGAGCAAAATAAAGAATATATTTAATTAATTTTCATATATGTATTAGTATAATGGGAGGTCAAATGAAGAATTCTTAACAAATTAGAAATTGTGTAGCTGCCCAAAATTTATGTAACATTTCGTTGTTGAATTCTGCATCTAGGTTTATCCATTTATAATTTTTGTTCCCCTGACGGCAGAGGCTGGTGCCATGAGGCAACCAACTGCCATTTCTGTTGCACAGAAATAAGTACATTTCCAATCTAAGGTCTTGCTCGGTGTTGTATTGCTGCATCTGCTCGTGTGCCACTTCTAGTAAAATGGACTCTCCGTTGGCCAAATGCTCCAAGTCCTCATCGCTCAAGATGGTCATCGGATTCGTTTCTTTGTACTCTTTAATCCACTTTTTTTTTGGCGTCCTCTTCTTCCATTGGCATCGCCTCGGTAAAGTCATCTTCTTGGTCCGAGTTTGTTTTTTGCTCTTCGAGTATCTCTTTTAGGAACAATTGTGCATGGTCCGGCGCTGTTTCCTGTGTCTGTTCAAGCAAGTTATTCAGGAAAAAGGTTGCCGATTTCAAAGTTACCTCATTTTCGTTGATCAATTCCAGAATGCCGAGCCTCCCATTGCGAATCAATACACATATTTTTCGGGGTTTTCCTCCTCATGGTTCTCCTTCTCAGTCTCAATCAATCTTGATCGAGATCTGCCTTCTCCGGGAAATTTTTTTATGGGTTTCTCCTTCAGACGAGAGCCTCTTCATATCCTGCTTCAGCTCTCTTTGACGAATTTCGTTTCCCTCGCTTAACTGCCCATATACCTTGAAAAGCCCTGTTAATGGGCCATAAATGATAATAAATGATTGACATGATTAATAATACATACCCCAAGGAATTAAAATTTCTTAAGGTTCTTTTTAGTTGACGGTGATTCTGATATTTTCAATACTTTTGATTTGGTAGGGCTTATATTAGAAAAATCTTTGCACATGTTATGAGTTGTTTTAAAAAGAAAATTGTAAAAACGGATCACAGCTTGAGGTACTTTCTAGTCTCAATAAACCCATAACATTTTTCTCCTGCTACTTTTTGTTGGGTTTTTAGTTTTGCCATTGTTTCTTGTTGCTTTTCAGGTGAAATGCTTGCCGATATTGTCCATTCAAAGGTCCTGTTTTGTCATGTCCTCAAGCGACCCAAAAAACCGCAGCAATCAGGCTTGAAAGGTTTATACATATTTTTGCCTGTCAGAGGCAATGAGCCGTCTGGATGAGAGAAGCGTCCAAAACATGATTGTCCATGTCCTGCGGTGGAGACAACCTGCCTTTTTTCCGTGCCTCCCCCCATCTCCCTCCATCTCGGCCTGGCCTCATGGGTTGTTGCACTAATGAAGTGTGTCCTGGAATTTCGTTGTTCATTTGCGTTAGTTTCGTGTTAAAAGTGGTACCGGAGGGGACCACCCAGGACTCCTGTGACTGCTGTGGCACCCGGGGACTCCATCTCGGTCAGTGCTGTACCATCTCCGGTTTCAATTTTCTCCCTTGCTGATGGGACGCCTCATCTCTGTTGTCTGTTGGGTGTGTGAGTGCGGCTAATGGCTTTGACTTTTTGACAGCATCAGGCCTGCCTCCTGTTGGTCCCATGCTGTTGTCACCCCACTGGACTCTTGTCCGTCTGCGTGTTCGTCTTGAGTCCATCGGACGGACTGCTGGCCATCGCCATCGGGCATTTAATGGCATATTTTATGTGCTGGCTTATTACTTGAGCTGAATGTTTATTGCATTTGCCATTTGTCCATTTTAGGACTTAGCAATTGCACTGTTGGCCATTTTCACTTGTTAATTATGCACATCTTCCATCCATTCATGTAGCAGAGATTTGTTGCTCCATGTCAGATATTCCCTTAGTGGCAATGTTTAATAATTATTTATATTCGACAACAGTCGGAATTATTCATTATATTCCATATCCCATTCCAAAGTTTGCCTTTCGTTATTCCTTTGATTTCATTCTTTCCATTCTAAACGTTCTTCTTGCCAATTTTGACTGCTCGCTTTTCACTTTCCATTATTTCAATCTGAATTCTCAGTTTTCAACGTCCACTTATTATTGGTTCCACCTCTTTTTATACCCGGTACTCGAAGAGTACATAGGGTATATTGTATTTGTGTGATTAACGGTTGTATGTAACGCACAGAAAGAAAATTTTCCGACCCCATAAAGTATATATATTCTTGATAAGCATCAATAGCCGAGTCGATTGAGCCATGTCTGTCTGTCCGTCTGTCCGTCTGTCCGTCCGTCCGTCTGTCCGTCTTGTTTGTCGGCTAGTTCTCAGACACTATAAGAGCTAGAGCCACCAAATTTTGGCTCCAGACTGCTCCGAGTCTGCAGTGTGTGGGTCTAGGGAAGCCCGGCGCGCTAAAGGAGCGTGTTGGTGTGAGAAGTGTTGTAGATGTAGATTACAGATGAAGAAAATATTTAAAATTTGACTAAACACCGCTAGGGTGCAGATGTAGTACAGAGTGCCGGGTATAAAAGATGTGACGCGTAAGAAGCGTCTCACACGTCCCTTCTCGTTTTCTTTCCACTCATTCCGTTTTCCAATTGTAACTTTTACCTGTTCACTTTCAATTGATATCGTTGCATTCCAGGCATTTCCTTTGTCAATATCAACACCCAAAAGAGTATTAATTAACTATGGTTTATTCCACACGCTCAACTAATAAAATCTGTATTATTATTATTATCATCAATAGTTCCACTGCATTCCTAGCACATACTCGTATTCCCTTTCCCATGTTTTAAAATTCGCTGTTACTTTGTTCATTAGTTCCTTTTGCGGTTTCTGTCAGTGCACTTTTTTGGTTGCATTTCGGGTGCAACGTTGCCGAATTTCCGTTTGCCTTCTGGCGGGTGGCGGGAGCTTTCCGTTGCTTTGGCTTTTCGTTAATTATGCATTCATAGTGCGGCGGCTGCACTGGCAGTGGCAGTGGCACCGGGCATCAAATCGACAACATGGCGCTTCAATTAGCCCATTCGTCTAGCTCTCTCATAACGGGAACAGCGTCGCAGACCTTTAGAATCAGCATGTGCTGACAGCTGTAACTGTTTTCTGCACACACTACTATCGAAATGAGGCTCGACTCTAGCCTCTGCAAATGCTGGCATAGGACGATGTCACAGAGTCAGAACAGGACGAGACAGAGGACTATTCTGCTCCAGCTATCCTTCAGCCTGCAGTATGTGGTTACCCAGGACTCTCTCTCTGTGCCACGGTCTGTTGTTGCCAATGCGGTTGCACCCCCACCCACCCATTTGTACCCTCTTTGAGGCACTGTCCCGCTGTGCTGCTGCTGTTGCTGCCATTAAATGTAATTCTCTGTGGTTTTTATGGTTTTTTAAAACATTCAACAACATTTTACGTGGCTGCTATTTATCTTTTATTTCCATGGACGCTGCATGGACAGGGGGGACTCCATGCCTCTGCTATGCTCTCCTCCTTGCGTGTGTGCCAGTCCCAATCCCATTCCCAGTTGTGGTCCCATCCTATCGCACTGTTGCACGTTTTGTTTTGCTGTTCTTCGTTGATGCCGCTGCCGCCGCGCTGCGTCAGACAATAATTCAGTCTCGAGTGCAATTTTCCCGCATACATACACACAAACGCACACTCACACACACATATCAGTGGTGGGAGATGGATAGATATAGAGTTATAGAAAGCGTGCAGGCAGGACACGTGCATGGCTGCTGCTTATCGGTCTCACCTTTTGTCAAACTATCAGGAAAGAGTTGAAATGGCAAAGCGAGCAATCGAGCAAAGGATAGAAAGGGATGCTGCTGGAGCGCTTCTGTTTAGAGATAAAACTACATACAGATGTACCTGTATCATTGCCATGAATGCTCTCATATTATAGTGAGTGATCCGCTGTACAGAATTTGTACCCTTCAGTTATTTTGGTTAAACCAATTAAATGAAAAATTAAGCGGGCTTTTAAACCAATACCCTTTTAATGGAAATATTCTCCAAAGATTATTTTTGATGATTTCTGATACATGGTTACACATGTAAAGCATTATTTTGGTTAGATTTACTGGTAAATTGTCGTTTAATCTGAATTCTATGGCATAATCATTATGCAACCTCTCGCGAGGCGCAAAATTTCATTTAAATTTCCAATTTATGTATTCAATTAATTTTTGATTCACATTCGCACCGCAAAAGTGCACCACAATGATCCAACGACCGCCCACAAAATAATTATGCAATTTGTTGTACAGTGTAAACTGAAAGTGTGTGGGTGTGGGGTGTATATGAGTTTTATGAAATTATTTTAACGCTTGGATGTCATCGATAAGAGATGCTTTATGTTGGAGGGATTTTGAGTCCTCACCCTATTCGTACCCTGTAACACAGCGTTGGAAAAGGGGATGGGCTGCTCAAATGGCCCGTTATCTGGCGGATGAGGCGGAAACAGGCTTTATTTTGTGGGGGGTGGTAAAAATAAATCCCTTTCAAAAATTGATACCCTGAGGCCTTGAAAGTGCTGGAACTCTCTCTTCCTCTGTCTGTCTTTCTGTTTTTTTTTGTTTGTTACTTTAAATTATTTCCTTATCGCCCCATGGACTATTCATATAGACGAGTCATGTAAACAGAGTTTCTGCCATACCAAAACATCACATTTAAATAATGCACAGTGGCGTGTTCCATGAGGTATGAAGAACTTTTCTGCAGACATTTCAATTCTGTGATATTTAACCGTACTATCGTATCAAAATTATTACCTAAAATAAATCAAACAGATTTTTGTTCCTATATTATTTGTTTTATTTTCTGGAACTCAGTTCTTGAAGTTCTTCAGGCGACTCAGCAGCTACCTATGTAAATTTGAAACGAGCTGTTATATATTGGATTAGATTAACTTGGAGCTGCAGCGTACATGATATAATAGCAATAATTTCTTATTGGAAGAATCTACTAATATAACTCACCACAACAAAGAAAGACTACATGCTAGCATCTTTATTTCTTCTTTTCTTAATTTATTTCTTCGTACATAAATATATGTACTACATACATTTGTATGTATGATTGTATACATAGTTGTAGTTGTTGCTGTTGTTTCTCGTCCATTTGTCGCATTTGACAAATTGTCATTGCCTGCTTTTGGGCGCCACCAAATAAATAGTTTCGCTCCCCCAAACCCAACTCGTTTTCTGACTCGTAGTTTTTCCGCATGCCCTTCCTTTTCCACCGGTTGGTTGGGTAATTTATTAAATGCCAGCAGCTGGAGGAGGAGGAGGAGGAGAGGGAGAGGAGAGCAAAGTAGATGAGTCGTGGCGGGATGCAATGTGTGAACAGGCGACAGGCCAGAGACAAGCGCATATTGTCAATGGCTGGGAATTTTTATATTGCCATTGATTTGGCCACCAATATTGCCAAGAATCGAGACACCAGGAAGAGAAACAGACAACCTTTCTCCCCCCCTCCCTAGGAACAAGGCAATCCCCGATACAGAGCCAGACCCAACGCCAGACAATTGTTTGCCAATATTTTGTAGCGGAAAGGTTGAAAGGTCTTGAGATTGAATGGAGCAAAGACACTACGACTGCGACTGGCACTATAACTGGGAACTGCGAATGATTTTCATTTTTAACAGAAACTTCCAGAACGGAAGCAAAAAATACTTTCTATCTTACGTCTGTCTAGTGTCTAGTGTCTCGTGGCTACTTCCGCTGCCGCTGCTCCAGGCCATGACCGTGAAACTGTTGGCTCTGGGTCTTGGTCCTAGTCCCAGTCTGGGCCAGGTCTATGTCATTCCTGTGGCCGTCCATTGTTGCAGCTTGGCTCATTGTTAGCTTAAGATAACTGAAGTTGCCTTCAGTTCCCGAAACACAACCAAATTTAAAGTCGCAAAAGCCAAAATCCAACAAGGAAAAAAGCCACCACGCGACTCACACATGAGGAAAGAGAAAGAGCAAGAGAGAGTCAGGCAACAACCCTCAACGAATAGTCTGCTACCCATTCTGTGGCACTTCAATAATGCAGCCAGGCTACTCAGAAGTTTATTTTTTCCCTTTTTGGGGTTGCTACTGCAATGAGTCTTCCAGCCAACATAAAGCTATTAGATATCCACATCCACGTCCATGTCCATGTCCAAATCGGGGTGCGTGCTGTGTGATCTTTTTTTTGTATATGTTTCAGTAAATCCGTAAACAAATGAGTGAGTGAAAACGGCACAGAAGCTGGGCCAGCAGCAATAATTAATGATAATTTAATAAGTTTTAAGCATTTACCTCACACAGCGTTAAGCAATAATTAATGCTAATTTAATAAGTTTTATATCGGGGAATGGGGATAAATCAAAGATATTTAATAGAAATAATTGCAGTTAATGTTACTGAAGATGTCCGGCGTCTGGCATATATCAAATATTTATTTGAAACTGCCGCAGGAACGTTGCCAATAGCGAATTGGGATTACGTCTTGAATGGAATTAACTGAAGAAAGGATAAACATCAAATTAATGATTTTTGAACTTCTGCCAAAGCGAAGAACAGAACAGAACAGAACAGAACAGGAAAATGTTGCCAAAATGTCTCTCTGCTTGCTTGAAGAGTGGAACAGTAAATGTGTTTCATTTGTCTACCATAAACGACCCGTGACGCATTTCCACTCGAGTAGGGGGACTCGCCCTGCCCTTTTCGAATAGTTTTGGGGTATCCCAAAAAGGGACTACACTGATGTAATAAGCAATACTTAAGACCTAATGCAGGGTAAAAAATATGCGCAGCATTTACCTCACACAGCGCCCGCCGCCCGGTCGTGGTCCCAGGACACACTCACAACGGTTGCGCCCGGGCTGGCCTCCTGCTCCTGCTCGTTCGTCCTGGCCGCCTGCAGTGCGCGTTTTCTTTTGCCGCTGCTGTGATTTTTGATTTAAGCATAATTTCGCAACATTTACCCCAAACCAAAATCCCGCTGTGAGCTTTGAAAAATTTCAAACATTTCTTCAAGGGATTTGCGCAATTTTCCCTTTTTTTCCTGTCCTGTGCTCTCTATGTCTCCATCATCTGTCTGCTGGGGCTCCTGTTGGGGTTTCTTTTTTTGTAGCATCCTTTCCGAGTGGGGTCTGCTTTTTGGGGTCTTCTCTCGCATTTAAATGGTTGGCAAATAAACAGGCGAACATTTTGCATTTCCATTTCATTGCGTTTTGTCTTGAGACGTTCTGTCTGGCTTCTGCCAGTGTCTGTCTGTGTGGCAGCTTCTTGGTTTCATTTCCTGTCGGTGTGTCAACTCTGCGTATGATTAATGCCTCAGAAAAGGGAGCAGACACAGCTGCGAATGTAACTGAAACCCGTGCAACTTGATCTCCACTTCGTTTGCTTTATAAATGACATCAAAAATTAAATATCTCTGCCGGCACCGTAAATCAAATTTGCACACAGAACCCCTCCAAAAAACATGAAGAAAATATACCTGCAGCACGTGTGCGAGTATCCATCCGCCCATCCATCTAGATATGCATCAACGAAAAAGGTTAGTCAGCGGCAACCTAATTTGACACTCGGCCAGAAATAACTCAATTAGTGACCCTTTTTTTTTACATTGCTTGCCTACAAGTTTTGTGTTTTTTTTTTTGCTGTTACAAACAACAAAAAAGGCCACCAACGTTGAACCGGGTGGGATCCATGACGTTGTTTGGTGGTAACGAGCGAGCCACTCGACTTTTTCCACAGCCCTTGACACACACTTGAGTTTTTCCGCCGCCTGCCCCGCCCCGCAGCCCATTTATTTCAGTTCAAATAAAATGCATTGCAAAATGCCACAATAAAGCATTCAGATATTTCCATTTGCTTCTGTCTCGAAATAATTTATTTGTGTGCTTAAAGCGAAATTAATTGAAAAGAAACAAAAGTAAATAAATACAAATGAATATGTCTATATTTTTAAGTAATTCCACAAAGTCTGGCTTAAAATAATATAAGTGCAACATGTGCAACATGCTTAGAACATGTTAAGAATCCTTGATTCAAAATCCAAACCATTTTAAAATTAGTCACTTTAATTTTGGGTGCAGAATCCATGTGCGAATGCTTGTCCCATAAGTTAATGCAACCCATTATTTGACCAGTCTCCACGACCGATTCGCGGTATTCCAATAGGATATCAATGTTATCAGGTTCTCCATTTCTCCATTCTCCGTTTATCTACACTTACGGTAATATTTGCTCTATCTCACCCTTTCTCTGTGTTGACGCATTATTTATTTTCGAATAATTTTCATTTGCATAGCATTTGCCTTGGCATCAATTTTTGGCATTGCTTACGCTCTCCAAACATCATCAGAGCGCGGCTGACATGAGACATGAGATGACAGAAGAGGGTGCCACACCACACCACACTCTACACTCCACACGCAGTCGTACTCTCTACCCCACAGCTGCACTTTTGATGCGGCACGAAAGTATGCTACGATATGACTGCTGTGCCACACACTCCACTTCCCACCAACCGGTTGGTTGGTTGCAACCCAGAGATAAAGGGGAGGAAGAGAGAGAACTTCAAAGCCAGCCCACGGCAATTTTCAATTAAAAACGCCTATGCCGCAGCCTCGAATGATGCTGCTGTTGCTGCTGCTTTGTGGATGCTTCTCCTACAGAAACTAAACTGTTTGTGCCCTGCCTGCCACACACCGTGTACTCGTGGCACAGAATATTGTGGATATTTTCCATATATATTTTCAAACAAGTCAACTTCGACGCAACTAGACAACAATAAATCTGCCATGAGATATATATATGTCGCAGTCTTTTATACCCGGTACTCGAAGAGTAAATAGGGTATATTGTATTTGTGCACAAAGTTAATGTACTTAACACACAGAAGGAAATATTTCCGACCCCTTAAAGTATATATATTCTTGATCAGCATCAATAGCCGAGTCGATTGATCCATGTCTGTCTGTCCGTCCGTCTGTCCGTCCTGATGAGCGCCTAGTACTCAGAGACTATAAGAGCTAGAGCCACCAAATTTTGCATCCAGACTTCTGTGTGCTCACACTGTTACAAGTGTATTTCAAAAATGAGCCCCGCCCCCTTCCGCCCTCGCAAAAGGGCGAAAACCTCCAAAAATTACAATTTTGAAGATAAAAGACGCGTAAGAAGCGTCTCACACGTCCCTTCTCGTTTAGTTTGAAAGGATTTCATCTGCTTAAGAGGTATCCTTTGGTCGCTAATTCTCTGTTTTCGCTTTGTTTGCTGTCGTGCCAGCCTGGGGCTATCTGCTGCTTTTGCTGCTCCACTGCTTCTCTTGCTACAAGTTTATGAGTAGGCAGAAGGACCTGGCCCTGGGCCGCTTTTAATGCTGCGTCCCGTAACAATTTTTGATGGCCTGACATGGAATTGCACTCAAAATGTGAATGTAGAACCGGCATACTGTGTTGTGTGAGTGTGTGCTGGATGTTACAAAATATGTATTTTCCCAATGGCAATGTGTCAAGTGTTGGGGAAAAAGTGCGGCCTATGCCCACAGCCAGCCATTAAAGAAAGGCTAAAATACTTTTTAAATTTAAATTTAAAATACAAATTACTTATTTGAATGGCAGAAACTAATATATTGCCTAGTATATATCTAATCATGAAATTATCCATCTTTCCATATCGCTTACAGTCACGCACATCTCTGGTGTCCAGCTCCGAGGGCGGCATACTGGCCGAGGGTGAAACTTCCAGCGAGGATGAGCGCGATGAGGAGACCAGTCGCGATTCCAGTGACAATTCACCGCCATGCGATCTGGGTCTGGTGGAGCGTCTGCTGCTTACCCATCCCATGTGGTTCCTGCCGGGCATTCAGCGTTCGGGCGCTGTTCATCTGCTGCAGGGCAAGGAGGAAGGGGTGAGTGTCCAAACATGCGCATGCATGCGCTCAATGCGATAATTATTAATTTATTGATTTAGCTTAATGAGACAATTTGCGGACAAACGGAGCATTTGTGCTGGTCCACAAACACGCACATGTGACACACCAGCCACACACACACACACAGTCCGAAACTCATTTGTCAAAAGTAAAAAAAATAATATTTTTTTAACAGATATACATAGGAATAACATCAGTCCGTAATGTTACGTACCCAAAAAATTAACAGTGTAAAGATAACAGCTGTTAAAGTCAGCTGTGTGCTACGAACGATAGAAAGTTATCGGAAAACTGATTTTGTTCATGAAGTTTAAAGTGCAAAAATTGCTAAATTTACCAATTTAACTTAATTTTTTACAATATTCTCGATTAAGGCTTATATTAAAAATGTGTTTGTGAGTTTGAAATTAAAAAATTTACCTCATAATATGTTTAATGGCTACTTTCTTAACAAGTTCATATTTGGGACGAAAATTGAATAGACTTACAAAGTGTTCGGTTCCCGTTGTAGAGTATTAAATTCTTAATCCAATTTATTTTATTTTTTCTTGCGCTTTTCTGCGTCTTTGAAGATATTTGAGTTTTCGTAACATAACCTCAAGTTTGGATTTTCGGAGTTGTTTGCAATGTTAAACTGAGTGAAGAAGAAAATTGCAGAAGAAGATGTCGATTTTCATTGAATTTAAGTGTTAATACCTGTCACTAGCTTTGAGAACGATAAGGGTTATTTGTAGACCCTTTGAAGAACTTTTTTTTACGGGTTGTCGATTAAATTGAACATTTTTACGGAAAACTTTAAACAAATCGAAAAAAACTGCAGATTCTCTAAATTCGTGCTCAATTGTACAATTATAATAACGTTGAGACATTTCCAGTATCTGCACTGCCGTGCAGTGCTATTGAATCCCACATTCAACAACTCAACGAGAAGAAGCTGCTTGCAGTATACAAGGAAGTCAATGTAAAAATTCGCTTATCTTCTACTTTTCCATTTTTAAAAATCCGGACACAACTTTTTAAGTAAAATATGGCATTGCTTTACATATTCCTATCATTTTTTGTTTGATTCAATTTTTTCAACAAACCTTCCTTTCACTTTTATAGACTCATATCAAAAAGCTAAATCAAACGTGTGATCAAAAAATATTGTTTCCTTTGGAGGTTATTAATTAACGCCACAAAATGTGGGCAAATGCCCCATAGTGTAGTGTAAGAATGTAGTATTAGAGCAAGAAAATAGTAAAAAAGGAATAAACGATTGAAAAAAAAAAACACACACACACACAACAGAAATTTGCACAACAATGAGAGCCTGGGAAATGCACCCAAAAAAAAAAAGGGAAAACACCGAACATATTCAATCATTCGTTGGTTGGCATTTACATAAACAAATTGCAATCAATTAACGAGTCCTGCCTGATGTGTCCCTCTGCCTCTGCCAGGCAGAGAGTGGGGGGGGGGGGGGATTCATTAATATTGCGACAGCGACAACAATGCGAAGCCCTTTTAATTGTAAATGTATAAAGATAAACAAAGAAATGTAGCCAGGCAGACCCCTGGACTGGAATCACGACTCTGCTTCGCTTGCAAAATTCATTGAAATTTATCTGAGTCGAGCAGCAAATGGCAGACAATAGAGAAGGGACAAGCTAGGGCACGGAGAACGAATCTAGAGAGTGGGAGTTGGAGTAGCGCTGCCACAAAAGGCGACACAAGAGACAAAAGCCAAGCCAAGCCATTGGTCAGCAGCAGGAGACAGCAGGACTCTGAAGGTGGTGGGCACACGTCCTAGTCCATGGGCGGACCATTTTGCGATTCAAAACTCTTTTGCATAGACAATTGAAATTACAAAATGTGTGTTGAGGGGGAATGCCGCCAGGAGATAGATAAATATAGCAGGAGGATGATGGAGCTGGAGCAGGTAATGACTGTTGGACAGACAGTGGCTGCTCTGTGGCTGGAATGTCCAACAAATTGTACAGATTCAATAAGGTGGAGCCTCATCGAGACTGAGCCAGCAATTATCACGTGTCCAAGGAGTTTGGGGATAAAACTCATTACGGTCCAACATTCTGAATTTCTCAAAAGCCTTTCAGCTTGTCCACCACCCACCTAGATTTTTCTTTTTTAAATTACAAAGTTTATGTGAACTGAAGAAGAGACACAGGCCAGGCAAGGCCAGGCATTCCATTCCGTTTATAAAAAATGAGAAATCATAGAAATCATCGAAAAAAATAAATGGTATGATTGGAAACTAACAAAAGAACAGAAATATGATTTAAAAGCAATCAGGGGAACTGTGGAACATTAACAGCAATAAGTCCAAGTTGGCAAAAGTTGAATTTCAACAAAAGGAAAAAATGGAATAAGCCAAAATAAATTAAAATGGAGTAGCAGATAAAACAAGTTAAAATATAACAAAATATATGCAGTAAATGAAATACACGATTGAAAGCCAACAGTGTTTGTTAAGCTACGATAAAACACTAAGAATGGAACAAGAAACGACGAGAATGAAGTGCTAAGAGCCACTCAGCTGAGCTGCCATTGCAAGTAAATTTAATCTGTAGAAATGACTGAAAGGTTACCCATTTATGCCAGGGTACATCATCCTCATCAGCGTATAAAGAAAGACAACAAGAATTTGCAATGTTGGTTGGTTCTTATTTTTTTTTTGCTACCGGCTGCCGGTCGCTGCAATTTTCAATTGTCGAACGCGCCGTAACAATGGCTCATTGATTGCAATTCAACTTCCTCGATACCCTTCCCCCTTTGATCCCCTTTGTGAGTGTGTGTGTCTTTTGGGGGGGAGGAGAGAAAGTTTTTCGCCCACTTCTGCATTTTGCTGCCTGCTCTTTCAGTGCGTTTCCAACACCCCCTATCGACAAATGTCTGCCGTGCACATCTTTGCACTCGCCCTTGCACCCACTCTCACTTTGTGTCTCTCTGTCTCCTGTTCTTCGTCTATCTCGAACAGTCTCTCTGTCTCTGTATCTTGGCTCTGCCTCTTGCATTGTTGCTAATTGCATGCGTCAACGTCGACGTTGGCAATTATACGGCGAACGCGTCTGAAAAATCCTTTAAATCCCCATTAAGGATGCTGGACACACAGGCATCCAAGTGCCGCCTATTCGCACTTGTTTATGCGTTTAATAAAAAACCATTTAATTGAAATTGAAGTAGACCTCGGCAGATGGACCCCCACACAGCAGCCAGTGGTTGAACGATTGAATCTCTCTCTCACTCTCTCTACCCCGCAACGATTCTCTCTGTGGCCACTCTTTTTATGTGTAAATGTTCGTAATTAAAAATCAATCAATATGCTTGGAACTACAACTGAGTTGAACGCTGGTCTGAGCCGAACCGAACCGAATCGAATCGAACCACTGTTGCAACACTGAGAGAAAAGTCTAGATGGAAATATAATGGAACACTGAGAATAGAAGAACACCATTCCTATTCGAATTAGCATTCCCAGCGATACTATAGTACGACCCGACACGATTTAACCACAAGAAACCAACCCCACTTTTTATGAAAGATATGGGGCTTAGAAATGGTCTGATTATAATTTTTTTTAAGGCAGAACTTTTTTTTAAGAATATTTAAAAAAATAAGTTTTTACACATAGATTGTAAATAACTTTGTTTACCTGAAAAGCTGATTGTTGCAATGGCTTAGGAAGAGGTTTGCCATTTGAATTTGAGACATGAAAATGGAACCAAGAGGCAAACAAAAAAATAAAAGTCTTGAAATGGTAAATGAAGTAAAGGATAAATGGATACCAGCCTGATACATGCATAAAAGTACCAGAATAATATAAGAATAATCCATCCTTGCTCCCCAATGTAATTTCTGCTAAATCTGTTCAAATTTTCCTTAGATAATCTCATGAGTAATTGAGCAACTTACACTTTTCCCTGTTTTCTGTTCATATAAGAAATCCGCAAATTATTCTTGTATTTATTCTCCAATTGAGAAAAACACTGCCAATTTCTTTTAGTGCCCGCCCATCGCTTTGTGGCATCACATGTGTGACCTGGCCTGGCCTGGCTGCTGCATGCAACAAACAGAAAACAACAAGCATACGCAGCGCGTAACCTGAACCATTTGCCTGCCAGGTATTTTAATTACTTGTTGTGTCCAGCCTTCCGCCATCCTCCATTTGCCATATCCTCCAATCGAAATTGAACCTGAAAGCTGAACAGATTTTTCCCCTGCTTTGTGCATTGGTATTTTTTTTTACCCCCCCTCACTGATTTTTCCAAAAGACTCTCCCATCAATCATAAAAGCTGAGGAGCAGGAGGAGTAGGCATGCTCACATGTGCGTATGCTTCACATTTCCATCTCCATTTACCAGGCCATGCCCACGCTGTACGTATATATTTTTTTTCCATCTGGCAACGGGATTTGTTATGCCGACCACAGAATGTAATTAGCAGCAAATGTCGAACGACCTAGCCCCTGAGTCCAGGATGGAATGGATGGAAACCCAATCGATGTTCAGCAGGAGATGTGTAAGCTGGGGCAGGCTAGGGCTGGCTGGCTGGCTGGCTCGGTCAACAGCTGGGGCAATCATTAGATGTCTGTGGCGATTGCAATGTCCGTATGGTGTGTGGGTTGGGGCTCACATCATTAGCGGTCGCCACCTGTACAGTAAACGCTGGAGCATTGAATTCCCGCTAAATGTTCTGTGCGATTGGAATACAGTTTAATAATTTGAAATGTGAAACTTCGTAAAATCAGTGATTGATAGGGGGCATTATTTTGTAAATTATATTTCTAGTTCATTTAAGGGGGTTCATAATGCATTATAATGGTGCATTATTTATCTATAATTTAACATGAATTGAATTTAACTATAACTTAATTAATAGAAGGTATTTGCCTATAACTATGGCCAAAATGATGATGGCAAATATCCGAAGCATACGAATTATAGTATTAATTTGATTTCCCGCACCATTCTGCTTTAGCTCTCGCTCCAACATGGCAATCATTTCGTCACGTTCATCTTCAGTGTCAGGGTCATTGTGAAAGCAATCCTCCTCTTGTTCTGAATCCATTTCTGGATAAGTCTAGAGTAAATGTTAAGTAGTCTAAATATTAACATTCAAAAAATAGGTAAATGTAATGATGAAGGTTCTTACCAGCTATTGCACTTCCACGCTCAAGGTTTTGCTTTATACTTTACGAGATCGGCTCTGCTCCAGACTTAATTTTTAAATTTGTGTGTTTTATCTATGGTAAAACTCTAGGGTTGCTTTGATCGAACAATTCCCCAAAATCCCTTTCATAGTTTGTGCTCTTTATTAATATCTTATCGAATATCTCCGATATGCATTCAGAATTCAATTCCTGATTTATTGCCTTTCAAATGGATAATGGATAAAGCCCCCCTCCCTCGCCATACCATCGTCCATTCTCAATGGCCATCCGCAAAATGCATAATCTATCAACACTTTTTGGATCACCCATTCATTGCATTCATATGTATTATTCATTCGATATTAGTGTTTGACCAGAACATCCTTTAATCCTGCACCGAAATCGTTGTCTCCTGTTAAGGGGTTGGGGTTTTTTTTGTACATTTTTTTTTTAGTGTTTCATTTTGAACTATTTTTTGGGCTCGTTCTTTCTTTGGCTGAATTTGATTTATGAATTCAGGATCGTGGCCAAAATGAAGTTTTTAAGCTGCAGTGAGGGGCGTGGCATTGGCACTGCATTGACATGCTTAAATGGCCAATATACATGTCCAAAAACAGCGAGGGAGAGAGAGACAGATACAGATGGTGGGGAAAAAGGGAAAGCGTAAAGCGGAACCGAGTTAAATTGAATTTTTTTTTGCGGCTGCGGCTTTTGGAATTTCCTCTGTTTGGCATGTATTTCAATGTCACCCCAAAAGAGGTCTCAGCTTACATGGCAAAAAGTCAGACATTGTTAAAAAAAAATAAAGAGAAACCACTCGAAACGGCGAAACGAAGAGGAAGAGATCCTGGGGGACGACGACGACACAGACAGTAGCCACATAGGCGCAGACAGTTTTTATTTATCACCCAAGCGCACATCAGGAATGAAAAAGGAGAACATTTCTATATAGATTCGTGCAAGTCGGTGGGATGCGGAGTCAGGTGGCAATGGAGCAGCAGCAGCAATGGTCGAAGCATTGGCTGGAGCTGGGTCTGGGTCTGGGGGCAAATGGCCCATCAACAACAGGCACAACAGTCAGTCAGTTAGCCAGCAGATGAGACGATAAGGGAAGGCAGACAGACAGCCAAAGGATGAGGTTGTAAGCCGCATTCTCCACTTCACTCCACTCTCACTTCACTCCATTCCCTTCCATACATCGATGTGGCCAAAATGATATTAGCACAGACATAAAGCGGTAGGAGGAGCGGGTGCACATCACACAATATTTGTGCAGTGCGTTCTAGAGCTTAAAGACATCCTTAAATGTCAATCAGCGGTGAATAAATATTGCAACAAACGGTTTGACAGCCAATCAAAAGACGAATTTGAGCTGGGATTTGGAGAAAGGTATGGAAAACGATCAGGGAAGAATATAGTTAAGGGCTATTCGGAATGAATCTTCATGCAAGAGTCTCGCTGATTTAAGTATTCCAAATGGAAAACTATTGTGCCCAAAGGTGCACTTAGAATCAATCAAAGATCTGATTTTGAGCAGGAGTAGTTCCCGCGCTCTGCTGCGACTATTACTTACATTGTAGAGATAGATTTACGACACACAAAAAAGTCCTCAAATCAACTACATTTTTGGCATTTCCTTAGAAAAGAAAAAGTAAGGGAGTGCAGATGAACTTCAAGTATTAGGCATATGTATATGTATGTACAGTGGTGTTCAATGAAACAGTAGTTCCGCGCCACACAATTTTCACAACTATTTTTGAGACCCTTCCAGTCTTTTGCTTATGAAGGTTTTAATTGAATTTGTTTTCACTTTGTAATGTTTAAATAATGTACTGCCCAAGCTTAAATAGGATCTGAGACTATAATTCTTAAACACGTTGTCAAAACTGTGCTCTGCCTGACGGAATTATAATCGTAATAACACATTTCACATTCTACAATAAGATTTCGTTGTGATTTTGGTCTAGAGACTGAGTTAGACATGAAAAGTGTCGACCTTTTCGTATGAAATTCCATTCCTAGCGAGCTTTCTTGCGTGTTTTAGATAATTATCTAGTTGAAAGACCCTTTTGAGAGGCATTTTTCAATAGTAATATTATTGTATTGTCTTAAAAAGTATGCTGGAACACACACACTACTTTATGAAATACGTCAATACCAGGATAGGAAGTAAGAGTTTATATGGGCTGTAGCGCAACATGCCCAATGTGGGTTATAATTCAAGAATTTAGGCAGTTATCAGTTATATGTGAACGCCAAACATATTCTTTTGAGTCTTCCTTACCATCTAAAATAACTTTACACTCATCTGACGTCCCAGTCCACATGCCTCATGTCCACATTTTTCAAAAAATTAGTCGTGTACGCATGTGCTTTTATTCTCAAACGCGTAGCTTCCGGGGACCTCTTGTAATTAAAATATATATAATCAGTCGTTTATTAACTGTCAAAACAATATCAGAGCGATATAAAATTGTTTTCATAACTTTTAAGGATATTGAAGACCTTGGTCTTGCCTTCGACCATCTACTAAAATATAATTTTTTCGCAAAAAATATAATTTTTTATGGCGCTTCTTTAAGTTTAAAATATTAAATATAACAGTAAAAGCACATTCAAATTAGTTTTCCATCCCATTCCATTATAAAAAAATAAATAAATTATAAATTCCATTATACCTCCTGATTTTAGTTTTTAGTTTAATTCTAAAGTCTCCCATATTGGACCGTTCAATGAATACTTCTACGCTCCAAAAAACAAAAGTACCGCTATATTCAAACATATCTTTCATCAAAATATTCAATATATAAATAAAGCTTACTGATGGTAACTTTTTTTAAATTATTTAATTTGTTTTTAATTTTTTTTTTAACTTGCACCTGGCACTATTATTTTATTGAACAGAAGCTTTCATGGGTATTTTTCTAAAGTAATGTAAAACAAGAAGATGGAATGCAAATGTTCCAGGATTCTTTCTGGGTTCTAATGTGTACATTTCAGGCTTTCCAAAAAGGTATCACTTGTTCAATTCGAAAGACTGGAAGGGTCTCAAAAATATTGGTGAAAATTGTGTTGCGCGGCACTACTATTTCATTGAACATAACGTACATATGTATCGACACGACTCAAAACTGATCCGAAAGGTCCAATAATTGTCTTTTTAATATGTAAAAAAAAATGAAAAAATACGAACTCAGGACTTAAATCGCATTTTTTACAAAAAGACTGTTTCACAGTGTATATAAAGTAAATTTCAACCCCAACATGCACCTCGTGCCATTTCTAGTTCCATACCCAACAGTCTCTCTCTCTCTTTTTTTGGCCCTCTCCAAACATGATGCTGTGTGACACATGGCGTATACGCAATACATGGGAAAGGATTTAAGAGTGGCTAAGCATCAGGGGACTGCAGGGGAATGCAATGTGCATTTGTGTATGTGCTGTGTCGGCCACGATGGCAACACATTGCGCTAATGAATTATTAACAAACAATTTTAATTGAAAGCCGTTTGCCAAATGAGTTTAATGCACTTTAATGCACAGTTGCCAGTTTGCGTGTGCGAATGGAATATAAGACGGGGAGAATGGATTCCAGGGAAGGGGAAGTTAACTTCTGATGGAAAGACTGCCGATGAAAATGCGAGAGAATGACGGGAAATCGGCTTATAGTGCCCGCCGCCGTCAACTCTTGAACTGTACCAACGAAAGCCGCTTAGTCTAGAAAAGGTGCGGGAGAAATGAGGCACGGGGCACGAGGCATGAATGTTGAGAGACGCAATCGCATGAATGATGAGGCCGCCACAAAATGGCCAAATGAGTGCGAATCTAAAGTTGGAGGGGTCGAGGCCGAATCCGCATTGATAAACCAAATTTATTTTTCGATGCAAACCAAAGACAAAAGAGATCTTTAAATACCACAGGAAAAAAACGACCATCAAAAATGAATGTCAATGAGATGGAAGAACACTGTCAGCTTCAAGTCTCTATCTCTCCCTTACTCTCTCTCTCTCTCTCTATTTGTCTTCGTCTCTGTCTCTGTCTCAATCTTTTGCTATCGCATTCCGCGTTGCTGCCCGAGGGTTTCACTTTGCATTTGCCCATTCCCACATTCACATTCCCCGCGGGGCGTGGGGTTGGGGGAAATAAAAATATGAGATTTTTATTATATGGAATTGAAACCGACTCTTGCTTCAGCTGCTCCTCCTGCTTGAGCTCTCAAACTCCCTCTTCTAATGACCAGCCTAGATAATGGCAGGGTCCAGTTTTGCTGTACACCCATGGCAGGGCATAATTTCGTTTATTTTATGCAAGTTTTCGTTCGAATACCCTGCGCAAACAGTAAACACTGGGTGGACATGCCCATTTTGCAAACATTTTTTACAATTAAACATTTATTCACATTGACATTTATTAACAATTAACATTTTTTAACTCTGAAGATTTATATTCTCTTTATAGTAAATATTTTCCAATCCATATGCCGAAAGCCACCAAGGCAAATGTTCTCACAATGTTTCTAGTCGTGCGCTTGACCTCACCCTTCAATAGAAAGACTCGCTCGTTATAGGCTAGTTTGTCATTTTTCTCATGTAGGGCGTTATGTCCAGTCCATGCAGAATCTCCTCCTGGATCCATTCTGAAAATTAAACAAAAGGAATGAAATTGATTTTTACAAGGATCTATGGCTACTTTGATTTACTTTTTTTCCTCAGGCTTTGTTTTACGTAAAGTTTTTACAGTACAAAAGAGATCGATTCTGCTCCAAAGTTTGTCTATAAATAAAGGTTGTTGTTTCTATTGTTAAAGTATTGGCTTGCTTTGATTGTTCCTATTTTCATTAATTTTAAATGTCAAACAATTGTAATAAAAAAAGGGTATCACAACAGTCGTCACTTGTGCCTTGGTGGTCATCCCTTATTGTTTTTTCTCTGCTGTTTGCCCGAACCACACAAAAACCACCGACACTCATTAGGCGGCTTTCGCCGTTCCCCCTGGGGGTGACAAGGGGCGATGGTTTTTTGGGGGCTGCGGGGAAGAAAGGTCTCATTATAACGCTTCGTGTTGGGTTTCCACTGGCGTCTCGTTGCTGCGTTTTTTAATTTCCCGGTGACCCCCATAAGTAGGCAAATTTTAAATAAGAAAAGGAAAAGCAAGGACATAAACTTCACTTTGCATTTTATTGCTTAATGGCATTAGAGAATATTGAATTAGACGATTACTGTACCAGAAAAAAAAATAAAAAATTGTCAGCAAAAAACAAGGACAGAAGAGCTCACAATACCAGAGATACTTTTGGATACGCCGCGAAAAATCTAATCAAAAAATCCAAGTCTAGGTGCAATATTCAAAGCTTAGTTCACTGGAAGTATCTTATAATATCTTAGACTCTCTAGAAGCTAAAAGTTTAACTAAAAAAGCTGCATCAGATAGAGATATTACACCTTGATAAGTCTTAGATCTGCTCCATGCTCCCCCATTCAAGGCCCACGCCTGCTCCATTCTCCCCGTTCCAAGAGTGAGTCTTTCTGCACTCTCACCCTTCTAAGGCTTAGGCCTTAGGCTGCACTCTACCCTGCTTATAATGTACATGTGACGGCTGACCTGTGGATCTCTCTTACCCCATAAAGTAACAGCTAATCCCGCCGAATGCATTGCATTCTCCAAAGGGTCTGCACTCGAAAAGGATCAGAAACCAATGGCCAACAGCACCACAGGCACTTTAGGCATTGAAATCCCAAAAGACCACACCACACCACAGCCACATAGCCACATAGCCACAACCCTTGCAACGGCAAAGACCCAGCCGAACAGAGCCGAAGTCATTTCGCTTGATTCCACTCGAGTGCAGTTGGCTTCCGTTTTATTCCGTTCCTTTCTATGCCATGGTCCATGACCATTATGCTGTCAAGATTTGTTGTCAAGCATTTTGATGGGCTCTCTGATTGATAGACGGCAATGTGGTGCAATCGTGATGCATATACATATGTACGTATGTGTGTATGTATGTACATAGAGCTAGTAGCAGTTTGAAGCATGATTTGATGATTATAGACTAGACTTGGCGCTTGAGCGACCCTAGGCAGTCAGCCAGCAAGCCCGCAATGAGTCTATTTGCGGGCCAAAACTTGATTACAAACGATTCCCCGGTTCAGACAACCAGCTGGTTGCCAGCAAAGGCAACGGCAACGACAAAGGCAACGGCGGCTGCACTTTCGACCACAAAACTGGCAAAAATGGTAGGGAGGTGGAGGTAGAGACACAGACAGTCAACAGCTGCGACACGTTGCGCATTGTGTGTGTGAGAGGGCTAAAAGGGGAGTTTCTGCCCAGGAAAGATGGTCCGCGTTTGCCGTGTAGATGGAGTCGAGAGGACACTGCGGACATTTCTATATAAAATGCAGGCCCCAAGGCACGCGACGAGAAATGGAAACCGGAAATGTTGTTACTTTCACAGCTACCCCCTTCGCAGCACGCAGCTCACAGTTCGCATACTCGTAGTACCCGCAATACCCTTCCACAAGTGACAATTGCTGTGTGGCGTGAGGAGTGGAAAAGGGTAGATGGAGAGGGTGTGGGGAAGAGTCCAACATCCCGGAAATGGGTGCAAATGCGACGAATCGTTTTTATTTTGGTTATATGTTTCGCTATGTCTGTCTGTCTGTCTGTCCCGGTGTGTGTTGTTGTATTTATTGTGTCTGATTTGCAACGCCGCAGGGAACCCTCGCAGAGGTTTCGCCTCAGATGGATGTGTCCTCCGAGTTTGATGGAGGGGGGAGGGCCCTCCTGGGGCTGTCCTGACCAGGCCATGAGGTTGAGTGAGGTGCGAACATTACGCGGCATGTGCTGGCCATTGCACAATCATTTACATGCAATTAAATGCAAAATAAATGCAAACAGATAAATGATTCTACGCTGGCAAAGACAACAGAGACACAGAGAGCGGGAGAAAGTATCCACAGAGAGAGAGTGAAAGTGGGAGAAAATGCAGAGCGAAATAGGACTAAAAAACAACCAAAATATTGAAATTCATTATTACAAAAAGACGAGAAGGGACGTGTGAGACGCTTCTTACTCGTGACAACTTTTATACCCGGCACTCAGTACTACATCTGCACCTTAGCGGCGTTTCGTCAAATTTTAAACATTTTCTTCATCTGTCATCTACATCAACAACACTTCTCACGCCAACACGCCCCGTTAGCTCGACTCCCGTCCCTAGACCCACACACTGCAACCTCGCGGCAGAGGCAGCGCCCGCACACAAAAAAAAAAAATATAAGCTGCGGGACGGGGTGGGTTAAAAGTCGGCAGGGGCAGTGGCAGGGGGACGGCAGAGGCAGATGCCGAGTGAAGCAGAAGCAAAGTGTGAATGAGAGAATGTGAAAAGAACAACAAAAGCTGCGGGAAAGGGTGGGTTTAGCCATTGGAAATTAATTTCTTCATTTTGGCTATAAGAATGATCCGATCGGATCCCAATATTTAGTTTTCTTTTATGTTCAAAATTGTAGATTTGGGAGGGTTTCGCCCTTTTGCGGGGGCGGAAGGGGGCGTGGCTCATTTTTTAAATACACCTGTAACAATTTGAGCATACAGAAGTCTGGATGCAAAATTTGGTGGCTCTAGCTTTTATGGTCTCTGAGATCCAGGCGCTCAACAAGACGGACGGACAGACGCACGGACAGACAGACATGGCTCAATCGACTCGGCTATTGTTGCTGATCAAGAATATATATACTTTATGGGGTCGGAAACGTTTCCTTCTGTGTGTTACATACATTCACTTTGTGCACAAATACAATATACCCTATTTACTCTTCGAGTACCGGGTATAAAAATGGAAATAAGAAGAAAGATGAAGAACGATTGGACATTAATGAGAGGTTTAAACATAAAAGAATTATCGGTTAGAGAATGTTAGAGAAGACGAGATACAAACTCAGCATATTCATACACATTCATACAAAAAGGTCTACTTGCAATAGTAGATGGTTTAAATCGATTCGTAGAACTCCGAAACTAACAATATTTTGACTAGAACTGCATTCCTATGAAAACCCAAAAGGAAATTTTGCAGCAATTCAGCATTTAAAATATATTTTATGGAGTGAATTTAACACCATCAAAATCTCCCACTTTAAGTTCTTGAATCGCCCTCAAACGAGTAGCTACCTGCACTTCTAACATTCTCCATTCTGTGCTATTGCCAGATTTGGATTGGAAATGGAAATTGAAATGCAAAACGGAAATTAAAGCAAACGTCAAATGTGTTTTTGCGGCTAACCAGGGCACACAGGACAGTGAACCCGAAGTTATCCGTGGTGACGGGGAAAAGTGCAAGTGGAAACTGAAATTGGAACTGCTGGAACTGGAACTAGAGCCTGGCTAGAATGGATGGATGGATGGGTGAAGTCAATGAACTGCAGAGTACAAAAATGCATTTGTAGGCTTTCATTCTTATGCGCCAGACGATGCCTAAAGGCATACAAATGGCAAATGATAAATGGTAAAGAAAAGAGCCATTGCACTATGGGGCATTTGCCCACATTTTGTGGCATCAATTAATAACCTCCAAACGAAACAATATTTGTATACCCGGTACTCGAAGAGTAAATAGGGTATATTGTATTTTTGGGGAATAACGGTTGTATGTAACGCACAGAAGGAAACGTTTCCGACCCCATAAAGTATATATATTCTTGATCAGCATCAATAGCCGAGTCGATAGAGCCATGTCTGTCTGTCTGTCCGTCTTGTTTGTCGGCTAGTTCTCAGAGACTATAAGAGCTAGAGCCACCAAATTTTGCATTCAGACTGCTATATGCTCACACTGAAACCAGTGTATTTCAAAAATTTGACGAAACGCCGCTAAGGTGCAGATGTAGTACTGAGTGCCGGGTATAAAAGTTGTGACGCGTAAAAGGCGTCTCACATGTCCCTTCTCGTTTTATTTAGTTTTTTGATATGAGTCTATAAAAGTGAAAGGAAGGTTTGTTGAAAAAATTGAATCAAACAAAAAATGATAGGAGTGTGTAAAGCAATGCCATATTTTACTTAAAAAGCTGTGTCCGGGTTTTTAAAAATGGAAAAGTAGAAGATAATCGAATTTTTACATTGACTTCCTTGTATACTGCAAGCAGCTTCTTCTCGTTGAGTGATTGAATGTGGGACACAATAGCACTGCACGGCAGTGCAGATACTGGAAATGTCTCAACGTTATTATAATTGTACAATTGAGCACGAATTTAGAGAATCTGCACAGTTTTTTTTCGATTTGTTTCAAGTTTTTAAATTAAACTTCATGAACAAAATCAGTTTTCCGATAACTTTCTATCGTTCGTAGCACACAGCTGACTTTAACAGCTGTTATCTTAACAGTGGTGCGCACCGTTAATGATTTGGGTACGTAACATTACGGACTGATGTTATTCCTATGTATATCTGATAAAAAAATATTACCTTTCTTACTATTGACAAATGAGTTTCGGCCAGGAAAAGTGGTCAAATGCCCCATAGTGCATTGTACCTAGGAGGAGTCCTCTTACATCGTAACATGTACATGCATACATACATTCATATGTATAAATAGGTGCACCTGACTAGAGCTAGAGGAAGTCGCGTTAAAAGCAACTACAACCAATAGAAATACTTAAGCACGTGTACAAACGATTGCATACATATATATTCTTATGTCTGTACAAATATTTGTATATGTATCTTTATAAATTATATATGCTGTATATATTCTGTGGCCAAATGCCGTAACGCCTTTTTATTGTTCGGTCACCAAATGAAATTTGTCAATTCGAGCCAATAAAATGCAGGCACTCAGACACATTCATGAATGCAGAACACTCACACAGACACACAACATACAGTGCGGTACGAAAACTGAAAGACATTCTACGTCGGAACACAAGGAAATGCAAAATGAAAGCCAAGAAATTCAATATGCAATAAATTAGATATTTAGTGACTCGTTATGCACACGACATGTACATATTTACATTTTTATATATATTGTTTTTGGGTCTCGAGTGGAATACAATGCTGTTGGGCGTACTTTTTGTTTTTTAATTCACTTTTGTACGTGCACATATTGTAAGGAAATGCACTGTATCTGTCTATTGAATATTCTCTGCCTGTTCCTCATAGAGTCCTAGAACCCTTGGCAACCTTTTGCATTATCCTTTGGCTGCCATCGTTTCACTTTCCTTGAAGCCGCTTTCTCCTGCATTCCATTTGGGTTTCCTTTTTTTCTCTTTTTATTTTATTTGATTTTGGCTTCCATCTTGGTGGGGCATTTTTATGCTCAATTTTGTGCCTCCTCGGTCCCACCGTCCTGTCTGTCTGTATATATGGCTGTCTGCCTGTTTCGTGATTTATTTAAATTGCATTTTCCTGATGGTCAAACTTGCGATGGACACGCCCTCCTCGCTTTGATGGTGCCTTTGTGACCGCATTATTAAATCAGTATAAAATTCTCGTGAGTCGGGAGCTCGTTTACTCTGTGGTTCGTGGAATGGAATCAGAAAGCCACCCGAAAAAGTATGCTTTAAACACTTTGCAGCTAAATCAAATCAACAATCCAATCCAACAACCCCAAATGTTTACAGCCTCTCCATGAACCCTACTCGATTTCTGTTTCTGGAAGTGAGATTTTTGAGGGGTTTTTGTATGAATCTTAGAGAATCATCTTCTTTCAACTGCTTATTGAAAAATTGTGCACCACTCGCACTCGAAATCATAAACAACGCCGCAGGGTGTACACTGTACAGCAAAAGCAGCAGCAGCACCCTAAATCCCCCCTGGGCCATGGCATTTATTGAAATCTGAAGAAGCGAAAAGAAAAATTATATATATTTTCATACACACAGCTGAATAATACAAATACTCGTACATATTTACATGTACATTTGTGGGTGGGCGGGGTTAGGTAGGGGGGTTCATACTTACACGTATAATTGCATGCTTTTGGGGTTGATGGCGATGCTGCGAAATTGAAAAGAAAACAACAACAATGCACTATGGTCCCAATGACCACTTTTGTTGACAAAAGCTCGTTTTTAAAAGTTAAAACCAAGACGCGGTTCTTGGGGCCCTGTATTAGCAAAAGATTGACCATAAAAGTTGCGTACCAGAAATTTCGGTCATTATTGCACAGCATTTGCAGTGAAAAAGTACCAATTTTACTGGTGTTTTAAATATCTCTATAAATTGAAAAATACGATTAACTGATCCAATTTCTTGGATGCATTCTATTCAGTACGGTTTTTACTACCTGTTTTAGTATGTGAACGGTATCTAGTAGTTGGCGATGTCTTCGTAATTGTATGTCAAAGTGAGGCCTTCAATTTGTATCAGTTCGTAGTGAAAACTAATTTTTGAAAAAGTTGTTTCAATAGAGTGCCACCTAGTCCCACCTTGAAACCTATTGCGTGTCGTAGAGCAATAAATGATTGTTAAAATATATATAGTCAGAAATGCCACATTTTACCACAACTCTTACAATTTGCATTTATAGATCATAACCTTAAGTGAGATATTTCAATGTTTTTTTTTACGTTTGCAACACAGTTAAGAAGAAAATTGTGAATTATGGTGCCATTTTGCATTGCATTTAAGCCACAGTGTTAGTCACTAGCTATTTTGGAGGGCTATAGTTTGATATCCAGTGTAATATTGTTTTATAAGGAAAACTCCTATGGAGAATGCTTTGTGGGACAAAAAATTCGATTATCTTGTCTTTTTAAGCACCTCGTGCTACGACTTTTTTAAACCCGCTACTCGAAGAGTAAATAGGGTATATTGTATTTGTCCAGTGCAGTATGTGACACACAGAAGGAAACGTTTCCGACCCCATTAAGTATGTATATTCTTGATCAGCATCAAAAGCCGAGTCGATTGAGCCATGTCTGTCTGTCCGTCCGTCTGGCCGTCTGGCCGTCTGTCCGTCCTGATGAGCGCCTAGTACTCAGAGACTATAAGAGCTAGAGCCACACAATTTTGCTTCCAGACTTCTGTATGCTTGAACTGTTACAAATATATTTCAAAAATGAGCCCCGCCCCGTTCCGCCCCCGCAAAAGGGCGAAAACCTCCCAAATCTACAATTTTGAAGAAAAAAGGAAACGCCATTCTGTAAGGAATGACCATATCTATCAGATCACCAAATTGGGATCCGATTGGATCATTATTATAGTCACAATGACGACAACTTTCAGTGGCTAAACCCACCCCGTCCCGCAGCTAATATTTGTTGTTCTTTTCACATTCTCTCATTCAGACTCTGCTTCTGCTGTGTGCGACCACTGCGTCTGCCGCGAGTCTGCAGTGTGTGGGTCTAGGGAAGGGGAGCGAGCTAAAGGAGCGTGTTGGTGTGAGAAGTGTTGTAGGTGTACATAGATGACCGTTGAAGAAAAAATGAAAAATTTGACAAAAACACCGCTAAGGTGCAGAAGTACTACTGAGTGCCGGGTATAAAAGACACGTAAGAAGCGTCTCACACGTCCCTTCTCGTTTTTTATAGAATCTTGCACTGCTAAACATATTCCCATTAATTGTTTGCTTCTAGCAATTTGAAAATAAAAATAAAACCCGAGTTTTCCTTAAAAAAAGGCGGTGCCACGCCCATTTTCTCAAAAAACATGCCCCTTGATATTCTTAACTAATATAAAACAACTGAATCAAAATATCTTATATCGTTCGCGAGCTATTAATTTAAGACAACAAAAGAGGTCATTGGGACCATAGTGCAATGCAATGCCAGGCAACAGACAAAGGAGAAAGAGAGACAGCGCTGAACTGAACAGACGAGAACAGACAACAAGAGTTGGAGTGGGAAAAAAGCACTTGAGAAGTACTCTCTCTCTCTCTTTTACCTCGCCCCTTCAAGCAGACACAGCCGGAAGATGCGTGACGCTCGTGCCAGCCGAGATACACACAACGAACAGAACATTTTCGATCAGACCTGCTAAAAGCAACCAAAGGATGTTGCCAGCCAATCCACACACAACGAACAGAACATGTTAGGTCAGACCTACTAAAGGAATCAAAATCGTTAGAAGATCAGCCATCATTCAAAATCAATGATTTATTAATATATACCTAGGAATATACCGAGGAATTCCTTATTCTCAGATGCACAATCGCAAATGAGAGTTACGCGAAACTCAAAATAAATCACAATTCGTTCACTTTGTGGCGGTGGAAGTTTAATTCTCAGTGGCTGTCAAAAGAAATCGCTTGCGAGCTTTTCATGATGTTTTGCCATTAATATCAGCATCAATGGTGGAAAGGATGCAGTTTTTGGAAGAATGGCCCGCTGTCCAATATGTCCATAATAGAGATGGCAAATTATTATCATTTTCAATGCCAACTATAATTCAAATTGATTTAATTTATCCTTCACTTTTTGAACGAATTTATGAACTTTTACCATACCCTTTGCATATCTGTGTATGGTTGTTGTCAGAGAAAACTTCTTATAGGCTTAATATTACCTCTCAACCGTTTTACCTTGAATTCCAAGATGATTTAGGGTGAATCTGCATTCAGGTATGAACAGTTTTGGTTCTGTATGCGTGACTTTAAGTACAAGTCTCATTATGAAAAGTTTTCACAGACGATTAGCAGCAAGGCAGGGCAGGACTGCGCCGTCCTGTCCTTTTCTTTTTCGGTTCTGGCCACACTTGACCAGGTCTTTCGATGCTTAAGATGCAATCCAGCAGGAATCCCTGCTACCACACGCCAACGCCAACTTCGCGATTTGTCGCAGCGTCTACAAAGTTTTTACAACAAAAAAGCACGCAAGTGGAGAGAACAAAAAGGAACAAAAAACCAAAATGCAGACGAGGGGAGTAGACTAAGTCATTGTTGCATCCAACAATGGGGTAGGGGATAGCTGTTGGGTTGGGGTGCACAGACGGAATAGATTTATCATCCATAAGTGGGAATTTATGGGCGAATTGTGAACGCAACATTTAACTCAAAAGACTCACTTAACACTTAACGAATACCCCCCCGAAAATATCCACTATCTAAATATTAATTATTTTATATTTGTGATGGTTTCTTTTTTGCAGACTTTCATTGTGCGCGGCTCGAGTCAGCCAAACACGATGGCCGTGTCGGTGCGTTTGCCCCAGGACACGGGCCCCTATATCGAGCATTATTTGATTCAGTCGCACGATAATGTCCTCAGTCTGGAGAGCTCACGGTTCACGTTCGGCTCGATACCCGCACTGATCGCCCACTATGCCCAGTGCTGCGATGAGCTGCCCGTTCAGCTGATGCTGCCACGGGTGCTGCGCGAGGCCAATAACCGCAAGAAACTCTCCTCGCTGGCCCTGCTTGGCCAGGAGTTTTGGAGCTATTCCAGCAGCCCCGCCGTTCTGGGACCGCCCACGCCAGTGGGCCCCTTGAGGCCAGCACCCCTGGACACACCAGGACAGCAGCAGCTGCTCCTGCTGGATGCCAAGTCTCCGCTCTCCCTGACCGAGACGAGCGGCCTGGGCACGGCCACTTTTTTCAGCGACGCAGGGCCACCCAAGCCGCCGGCCACAGCTCCCCCGCCACCCGGTGGGAATGTTAATGGTAATGGCAGCTTCTTCAGTCCCACGGGCAGTGGCCAGCTGATGGGATTCTTCAGCCGGGCGGGCACACCGTCGGACACGACAAACTCCAGCATGAGCTCGTTCACCACCAGCGGGGGCCAGCACATGCAACTGCTGAGTCCCAATTCCGTGGATTCGGTTATTCTGACCATGTCGCCGATGGAGGGACAGGGGCCAGGGCCAGCTGGGTATCTGCCGTCAGGTGTGCCGCCGCCTCCCATCACCTGCCCACAGACAGGAACAGCAGGCCAGCAGATGAGCACCTTTAAGGTGCTGCCCATCGATGTGGTGGCAGGTGTACTCGATCAGGTGCGCCCGCAGCGTCCGAAGCCACCAAACACATTGAATCTCAAGCCGCCGGCGCCACCGTTGCGCTGGTCTAAGCCCCACTCGCCGGATCAGTTGAGTAATGGAAATGGGAACAGTAACAGTAACTTTAAGGTGACCACCACCGTGACCTTTTCCATGGACAGTGGCAATGGAAGCAGCGGAGGTGGAGGTGGAGGAGGGGGCAAGTTTGTGGAGGTGACGACTCCTGCCTCGAGCAATCCCTTCAACGCTTTGCTCAATGGACAGGCCAGCACGTTCCAGACGTTCGCCAAACGCCTGTCGCCCGAGGGCGAGTGCAAGGACACGCTGTCCTCGCAGGGCTCCTCCTCCACCAACGACAGCCGCTGGCAGCTGCACTCGGGTCGCGACTCTAGCCACAGGAAGATCCTCTCACCGCAGACACCCAACGGCAGCAGCAGCGGCGGTGGTGGCGGTGGTGGCGTTGGCGGCAAGTCACGCAAATCCCGTGCCGGCAAGGAGTCGCAGCACTACAAAGAGTCGGACATACTCGAGAGTCCGCCGCTGCAGTACTGTGCCAGCGCCCTCAGCGATAAGATTAGCGACTATGAGGACGTGTGGTCGCACGATCCCAGCGACAGGGCCAGTCTCTTGACCAGCTTCAAGCCAACGCCCCAGGATGGGGTGATGAATCGTCGACCCGATCTGCTGGCCGAGACACGTAAGTGGCGACCCTCCAGTCCCCTTGTCTCTCTTTGTATCCTAGCTAACTCTTTGTTATTGTATTTGTAGCCAGCACACCCACAGCTGAGACACTGCCGCATATGACGCCTTGCACGGAGGAGGAGACAACCGCCAAGGACAGCAGCCAGCAGCTGTTACAGTTCTCGGGCGATGCGCCGCCACGCTCTCGAGCGGGATTGCTTTTGCCAAATTTGAGCTTGACCGGCAGTCAGGCAGCACCGCCGCCAGCCATGACGCAATCGATGACCGAAACGGTGGACGATGGCGGTGATACCACACCGACAGCGGCACAGACACCGGGATCACGCAGCAAACAGGGCAGCCCCTTCTACGCCGAGCCGGCGGATGCACTACGACAGGCGGGCCTGACCAGTGCGGCCACGGCCATATTGCGGCGACAGCATCGCAGCCAGGTGATGCACGCCAATCAGCGGCACTCGGAGCCGCTCAAGGCGGGACTTGGTGGCACGACCGCCCCCCTGCTGCTACCCAGCGACCTGGAGAAGCTGGCCGGCAGCCTGGACGAGCTGAAGCAGAAGCCACAACAGCAGCAGCACCAGCAGCAGCCGACGACAAAGCGGCCACGCAATCGCATCGATAACTGGCCGCTGGATAGCAGCTGGGAGTTTATGGCCAAGCACGAAACGACGGGCGAGGCATATGATGCCACTGTGCAGGACTGGCAGGAGAAGGAGAACTCGCTGGGACGCGAAAAGGATGGTGGGCAGGGGGCCAAGAAGAGGCCGCCACTGACAGTCCATCAGATAATTGCCAAGCGACTGCCCGACCTCAATCTGCCGGAATTGGTGCGCTGTTCGACGCCACCGCAGACGATGGGTACCACTGGTGGGCCACTGCAGCCGCTGGGTTCAGGACAGTGTGCTGGCCAGGAGAAGGAGGGCAGTGGCAGCCAGAAGTCATTCCAGAGCCAGAACGGCGGATGTCGCCTCTCCTCGTACGACAATGTCTTCTGCCAGAACTCAATGTTCGGTGGCATCGATTCGGCCCAGTCCGACGATGGCACCATATTCTCAGAGCCCTGGGACTCGTCCCAGTGGGACTCCTTCCTACCCCATGATGGTAAGTGACACCCAAGGTCCTCCCCTTAATACTTTAATATGATGTTCTGCTTGTTCCGCCACAGACACCACCCTCAATTCGGACACCATTCATTTGTCCAAATGCAGGCCCGCCCTGTCAGAGGACGACACAATTGTCGAGGAACTCAGCAGCACCAAAGACGTCAGCCACAGCTGCTGCAACCAGGACACGCTCAAGGCCAACAGGAACGGTGCTGGACACCACAACCACAACAATTGCAGCGGCAAGGCCACCAGTCGACCTAAAGTGGCCACCATTCTAAGGAATCCGAGCATGCGGGATCGTGAAGTATTATGTGAGTATTTTTGCAACTTTGATAAGCGTTGGGTAGAGGCTCCTGGTGTCATGGGATGGCCGCTGGGAGGGCAGTAACCCAAAGGGTAACCCCAGGAGAATATGCTGGAAATTATGTCATAAAAACTGGATTTGGATTATCGTTCGCCTGTGACCGCGTGAGTCCGTCTTCAACAACAATTGAGTGACAACAACAATTTGTGATAATTGAAGGAACCCTTTGATCTGATCACCAAATAGGATTCAAATAAAATAATAGTTCAAATTGCAATTGGGTTATGGAACCATCTCGTTGAGTTCTTAGCATATTTTCAATTGATATTCAACTCTCTTGATACCAAAAGATCTTCTCTGTTTCGTGATTTATATTGATCTTCTACTAAAGATGTCTGTGTAGCTAATGGTTCAACCAGTTACCATTAAGAATATAATCTGAAAGCAAATGTATGTCAATTCAGATTGAAATACTTCACAATTCAGTTCTTATCGGAGCGAAGCATCCACGCACCTTCGTCTCGCATTCACTGGATCGCTTTGGGCCGCTCGTCTCGTGTGCGTATTGTATATAGTATAATAATGATGATTGTGATGATGATGACTACACTCTACGCCGTACAGTAGTACGATCACGCTCAATTGCAATCAGTTGGTATTGTTGCATCATACGCTCCATTCCATACAAAACAGAATAGAACGGAACGTCCATCCATGGCCACCATGGTCAATTTGAGAAGTTGACTAAACAAAAGCACGAGCCAAACTGCAAACTGCAACGGAGAAGGCAGCTCCCGTCATCGTCATCGATTGACTTGACTTGACGGAGAATCGATTGGAGTGCACGGGAAACACTCGCACGGAATATAGGCGGAAAACAAAAAGCAAACAACAACAAATGACAAATGAATGCGTAGCTACCTACCAGTTGACGCACCGATCTTTTGAATACCCTCGACTAGCATTTTCGCAAAGGGAATATCAGTAAAGGATCCTCTTTTATGGATCGTTCCTTTGGCAGTTGTCTAACGACTGCGTATATAAACATTCAGTGGATTATGTTGAGCCGCCGCGGTCGCTTTTATGCTGCTGCTTGAAAAATGCATACTCCCATGGTACAGTGCCAAACCAGAGGGAAGTCTGCAACTCTTTTCTGCTGGCACCCCCTCGGTCCATCGTCTCACGGCGCCGGTTTCAACTGGATTCTAGCGACAACGACAGCGACAGCGAATCGCTGCCTATCACAATTCAGAAGCAGCAGAATAAGCAGCCGCAGCAGCAATAGCAGCCGCAGACTACAAAGCCTTGCCGAAACTTATCTGCCGCGCAACGGCTTTGGGGCCGAACCCAATTCCGATCCCAATGTCCACAGTCGGTCGGTCCGCTTCGCTGCCTGCCTTGGCTATTTCTGCGTCGCAGTTAGCCCGCTGCAGCAGAAGCCAAACCAAATTTGATAAGTTTTTGTATGCGTCCATAGACGAGGAGGGAAAAAGAGAGTGTAGAGTATGAGAACGAAAGACCAAAAGAGAGAGAGAGAGTGCATGCGGCGCTCTGCTGCAGTTCTGCCTGCGTCTCGCACTTTGGAATGTAAACCGATTCGTTCGTTTTTATCAGCGTGCGCGATTTTTACCGCGCCGAACATGAGTGAAGTTCTGTCTGAATGGGATGCGTAATTTATATAGTACACACACACTCACACACATGCATATGCATGCGTATACATACATGTATGCTATTTACACGTGTGTAATGTGGAAATTGAATCTATTTTTGGGTCATTATATGACAAACAGCAACAAACCATCAAGACAACCGTCGTACAGAAAACAAAGGCAAGTCAAACTGATGAAATGCAAACGCGCGAAATCTATTTCTGGTCTGGGTCTGGGTTTGGGTTTGTGTTCCGATCTGCCAGTGTAAATCGCACTCAACGCGGTCCACCCTAATTCACACGTGCTAAAAACGGTGACAGCGTCGCTGCTCCGTTGCTTTTCTACTGACATTTTGTTTGCGTTTGGAAATTGTAAAACCTTTCAGCAGAGAGATTTGGTCGCTGCGCTGGGGTAACGCTATGATAAGTGAAATCTTTATGAAAATCTCCTAAAACTAAAGGTGGATAAAAAGAAAAAAAAAAAATATATACATCTGTGAACCCCACAGATCCCACCAAGGTCTCTCTCGCTCGCTCTCTCTCACTCTCTCTGTATCTGTGTTTGTGTGCAGGAAGACCATGGAATGCATTCCATCGTGGGGCGGTACCCTCAACCCTAACCTATAAACCTCCATTTAGAATATTTAAAGGTCTTTCCGAATTGCGCATCAGACACAAGTCCTAAAACGCTGATGCAATTCTAGCATTCCATTACAATATAATCGAGTCGAATCGAATCAAATCTAAGTCGAACAAAATCGATTCCTAGCTTTGCCAGCCAGCGTGTCTATGTAAAGTAGGATAGGATGAGCTGATAAGGCACAGGCACAGATATTTTCTCTGCCGTTAGATAGGATGGATATAGAGTAAGAGTAAATCAATCATTGACTGGAACGGACGTAAATAAAGCTGTAAGTCGGTACTGCAAAGGTACTCAAATATGCAATTTGCATTACTACCTGCTCGTCCCTGTCCGAACACGTGTCTCAATGATTGCTTTGGAATTGTAACGGGGATTGTTGCGGATTAAGCCACAGAATGGTGGGATTCACCCCTCCATTTTCTCGATGGCTCATCCAATGCCAGACCGCGGAATACTGGGGCCTGCCCCCGATTTGCCATACACTTGAGTCATACATCCTCGCTGACGACTCAGAGCCGTCTTGCGCAACTGTACCTGGAAAAAGGGGCTGGCAACCGGACATTCCCGAGAAAGGATCATAACTTGCATAATTTCTACCTGATAAGCAGATTACAATTTGTATATTACGAGTATATAGAATGGATATGGTCTGAGGCAGGCCACGTTGCCTTCCGCTATCTTTTGTTCAGTAGACCCGCAGGCAGCGCAGCTCAGCGCAGTCCGTGACGGCGCCGTGCCGCTGACGCTGTCGCAGTCGCTGCCAATGCCATTGCTGCCAACGTCGTTGCGGTCTTATAAACTAATGCAAATGAAGTTCAGAATTAGTTTTGCATTGGCCGCGTTTAGAGCAGCAGCAACGGCAGAGAAGAAAACAATTGAGAAGAACCGAATTGAGAGCGCCACGAAAGTGATTCGTTTCAATAGAGAAAGCGTGAAATCGATTACAGAGTACTTTCGCGCACTGTCACTTGTTATCGAAAGACAGAGTTGGCCATCGCAATAGTCGTTTATCGATCCGCATCTGCATCTGCATTCGCGTGTGCCGATGAGAAACCTGCGTTTTCGCCAATTCGTATTAGCTGGCAAAAATCGCTTGAGAATCCACCATGAGCTGGTTCAGAAGATCGTCGCGTCCACAGACCGCGAGCCAATCGGAATCAGATCGGGATCAGGATAAGGATAAGGATGCAGATAAGGACAGCAATGGTAAACCAGACATGACAAAATCATTGAGCAGCTTGGATGAGCAGCGCATAGAGCGACTGGAGCCAGAGGAATTCTTTCACGATCCGGACCATGTGCGACACTACAAGGAGGAGGCCATGTTCCTCAGCATCATGGCCGAATGGGAGATAATCGAGCATCCGCCGCAGGGTAATTACTTTTCCGCGGACTTTGAGGAGGAGCTGCTACTGCAGAGAACTCAGCCACAGACACATTCTCAGCCAGATCTGATCACAACTCTGGCTGGCTCCGGCTCTACCTTCGACTCGACAGAAGTGATGGAGAAGCCACCAAAGCGCAGACGCAAGCGCAAGTTCCTGGAACTGCTCTTTGTGGACAACATTCAGACGGGAATTGCGTTGCCCAGCCAGTGCATGGGACACGAGCAGCCATCCCCAAGTTCTGTGCTGTGTAAAAAGTCCAAATATGCCAGCAGCAGCCTCTCGAGCTTTGGCTCCGTGACGCTACACACCACTGCCACCACAACGATGGCCACCTGTCCGCAACGGGTGCTCAAAGACTGTCGCATCGATCGCACACAACTGAAGACTGAGGCTCTCGCTGGCTCCATCATGGGAGCCATCGGCAAATGTCCCAATCCCACTGCGGAGGCCAACATGGCCAGCACACAACAGATCCTCGGCTCCTTGGGGTCGAACACGGACAGCTGTCATCCGGGTGAGCTGAACACCTGCGATCACTACGACATCAAGCAATTCTTCCACCTGGACGAACGTGGCAATATTCTGCTCAACATGGCGCACATTGTGGAATTCCGTGCCTGGGGCTTGGCCCTTCAAGGCCAGAGTCGTCGTCTCTGGCGACGCTATCGTCGGGACTGTGAGTGCGCCGACGAAAACTATTGCCGGAAACGTGGCTGCTGTTATATCCTGCGCCGCCTGCTCCGGCTACTGTGTGAGCTAATCGCTGGTAAGACAGGGACTTAGACTGAGAGCGGAAGGGCATAGGTTTACGGGTTTGGGTTTTGCGGATGCCATTTAATGTGACAAATCTTAAACTCTGCTAATGGCTCTTTTGCTACCCTTTGCAGGTCACCCCCGCAATAAGATGAACATTCAGAGCAGCGGCCCCGGGGACTCACTGCGTGCGTACACGCTCCAGCTGGCGCTGGATACCAGCTCCACCTTTGCCCGCAACATTGAGAACTTCATCAGCTGCACCAAGGAGTCGCGTGAGGCAGCGCCCCAGGTGGTGATGCGCAACATGCGACAGTTTATGAGCGGCATGAAGAACTATCTGGTGAAGCACGGCGAGGGCAAGTTCCATGCCGAGCTGGAGTCGGCTCGCGGGCGACTGAAGGCCGATGAGTTCCTCAATCTGGATGCCATGCTGGAGACGGTGATGCATCAGCTGGTAGTGCTGCCGCTGCGAGAGCATCTCTACGGCATCTTTGTGGACTACTATACGCGCAGCGAGGACATTCAACTGCTGGCCCAGAACGTGCGCTATGCCTGCGAGCGGGACGCGGCAGACTTTGGCATACGGCCCACGGTCACGCCGCCCTCGCAGGCGGCGCTGCGACTGATTGCGAATCTGCTGTGGCGCCTGCAGGAGGCTGAGCTGCCGCTGGACAAGCTGGAGCTCTTTCTGTGCGTCATCTCGACGGTGTTCGATGCCACGGGCTGTGCGCGTGGCCAGCAGCTGGGCGCCGATGATTTCCTGCCCGTGCTCGTCTATGTGGTGGCCAAGTGCGGCTTTGTTGGTGCCGAGATTGAGGCCGAGTTCATGTGGGGCCTGCTACAGCCCACGCTGCTTAATGGGGAGCCCGGCTACTACCTCACCGCCCTCTGCAGCGCCGTTCAGGTGCTCAAGACATTCATGGCCTCTGAAAGCGAGAGCGGCAGCGGATCCCTCGACGTGAGTACACACACAACGAACACAGCTCCTTCCTGAAGCTAATCTCTGCTCCTTCCTCCACAGTGGCGCTCCAGCTGCCTGCCTGCCTGCTCCAGCGTGCTGCGCGTGATCATTCCAGATGAGTGCAACGGCTCGCTGCAGACACGAACGCTGCCCGTGCGGCCGCACACAACGACGCGTGAGGTGTGCCGCATCATTGCCCATAAGGCACGGATAACCAATCCGCAGGATTACGCACTGTTCAAGCTGGTCGATGGCGAGGAGACGCTCCTTAGCGACGCCGAGTGCCCGCAGGATGCCCGACTGGCGGCCAAGGGCAAGCACTGTATGCTCGCCTACAAGCGTATCGATGCGAAAATCGCCTGGCCAACCACACAGCCGGCAGGCCATTGAGCACGGAACTAAAGAAAATCTGAAAAGGAATACAGCACTGAATCCTGCCCCTACCCCTGCCCCAACTTGCTCACTAACCAAGCATATTTGATTAATAATTTATTATTATTACATTAAAATATACTTAGTAGCCTGTAAGTAAAGCTAATTAACGCTAAATAATTAGAAAACATTTAATGTGTACTAAACAACAGTATTGAGTTAAGCGTCGTGTTTTTTTATCACCATAATCATCATCATCATCGTCCTTACATCTTATACCCCGGCATACCCACCCCTGTCCCTTCCAGCCTTTACTTTTTTTTTTTTTGCTAATTTAATATATAAATCTATAAAATATACGAATAAAACATATACATGAATATTATATGCATATATAGATATTATGTACGAGAAATTATACGATATATAAACAAATAAAAAACACTTAGCGAGTAGAGATCCGAATTGCACAAACAACCAACATGCAGCATACATACAGCATATATACATACAGATACTCTACATATAAGCAACTAATCACACTCAACCTGGAGACCAAAAGAGAGACCACAGTTCAATCAGAATCACAGTAACAATCAATCAATACAATCCAATTCCAATTTCAATCTTGGCACACAGTTCGGACCATTGTGACTGTACACAAAAAAGGCATTTAGTGGGTTTCTTGGGTTTTTTTTTTGTTTTCTTTTGAGAATGAACGTAAAACTAAAATACATAATTATATTCGTATACATATATCGACGTATTAACCATTACATTTTCATAGTTATGTACAACTAAAAAACAGATATCAGCTATGCTATTCCCCCTCTATATACATATTAAGGAATACTATTTTTTTTTTGTATACTTTGTAAAATACGTGACATGTAATTCAAAAAATAGCGAACAAACAATACAGAAACTCAATAAAAATAACCAAAAAATTAATTTCGCATTTCGATAGCTGGAGTAAAAGGCAATTCTTGGTTGTAAGCCCAAAAGTAGGCTGCGAACCCCGGGGGCACTTGAGGCACGCTTTTGGGCGGATAATAGTGGGTAAAATGTATTGTAAGAGTAATTTATGTGGCATATTTATTTTCGCATCCCACGCATAATGAATGAGCTCCAATAGTTTTATTTTATCGGATCCATGTTTTATGTGTAGAAAATGATTTTTAATTGAGACTTAACTGGGGTATCTCTGGATATTTCAGATACTTGTAGGTAAACTTAAATAACATTTAAATGTTTCGAAGTTGTACAACGTTCTCAAAATCCGTAATAAATAATCACTCAATTTCGCAGCAGCTTAGGCATCGTTTATCCAGGAAAGAAAATATTCATTGGGTACACTTTCCGTGAGTCTTCGTGGACTCTATAATACAACTTTGCTAGACTTATCACAATCTGAAATGACTCTGTCCAAATATGGGCTTGAGACTGGAGGTTTGAGGATCCGAAACAGATTTGAGTTTATTTTTGTGAGCACTTTGGTGGGGATCAGAATGGCAAAGGCTATCGCCGTCTATAGCTATAAGAGGTTCACCAGTTGGCATGTGAGTGAGACGCTGGCCACCATCTGTCAGTGGCCTCATCCGTAGCCCCACACACACACACACTGGCAGACAAGACGAATAACAGACGACACGAAATCGAACAGACGTCGCGACAGATAACGATAATTGATGATGATAGATTAGCATTAATTTTTCAAATAGATTATTCAAACTGCCTAGGGGTCGTGCATAAACCCCGTGGACACTTGATGGTCTCCTCAGTCACTCCTGCGAGAAGTGAAAAAAACAAAAAGCAAAACAGAAATCAGAAATAGCTAAAACAAGTGTCCCCAGTTAATCTTGGGCATGGCCCAGCTACTTGCATCAGTATCAGTGCTGATTGTTGCTTTGTTTTGATGCCAATACCAATTCGGGGCGATAAGGACCACACACACACTGCTCGACAGCCAAACAGATAGACAGACAGAGAGACAAGATCTGCGATCTGGGAACCCAAAAAAATTTCGCAACGTGTGCAAAAAAAACGAAAAGGGACGCGTGAGACGCTTCTTACGCGTCACAACTTGTATACCCGGCACTCAGTAGTACATCTGCACCTTAGCGGTGTTTTTGTCAAATTTTTCATTTTTTTCTTCAACTGTCATCTATGTACATCTACAACACTTCTCAAACCAACACGCTCCTTTAGCTCGCCTCCCTTCCCTAGACCCACACACTGCAGACTGCAAATATAAGCTGCGGGACGGGGTGGGTTCAAATTCGGCAGAGTCAGCGGCAGGGGGAGGGCAGAGGCAGAGGCCGAGTGAAGCAGAAGCAGAGTGTGAATGATAGAATGTAAGAAGAACAACAAAAGCTGCGGTACAAGGTGGGTTTAGCCACTGGAAATTAATTTCTTCATTGTGGCTATAATAATGATCCAATCGGATCCCAATTTGGGGATCTGATAAATATTCCCTACGGAATGGCGTTTTTAGTTTTCCTTTATCTTCAAAATTGTAGGTTCTATCTACTCGGCTATTGATGCTGATCAAGAATATATATACTTTATGGGGTCGGAAACGCTTCCTTCTGTGCATTATATACAACCGCTATTCCACACAAACACAGTATACCCTATTTACTCTTCGAGTAGTCTTCGAGTATCTTCGAGTACCGGGTATAAAACACGAGAAGACGCTTCTTACGCGTCATAACATTTATAGCCTGCACTCAGTACTACATCTGTACCTTAGCGGTGTTTTGTCAAATTTAACATTTTTTCTTCATCTGTCATCTACATCAACAATACTCACGCAAACACGCTCCTTAAGCTCGCCCCCCCCTTACCTAGAGCCAAACACTGCGGAGTCATGGCAGAGGCAGAGACGAGGCAGAGGCAGCGGCCCCACACTGAAAATTCATTTCTTCATTCTGGCTATAATAATGGTACAATCGGATCCCAATTTTGTGATCTGATAGATGTGGTCCTTTCCTACGGAATGGCGTTTAGTTTTCAATTATCTTTAAAATTGTAGCTTTGGGAGGTATTCGCCCTTTTGCGGGGGCGGAAGGGGGCGTGGCTCATTTTTTAAATACATTTGTAAAAGTGTGAGTATACAGAAGTCTGGATGCAAAATTTGGTGGCTCTAGCTTTTATAGTCTCTGAGATCCAGGCGCTCATAAGGACGGACGGACGGACGGACAGACAGACATGGCTCAATCGACTCGGCTATTGATGCTGATCAAGAATATATATACTTTATGGGGTCGGAAACGTTTCCTTCTGTGCGTTACATACAACCGGTATTCACACAAATACAATATACCCTATTTACTCTTTGAGTACCGGGTATAAAAACCCACGGAAACCGAAGCAGCATCCAAGCACAAAGTTTAGAACATTTTTGTGTCCGTGAAAGTGTCTTTTGTTACTGCCACAAAGACTATTCTCTGCCCCAAACAAAAAACCCATTTTTATATAATATTGATTCGTATTGTCGTATTGATTCGTTATCATCCTGTGGCCAGTTGTAAATTGTTTTCAATTTGGAGTTTGAGCCATCCATAAATTATTTAGCTTAATTATAAATAGATAGATTCTAGTAGTACTTAGTCTGGGACAGCATGCGAGTATACAGCCCGAGTGGTGATCGCCAGTCTTGCCCTCACTCTCGCCCTCTCTCTCTCTCTCATTCTCTCTTTTTATACCCGGTACTCGAAGAGTAAAAAGGGTATATTGTATTTGTGCACACAGAAGGAAACGATTCCGACCCCATAAGGTATATATACTCTTGATCAGCATCAATAGCCGAGTCGATTGAGCCATGTCTGTCTGTCCGTCTGTCCGTCTTGTTTGTCGGCTAGTTCTCAGAGACTATAAAAGCTAGAGCCACCAAATTTTGCATCCAGACTTCTATATGCTCACACTGAAACCAGTGTAATTTAAAAATGAGCCACGCCCCCTACCGCACACGAAAAAGGGCGAAAAGCTTCCAAATCTACAATTTTGAAGATAAAAGAAAACTAAAAACGCCATTCCGTAGAAAATGGCCATATCTATCAGATCACAAAATTGGGATTTGATTGGATCATTATTATAGCCACAATGAAAAAAATTAATTTGCAGTGGCTAAACCCATCCTGTCCCGCAGCTTTTGTTGTTTTTTTTTCACATTCTCTCATTCACACTCTGCTTCTGCTTCACTCGGCACCTGCCTCTGCCATCCCTCTGCATCTGCCTCTGCCGACTTTTAACCCACCCCGTCCCGCAGCTTATATTTGTTTTTTTTTTGTGTGTGGGCGCTGTCTCTGCCTCTGCCTCTGCCGCGAGTCTGCAGTGTAGATGTAGATGACAGATGAAGAACAAATTTAAAATTTGACAAAACACCGATAGTTGTAGTACTGAGTGCCGGCTATACAAGTTGTGACGCGTAAGAAGCGTCTCACACGTCCCTTCTCGTTGATTTTGATATTTAAGTGCTGGCCTCTTATCAGTGCCAGTCGCAGTTCCAGTCCCAGCACAGAGACGGGCTATAGAAATGTTCCAATGACGCGATAATAAACAATTATTTGCACGCCGTACGGGCCCCAGCTGCCCGGGCCCCTGGCGACGAACTTTTGCGGATAGCGGGGCCGACACAAGTGGCTCGAACTAGAGAAGGAAGAGAGAAAATGGGAAGGAGAGATAGGGGGGCACAGGCACAGGGCGGGGTCTGTGGCGATGTTTTGATTATACGATCCTAAGTACAGAACGTCAGGCGGAGAGCCAACGAACGAGCGAGCGACTGGCAAAAAGTAAACAGGCGAAAACAAACGATTGTCGAAAGTAAATATATACATACATATATTGATTATTTCACGGATCAAGTTAGCTACTCGATAACTTTCACCACCCTCTCATCCCCCTCGCCGAAGAAGAACACCAATAAAAAACCCCCCTTACCCATTCGGCATGCAGGTGAGCCGGCAGGCATCGATGTGTATCATAAAACATTTGATCGAGCTCCGGCGCCTGCGATCGAATCGATTTGTCATAATGATGCAAGACTTGAGGCAGTCGAGAAGTTTGTGGAGTACACTCGAAAGTCAAGTCAATGTCTAGTTTCTATAGAATTTCTTTGCATTTCAGGAATTTCTTCAGCTGACAACAGCTCCCCCTCTAGGAGGGGCTGCAATTCCATTAAGTGTAATAAATGTAAATGCAAAAGATTGCAGATTCCGAGAACTGCAAACGAACAAAGAACTCGACACGAATTACGAATCGAATCGAGCCGATAAGGCCGAACAATTGATGCCAAGTGCTGACCCAAACTGTTTGACCCACCCACTCAGCCCTCGTACCTTTGGCACAGGCACAGGCCCAGGCCCAGGACCATGATAGCGATCTTCCCTTTGTCTTTGCCCCCTTCCAAGGCAATCGGATGGCAGCTGTTACGCATACGCCTCGTGCGCACCATCCAGACAAGAACCGAGAAGAAAGAAGAGCAAACCTGGCCACAGAGAGCGAGAGAGCGAGGGAGCGAGAGAGAGCTCGGGCCACGAGCCGAGCAATGGGCCGATTGAATTTCGGTTCGACACATGAAGAAACTATAAGGAGGTCTCGTCGGCAATACTAAGAAATTCGGGCGAGTGAAAAGTGTGAGTGAAAGGGCTCTCGCTGTAAGTGTGAGGGCAACGACAATTGCTGGAGTGTGCTTATTAATCATTTGAAGGCAATGTGAAAAAACATAATAATTGTTTCATAATTTAATTTAATAGTTTGCTACATGATAGTAGTCTGTGTTTTGAAAAAAATAAACATTTTGAAAAAATGTCGACAAGCAAACGAGCACTGACTGTAAGAAAAATCAGCGAGTAACTCTGCCACCGACGAGGCCTCCTTATAGTTTCTTCATGGTTCGACAGCTCCAAGATCAGCTCCAAACGGCTGACAACACTTGTCTTTTCATTTGGGTTGGGGCGAGCGAGCGAGCGTCACGTTAGCTCTTGGCATTAACCGTTCATACACACACTTCGCGACGAGTGTTGAGTTTTTCCGCTGTTTCGCTGTTTTGTTTTTCTTCTTATTTGCATTATTTTTTTGTTGTTTTGTGTGTGCTTTTCTCTGTTTCTGTTGGATCAGAACTTATCAGATCAGATCATCATCTGCGCCGTAGAGCAGCTTCGACGATCAGTTCCGTGTGAGATCGCTAAACAAAAAGCAACGCGATCGCGACAACAAGCCGCACTCGACGCTTTCCAAGTGATCCGCACAGAAGAAGGCCCAGCCCAGCCATGGAGGTGTACACGTCGGACAGCTCGGACACGGATTCACGCGAGCAAAAGACCATCGATTTTGGTCGCATGAGTCTCGATCTGGGCACGCTTGAGGATCACCTGACATCGCCGCACAAGGCGATGCTCAAGTCCAGCGGTGACATCGAGACGATGCTGCTCAACCACAATCGACTGGTGGGCCTGCCCCGTGTGCTGCAGCAGTTTGCCAACCTCAAGGTGCTGGATCTCAGCTCCAATGCGATCACCCAGCTGCCGGACGCCGTCTGCCAGCTGCCGCTGGTTACACTGATTGCCAAGAACAATCTGCTGACCAACTGCTCGCTGCCCAAGTCGCTGCTGGCCAAGCAGGCTGGCGTCGGTGGATATGGCCACGGACACAGCACCCTCAAGGAACTCAACCTGAGCGGCAATCAGCTGACCCATTTCCCCGAGCAGGTCACCGAGCTGCGTCACCTCAAGTATCTGTATGTGGGCGGTAACAAGATCACGGGCATCTCAAAGGACATTTGGAAGATGCAAAGGTAAATGTAAAGGCCATAGAACATAGACCATAGACCATAGAGCACGCGCGTGTGATCGCCTGTTGCCAGGCGTCTGGCCTGTCCAGGGGAAAAAGTAAAAAACAACTAGTACAAGTACCGCTCTGCCCTGCCCTGTCCGTCCGTCTGTCCATTTATTCTGTGTATGAGAACTGATAACAAACAGCCCGCGAGAGACCCAAAGCACTTGTGAGTGGAGTGGTGTGGCATGGAGTGGAGAAGTGGGGTAACTGGTGGCTATGGGCATCGTAAATTCCAAATCTATCGAAAAACACGTACTCGACTCGGACTCAAATGATTTCGATTTGCTCGAATGCCCTAAAGATACGGTCCGCCGTATATTAATACAATAATAATAAACAAACAAAAAAAAGAGCAAGCAGCAACAACATCTCCATAATATCAATGTTATGTGGGTTAGGAGGGGGTTACTTTATGGGAACAAAGGGAAGAGGTGACGCAAGAGGAGCCATACCATGGTATGGGCTGCAGACATGGAAGATCTTTTCTTTGTCTAAAACAAGGAGAGAGATGCGTTTGCCTTCACCTTTTATAAATATACTTTGCATTCCCTCTCTTTCTCTCTTAATCAGTCTGTCTATCTATCTGTATGTTTCTCTCTCTATCATTCGCGTTGTGCAGTGTTGAAATCGATACGTTATGCGACAGTTTACCATTTGTTTACACTGACAAAAACATAACTTGTTTGCTTGAATTTCCTATGTTCAGAATCAGATCGAATCGATTAAAGATCGTTGAGAGATAATATTGATGAAAGGAATAGGAATCTCTTCATAGATTGATTACTCTAATTACCACCCATTAATAATTATTTTTCCTCTTTTTACTCTACAGTCTTCATGTGCTGTCGTTGGGCGGCAACCTTATCAGCGAGGTGCCCGATGCTGTTGGTTCACTCAGCCAGCTGCAAGCACTCGTCCTGTGCGACAATCTCATCGAGAATCTTCCGATGAGCATTGCCCGGCTGAAGAACCTCAAGTCGCTGCTGCTGCACAAGAACCGTCTGCGCCACTTGCCCAAGGACATTGTGGCCCTGAAGAACCTCACGGAGGTAGGTCCACAATCCATCATATATCACAGACCTAAACTGAAGCCTTTTGTCGTTCCACCAACAGTTGAGCCTGCGTGACAATCCGCTGGTGGTGCGCTTCGTACAGGACATGGCATTGAAGCCACCAACTTTGCTGGAGCTTGCTGGGCGCATTGTGAAGGCGAGTGGCCAGCGGCCCGGACCCTATGACATACCCCGAACCCTGGCCGAGTATCTGAACAGCGCCAACTGCTGTGTGAATCCCAACTGCAAGGGCGTGTTCTTCGACAATCGCGTGGAGCACATCAAGTTCGTGGACTTTTGCGGCAAGTATCGCGTACCGCTGCTGCAGTACCTTTGCTCATCGAAGTGCATCGAGCATGAGGAACCGGCACGTGGCTCCAGTGCGAGCAGCAGCGCCGCGAGCAGTGCCAATAGCGGGTTCATGATGCGCAAGGTGCTGCTGGGCTAGGCCGTGCGTTCGGCCCCCCGCCCGCCTGGCCCCTGGCCTGGACCTGGCCCTGGCTGGCAGCAGGAGTGCCATCGGAGCGTCGTCGGTGGCTGGCATCGACCGGATATCGATATCGGAGACGAAGATCCATTCGTTTATAGGTCGCGACCCAATGCCACCAACTCCAGCTCCAGCTCACTGGCACTGGCACTGGCACTGGTTCTGGTTCTGGCTCTGGAGTTTGGCGGCCGCTTGGGCCGGCCCGCGTCCCACTGGCTCACTGGCATCCCATTGGCTTCATCAATCGTTAACGAGTAATCGTTCGCTTTGTCGTTCTTGTTGTTATTCTTCTTTGCCTGCACGTTTGTTTGCTGTTTGCTTCCACCTCTTACCACCCAACCCCTCTATCCCCAACCGCAGATACCGCACATACTACTGTATAAACCATCAAATACCAACAAAAACTATCAACAGAAATATTCCATTCATTTTGGAGGGTCTTTTGTGGGCGAGCTTCAGCTGAAAGTTCCCATAACTTCACCGATTGAAGGAACATTTGCTTGCAGTTAATGTAACCCGTCATGCGGCAGTGCCCCTCTGCTGTATTCTATATTGTGTATAGATAGTTTATTTTGTGATCAAACCGCTCAAAACATCCACGGCTCGTGACATGAAGCACAGTTAAAAATGTCTGGATTGCCAGAGATTACCAGAGAATGATTGTAAAAAAGGGAACTGGGCACAGGACACAAACACATAAATGGAAAGATGATGGTGTGGTGGATGGGTGTCGTGAAATACATACCAAATATCTACGCATATCGCAACAGAATATTGGTCTAAGAAGTATACATTGACGAGGATCGACGAGTGAGACGCTTCTTACGCGTCACTACTTTTATACCCGGTACTCAGTGGGACATCAGCACATAAGCGCTCTTTTAGCTCGCCCCCCTAACCTAGAGCAGCACACTGCACGAAGCAGACTGTGGAATGAAAGAATGTGCAAAACAATAAAAAAGCTGCAAGGGGTGGGGGCTAGCCACTGAATGTCGTTATTCTTGCTATAACCATGATCCAATCGGATCCCTATTCATCGATCTGATAGATATGGATATTCTCTACGGAATTGCGTTTTTACTTTTCTCTTATCTTTAAAATTGTGGCTGTGGGAGATTTTCGCTCTTTGTGGGGGCGGGGCAATATACCCTATTTACTCTACGAGTACCGGGTATAAAAAGTACACAAAAATACAAAAACGGTCAGTGATTAAGTGAGCCGTGAGTCACGAGTGTTCTGTTACACATGATAGGAGGAGTAGAACGAGGATGAATATGAGATGAAGGAGGGGAATGGGGAATGGAATGATCGTCGGTGTCTAGTATTGGTTTTCAAGAAAATCAACTACTTGTGGCCCTTTAACTTTCCACTTACAACTATATGGAGGATATTGGCGAATATCTTCTATTTGAGCGACTGAGGGGAAGTGGCTGAGATGATTGATATGGGATCTGGGATGTGGCATGTGTTAGGTGCTGTCTTATATTGCTAATTATGTATATGGATTAGTATGTTGTTATGTTGTTATTAGTCGCTTGGAATTGGCATGGTTTACTGGTCCATCACCTCCTGGCTGGTGTCGTCCACCTCCATGGCGGCCATATCGTCCTTGGCGGCGGCTGCGTCCTCGGTAACCATTTCGGCGACAGCTGATGGAGCTTCCTCGGACATTACCACCTCCTCCCCGTCGGCTGCCCCAGATGCTGCTGCTGTCTCCTCATCGGCCGATGTGTCCTCCATCGGTTGATCGTTCAACGCGAGTGCTGGAGGAGTGGCAGCTGTGGCTGCCTCCTTGGTGACTTCTGGCGGTGTTGGTGCAGGCTCATCGTCAGCTATGGCTGGGGAGAGAGATTTCGGTGCGGCCTCATCTTCCTCAGCATCGGCATCGCCCTCAGCTGGATCAGCTTGATCAGTGGCATCAGAGGGCTCCACGGGCTCTTTGTCAGAAGCTTCAGAAGCTTTCTCGGCAGTCTTGTCGGCCTTTTTCTTATTATCGACGGCCTCCGATGAGGATGGTTCGGCAGTGGCCAGCGGCTGCTTCTTGCTAGCGGCCGATTCGGTCTCAGTCTTTTCAGTGTTCCGCTCCTTGGCGTCAGCGGTTGCGTCGACGGCGTCAGTGGCTTTGCCGGCCTTCCCGGTCGGTGATGCCTTCTTTGCCGATGCTGGTTTGTGTTCCGGTGTGGCAGCCTTTTTCGGCTGTCCCTCTTTCTTGTCCTTTCTAGTGGGTGTAGATGCGGATGTTGACTCTTTGTCCGCAACTTTATCAACGATCTCCTTTTCGGCCTTGGCGTTGGCATGGGCTTCGCCCTTTTTACCATCAGCTAGCCCATCCCCCTCATCGGTGGCAGACTTGGTCTTTGGCTCGACTCTCTTGCCCGTCTTCTCCGCCCTTTCGATCTCCTGCTTCTCAATGATCTTCTCCGGCTGCGGATCGACAGCATCACCGACTTCGGCTAGGGCATCGGCATCCTCGTCCTCCTTCTCATCGGCAGTTTCTTTGACGGTTGCCTCTGGCGATAGGCCGGCGTCTTCGTCGTCGTCATCGTCTGGGCCACCAGTGGGATCACTTTCGGGAGAGGCTTCCTCATCATCGTCGTGCTCATGCTCCTGCCCCTGCTTTTGTTTGGTGCCATTGAGAGCCTGCTTTTCAGTCTTCGCATCATCCTCATCATCCTCTTCGGGCTCTTCGATCTCGGCTGCCTCCTGGGCTGCATCAGGATCGGCATCAGTCTCGTCCTCGTCGTTCTTATCATCATCCTCGTCGGCGTCTTCCTCGGCGTCCTCGGATTTGGCTTTGGTGGCCTGCTCGGACTCACCGGCCTCGGCCTCATCCTCATCTTCAGCGACTGCGTCGGCCCCATCTCCCTCGAACTCCAGCTTGGCCTTCTTCGCCTTGGGCTGTATGGCACCCCCGTCCGAGCGCGGGCAACTAGCCTTGGCAGCACCTCCTCCAACGCCACCGCCAACGCCACCACCACCCCCACTGCAGCCCTCACCACCGGCCTTGCCGTTATTGAAGTGACCCGCCGCCGCCGCCTCGTTCTCCATTTCAATGTCAATGTTGACTTCCAACGAGAGATCACCATTCACCACAGAGTCCAGGGAGTCGCCGTTCTCGCTCTCCGTACGCTTACGTCCCGGATCAATGGTGCTGACCACTGCAATGGGAGGGCGGCAGGATGGGGATTAGAGTCAGAGAACGCTTATCGGTATCACACACACTTACCCAGTATATTCTTCTCCAGGGCACGCATAAACTTATCGATGCGCGAGTACTGCTTCCGAGGATCGATGAGCAGCTCACAGAGTCGCTGCACGGTGAAGGGAGCCGCATTGAACAGATCGAGTCTCTCCAGAAGCGACGATTTCATGGTCTCGTAATTGAAGGGATCCACATTCGGATAGTTTGGTATCTCTGTTAACAGCAACAACAACGACAACAAACAGGGAAATTGATTATGTGAGGGCCACTGGGCATCAATAGGATTGTGTTACCTTCAAGCCGTGGTGAGTCCTCATTGAAGTGCTTGATCACGCTGAGCAGCTTCTCACGGAACAGATACTTGAGGCTGGCCCACTTGAAGACGGTGTCCCCGGTCTTGGCCACATACTGCAGATAGTCCTCCAGCTCCTTGGGTATCTCCTTCTGCTTGAGGCGTGTAAAACGCTCCAGAATTTGTAGAATCTCCTCGCTGTTCTCCATAGTGACCATCAAATTATTGAAGGGGCAAGAACTGCAATAATTCGCGAACTCGATAAAACTGCAGATGAAAAACAGGCCGGCTGGAAAATTTTTCTCGCATTGAGGTAGACACACAAAAATCCGACACCAAAAACCGAATTGACTGGAGTCGCAGTCCGAGTTGAGTCGGGCCCGAGTGGAGTCGAGGGTTTTTTTTTTGCGATTCAGATGCCGGTGTGTAGGTATGCGCCGAATCAGCGGCTGCCTCAATGGTGGCGGCGCCGGTTGTGGCAGGCAGCAACAGAGAGCCAAGCTCAACCGACCGTCGGACCGTTGACAGAAGAGACTCGACTAACTCTCCCTTCAGAGCATCTGCATCTCATTCGGAAGCATTGAGTGGAGGAGTGGAGGACTCTTCGTATACAAACAAGTTATGCCGCCGCACTAACACATACGCACACACAAACAAGTAAACACAGGCAGATACATGCACATGTATGCTGCAAAAAAAAAAACGGCAAACCCTGTCGTCTGAGTACGAACGAGCGTGTTTGCATTGGCAACTGCCTTCATTCCTTTTTTTTGTTTGCACATTTTCCGCTTGTTGCAGTTATTATTTTTGGCATCGTTTCTGTTTGAGCTTCTGGTCGGTCTGTCGGCAAGGCCGACACTTATCTGCTGTAGAGCTTGGAACATCTTTTTCACTCGCACCGGTATCCAAAAAGTGCATTTGTCGTTAATCTTCTTACCTGCTCTAGCTTGGCCGCTGCTGTTTTTTTTTATCACAGAAAATTAGAATCCCCAAAACGAAAAGTTAGGTTGGCATCAGTGTGACCGCGGCATTAACGACAAAACATACCGACAGACGCTCGGAAATATACCAAAAAATATACCCTTCCTTTTTCAAAATATACTGTAAATATACCGTAAATCTAAAATAATTTTCCACGACTTTGATGTTCTATTTAATATTACCAGCTAGTTAGGATTTTCAGCGCTAAAACTATAGTTTTATCAAAATCATCAATCAATATTACACAAGATTGGCTGATTTTTAAGACTTCAACTTATTGGATTGTTTGCAAAATTGTTACAAACCTGTTTTGGTGTTGGGCCAAGGCCGGCTAGCCAGTCATCCCAGGGCTGAGTTCTTCCCAGGCCCCCAGGTCGCACAACAAACCAACTGTTCGAACATCTCGAACAAATACCAAAAACAAACGTTAATTCAAAAACAATGCAACGGACTTTACTCTACATCTAACGGATAATCATCTCTTCGACACAGACGTGGACAAGTTTGAGGTGCCGATGGTCTACCTCGGGCATACTCTACTTCAGATCCGACTCAAAACAACTACGAATCTCCTTTCCCAAGTGCGGAAAAGGTTAGCTTGATATATCGCATGGCATTTTTTGTTTGAGATGTCAGTTTTTTCCTGTCAAAGACTGACAGCCAAATTAAGGCTTTGGCTTCATTATAATTGTCGAAAAAATCACTATATTCTTGGTACACAGCTGTGTAGGCAGTCTTTGCAGTGGATTTAGTAACATCATTATGCAAGGTCGGGTTTAGAGACTTTACTTTCAGTAGTTCTTTGACTGTGAGAATTTTAGCTCTGTGTTTGGGAGTTAAAATACCAGCCAGAGCAAAAATTTAGATGCGTAAATGTTTTTGAAGGGACACCCACGCAACGGCGAAGGTCGTTAAGTGTTAACAGACTGGCTGTTGCTAATGTTTAGATTCGAAAAACTAGTAATTCAATGTTCCTGCTGAAATCTGATGAAGGATTTGAAGATGTTGGACGCTTTGATGGTGGTTACAGCATGCAACAAAAGCTCACTTTTGTCTGATTTGTCCCTGATTTTTGCAATATGCAATTTGTTTGACATGTTGGCATAGGTGACATAGTCACCAAAGCAGGTGTTTCTGGCGTTAAAATCCCTAGCAAAAATCACATTGCTCCTGCCGTCCAGTTTTTCAACTATGGTTGGAATAGCTTTTTGAAAGGTGTTAGTCTTCATGGAGGGTTCAAAGTATACTGAGACAATGGTGAAATTTTTATTGAGTTTGGATGGCTTGGCGATAATAACATCGTTCTCTGAACTGAACTTCCTTTTTAAGATTAATACCATTTTTAACAGCAATGGCTTCACCTCCGTAGCCATCATCTCTATGTTTTTCAAATACATCGATAGATAGGTAGTAGTTGATTAGATTTCTGTATGACATGTCTTGGGAGAAAACTTCTGAGAAGATGGCTATGCCATATCTACCAGAGTTCAGGGTGTATTCAATGTCATTTTTGTTGTTGTTGAGTGATTATTGTACATTAAGCTGTAAAATCTTAATGGACATGTAGTGATTGAGGTTTGTATTGTTACCAACATCATGTTTTCTATGTGTTCTACAGTGCGTTGAACCACTCTGCTTCTATATTAATTTTTTTTTTAATATCTGGTTGGCTTGTTCGTTATTGCTTATAACTTGCGGTATTTGCTCACATGAATTGTTGTTGTTGTTGTTATTTTTATGTATCATTTGAGGAAAGTTTTTGTCATAGTCTAGAATCTGATCATAGTTTTGTTGAAAGGAAAATTGCTTTAGGGCTTCCTTTCTTTCCAGTTTCTTAATGGCCATGATTTTATTCATGTCGCCTTCTCTGGCCCACACCTGACACTTGTTCCTCTCAAACGCATTGTGCCCATCACCTTGACATAAGATGCACTTGTTGGTATTGCAATTTTCGTTGCACGTGTTATTGCCACATTTCTTGCATCGATTTTGTGACTCACAACGCGAGGCTGTATGACCCTAGCGACCCAAGTAACCTTTAGCGAGCAAATGTCATAAATTTGAATGGACGATGGAATTTCTGTACCCGCAAAAGCAATTTTAACTGTCTCTTTTGGGATGAGCACTGATTCCTTAACTTTGTTCTTTGTTTTCCTAAAAATTCGTTCAACTGGATTTATCTTTATTATTGAATTACGATTGTCAAGCAATTTCATGTCTGAGATTTTTTGTTGGAAAAGCCCTGATGACACCCACAGACTCAGTGACATTTTTTGGAATAAATAAATCGATGTTTAATTTTTTAAATTCATCGTTTAGAACCATCTCATTGGCTTCATAAGGGCCACAATTAAATAATTAATTTATCTAATTTTTTCAAATAGGTATAGGTCGCTTTTATTATTTTTGTTTTCGAACAAATTCCTTCTTTTGGTCGATAGAAGTACACTGTATGGCTTATCCTTTGAATGAGTGCTCATACAAATTAATCTCCCTTCGTATGTTATCGTTTGTTTGCACATCTATACCGACATATGCATTAGTATTGGTGTTGTTGACGGAGACAGGAACATTCTTGTCCAAATCGGCCTCCATTTTGTTTGTAGGTAGAATTTTATTTTCGCCTTTCATTTCATTATTAGATTCTGCCAGAAATCTTTTTGAATCAATTTTTCTGTCTGAAACGGACTCAGACAAACGTCTAGCCCCTGACGCCAACAGCTTGGCGTCAGCCATCTTCACTGGTGGCTTCACCAGCCTGCCAACGACTAACCATCTTCGTTTATTTACAAATAGCTAAAGTCGCGCACAAAAAGAAAACTTGTTGGACAAAAAAGCAGGCCGATTAAATCTAGAAAGTCAGCTGATAGTATTTTGTGGTTTTGATAGTATTTGTGTGGTATTGATAGTATTTGTGTGATATTCGTTGGTATGTTGCAAGCAGCTCGACAAATATAGATTTGTTTTATATTCCGAAAGGGTACCTAGCAAACAGAGAGTAAAGTCTCAATCAAATGGAGGCAACAATGCAGCTGAAGTTGAAAGACCGTGCTTCTAAACGAGCTTCAGGTCATCAAACGGCAAAAAAGGTAAAAATTATTATAGATTAATGAGATTATATTGATTTTATTTGCATTTTTAGTTTGTTTAACTTATTTGAGTGTATCTTCATGTTGCCAAGACAGACCCGGCAGGGCTGTTAACAAAATATTTTAAGTTGTTTTCCTTTCGAACAAAGTACTACTTCACAGGGTCGTGCCAAGGGTCGATGGCGCCGTTTTACAACTTTGCAACGGGCAACAGGTTTCCATAAATGAACACATATTTATATGATTTATAATACTCAAATGTATAGACAACGACCGTCCTGGTTTCTTCCCTGCAGATATGTTGATTTCGTTGATTGTCCTCCTCCTCCTATCATGCAAGAGCCGCCAGTCTTTTATTCAATTTTCACACATTTTCAAAAAGGTAAACAAAATAACACAGCTGCCTGAGAAGTGTAACCGTACGGAATGCGGTTTTCACCTCTGGTCGCACTCTGCTGCTAGCATAATATATTGCACATTTTGCTAGGAAAGTTCTTTTTCGATCTGAGTACTAGCCTTAAATGGTCACCCTGATCAGAATCCCTAAAACTTAGATTGGCATTAGTGTGACCGTGTATTTATGAATAATTTGTGCAGCCCAACCAACAGATAAATACCGAAATATATACCATTAACTTAATATCTATGACAAAACTTCCCGAAACGGGCGGCCACCCTGGTTGAGTGGGTATGTAGACAATACATTGTAGAGCTCCCAAGCCATCTCTAGCAATATATTTGCACTACAAGTGTGAGTGTTAAATATCGCCATCTCAAATTGCGAAGACAATCTAGGGGATAAACACGGAATAAACGCCATTAAACGCACAGCATTGAGAAAATATCATGAATCAAGGGAAAGATCCAGGATTTTTCATGTCTTTGATGCCTCTAACGAAGTTTCTATTGTAATATTGGACTTAAATTGAGACAAAGGCCATCGAAATAATCGAATTATAATCAGTTAATGAGAAAATTCTATTCACCAAACATCGAAATATTGCAATGAATAATATTATTTCTGAAGGTAAAAGAGCACGAAAGTAAAGCAAATCCACAATGTTCGCTGCAGACAGGGAGCGGTTATAAGAGAAATTAATGCTAGATACTTCGTTTGTAGTAGATCCATTTGCCTCAGTGAGACTTCAGCCGTAAGGACTGAGGCAGTAGAGGGCCCCCTGGGCTCTTTCTGTAGCGTGGTTTACACACACTGGACACACGGATCGCAACACAGAGAACAAAATCAAATGAAATTTCTTATGGACTGCTACTAGTATTAGTTTGTGTCGTTTATTTAGTGCATTGTTTAGTGGACTAACTAGGCTAGAACTAGGCTTTAGGCGTGCGGCTTGAACTGCGGATTGTGGGAGCGGGCCATCTTGGCGGTGAGCCACTCCTCCGCATGCCGCTGCTTAATGTGCACGTACATGTTGGACCGAGAGCGGCACTCCTTGGGGCAGTGCGGACAGTTGTACAGCTGGAGGCCCGTGTGGATGGCCAGATGCTCGTCCAGGTTGCGCTGCTGCTTAAAGGTCTTCTCGCAGTATGTACACTGGAAGCTGGTCGTCAGCTTGTGGGCATATTTGATGTGTGCGCGAAGAGCCGTTCTCGAGTTGCACGTCTTCGAGCAGTGCGGACAGGCCGTGTTGGTGCTGTCGTGGGTGAAGCGATGCAGCCGCAGACTGTGCTCGTTCTTCAGCCAGACACCGCAGACGGGGCACTGCATGGTCGGTGCCACCACGCCCTGATGCTCGCGCAAATGACGCTCGAACGATGGCTTAAACTTGAACTTCTTGCCGCAGATGTCGCACACATGCCGGTGCAGATCCTCGTGTATGGACTGAATGTGCCTGCGCAGCCGATGGACATTGGCAAAGCTGTTTGTCGCATCAAATAAAAAGAGAAGAAAAACGCAGGGATGAACGAATTAGAATGCTATCTCACTCTCACTGCGGAGAGGGTTTTGTGGCTGTGAGGCTTACTTTTTATGGCACATGGGGCAGGTGTGCTCGAGTGTCTCCGTGTCGTGCTTAGCGAGATGATTAGCCAGGCGTCGCTCGCTGCTGAAGGTGCGCTCGCACTTGGAGCAGGGGAACTGCAGCAATTTGTCAATCTTATCCACTTTGTTGTGCACCGTCTCGATGTGGGTGGCCAGATAGTCCTGCGAATTGAGCGTCTTCTGGCAGATAGAGCAGCTGTTGCAGGGACAAAGAATGAGATAAATACATCGTGCATTCCGTTCATTGCCGGCTGTACTCACGTGAATAGCTTGGGATTGAGGTGCTTGCGTATGTGGTCCATCAGTTTGGAAGCGCGTGTGAAGACCTTGTTGCAGCACTTGATGTAGAACTCACGCTGATGGACCTCCAGGAAGTGAACCTTCAGCTCGGACAGATACTTGGCACTGAAGTCGCACAGGTCACAGTCGGCATTCATGTAGCTGGCAATCACTTCCTCGTATCGCTTGGCCAGCTGGGCCCGCGAGCAGCCCTTGGGCTTGCGCTCGAGCGCTGCCTGCAGCTCGCTTTCCTGCACCTCCGTGGGTATGCGCTGGCCAGGTGCCTTCTTGCGACGCCCTTTGCTGCCAGCGCCCCGCCCAAGCATGTACTTCAGCTCCTGCGCTTCGAGCGAACATTTTTCTTCTCGTGTCTTTGTAGTGCGCGCGTGGGACTTGCGCTTGGGCTTTAGCTTGCTCTGCAGCTTGACCAGCGGCTCGTCTGCAAAAGGGAACGAGCGCATTAATTTATTACATGAGAACATTACTTTGGGAGGGGGGAGGGAAAGCCATCAGGCACTTGCCGTCAGATGTGCCTTCTTCGGGGACTGCATCGCACTCGAATTCGGTGTCAGAAGGCTCGAGATGGAATGGATGGTCGTCTTCCTCGGACAGGTAGTCAGTTGGCTGAATTTTTATATCCACTGGCGGCGCCTGTGGCACCACCACACTGTCCACGTTAACGTCCAGAACACTGCCCAAGAGGCTGAGGTTGTGCATATCGAGGGGCTTCTCATCCATTTCTGTTGCCACCAGCGGCAACTCGTCAATGTTGATGTCCGCGTCTACCTCGCCCGTCCACTTCATAGCCACACAGTCCACGTCGACGGTAAGGAACTCCTTTTTGAGAGTTCCCTGCTTCTGTTCCACCAGCTGCCAGAAGGTGTTGAAGTCCTCCAGATGCTCGCAGCACTCGGTGCAAACATTCGTCGAGATGCTGTCGTCGGGCGTGATCTGAAATAGAGGCATTGGTCAGGAAAATTTGCATTCGATCGTCCCTTCGATCCACTTGCCTCCAGCTGCAGGAATTTGGCAATCATCTTGACCAGAGTCGTCTCCGCCAGCGTCTCATTTGTTTCAAAGAGAAAAACGGCATTGCTGGGATTTATGTTGCGCAGGCATAATCTGCAAATCATCTTTGTTGGCAATATACAACAAGCTAATTGCACTTTTTAGTTGCTGCTGTTCCTGTAAACAACATAATTAGCGATGTAATTTTAAATTAGAGATGGAAGCTCAGATCCAGCCAATTGTGGGTGGGAAGTCCAGGCATGGCGGTACGGCAACGCCAGTTTGGTATTTTTATTGTACTATTATTACTCAATCCCCCTCACTCCCCCGCAGATACTAAAACAAACGAAATAATATATTAGATCGTGAATACTCAAGCAATTCACCCAGCAAGGCGAAATATTTTTCGAAGTGCAGATCGATAGCGATGAGTTTGCACATACTTCGATAGTTCATGCAGGTTCAGTCATTTATGGTATGGCAACGCCCGCCGCAAAATGGCAAAAAAATAATACATACGATTTAAAACTAATGGACAATTACGTATTACGTGAAAAGAACGCAACATAAATAATCAAAAGTTAAGCGAAAAGCAGCCTAGTGCAATCAGGCGCCAATTAATAGAGCGTGCGTGCGTGTGTGTTGAAACACCAATAAATAGGCATAAGAAAAGTGATTCAAGCGAGTATCCCGAACACTTTGGGCCTCCTCTGATTCGATACCATTTTCCCCAACCCAACCATACACTTGCAAAAAAAGCGACAGCGACCCATTGCCGAACAGTAGGGGGAGCAAGAGAGCGAAAGAGAGAGTGAGTGCGCTGACAAAGCCAGTCCACAGCCAGCGCAACACAACGAACGTGCAAAGAAGAAGGACATAGCGAAACGAAGCCGAGAAGAAACAGAAATTCGACTAAACTAAACCAATTCCGAAAAGAATCGAACATTTTGTCAACGCCAGCCGCCTGGCGCGTTTTGTGATTTAAACAAAGGCGTCCAGCGAAACGTGTTTGCACTGAAAAGCATTTCGTTTCGTTGCGCATTTGTCTTCATTTTTTGTGCAACCTACACGGCAGGGGCTGAGTAAGCGCCAGAAAGAGTGCAAAAAAAGGAGCCAAGGAGCAACGAACTGTGTTTGCGGTGTGTGCGCTGCGTGTAAAAGGGTAAGCTCTATGTGCCAACTGCCTCGTTCTCTCATACTCGCGTACGCGTATGCGTTTTATTGCTGCTGTCAATTTTCGCACGGGCTGAAAACCCTGAAAATATGGTTGTCAGCTCGTCGGTGAAATTTGGTGGGTCCGTTCTCCTCTCATGTTTTCGCCCAAACCAATGGCCCAACACGCATTAAATGTGTGGGAAAAACAAATGTGTGCAGACGTTTTATTGAATATACTGTATGCGACAAAGCAGCGATATTCTCCTGTTATCTCGCTCTCTCCCACAGAGTGGTCCGGCGTTGCAGTTTTCGGCGGTGCCGTAGTTTTACGCCGTATTGATTCTATTGAGCATGCTGTGTGTGACATTTGAGTAATTTGTGAACTATTTGCAAACTAATTAAGGTCCGTCAGGAGCGTTGCTATCAAATCATTTATTAATTTGCCAGGTGCATAACTCTACTGTCAATCCGGCTCGATTTTTCTCAGACGACATGGCAACGCTGCTCACACGCACGCAATACATGCGAATTTTGTAGAAGTGTGAAACTGAGGAGGAAGAAGCACACGGAGAAGAAGAAGCAGCGGCAAACTTCATGTTGGATGGTGGAAAGCAAACTGAAACTTTTTAAACTGAAGTAAAATAGAGAGTTTGATAAATACTTAACAAAGATTGGTCAAATTGACTACTAAAGTAAAAAAATAAGTGAAAACAAACATATTTTCTGCATTTTTTTTTCTCCTTTCATCCCTGCCTCTTTCGGTCTAACAAACCAAACGCAAAGTGCTGTGTGCGTCCGTCTGTGTAAGTGCGGTATTTATGCGGTACTTTTAAGAATGTGTTTAACCACTGTTTTGCCTATTTTTCTCGCCGTCTGCGTAGGAAAGTTTCATTAAAATACTTAAAGCAATGTAAAAAACAAAATTTAAACACTACATAGAGCGATTAAATAATAACTAACAAAAGCCGCCCTCAGCTCGTACTCGTCTCACTCAATTGCTGGGAGTGTGTGTGAGAGCGTGTACGTGTTTGTGTGTGTGTGTTCGCGTGCATTAGTGTCTCCGCTTATGAATGGTTGTTGTTATTACAAAAAGAATTGTTGCCAAGCATTTTATTGTTTCATATGCACATATGTACATACATACATCCCCTGTCCCCGCCGGGTCCACACCGCGCAAAAGCAACAAACTAAAAAATGCATACAATTCAATTGTTTGCTACTTTTTATATTTGTCTATTGTTGCATTTGGGGAGAACTTGAATTGCTGTTGTTGTCAGCCATTGTTCGTTCGTTCTGCAGCCCCCCTCTCCAGCTAGCAATTATTACAAGACGCCACCGCAAATACTTCTTTCCAATGCGTTGCCGCTTTGTGTGTGTGTGTGTGGTGTGTGGGCAGCAATCAAAGAGAGCACTTTATACAGCCGTCCCGCTCTGCCTGCCGCAATGCCTTGGGCAGACTCGTTTGCGTGTGCTTTTAATGAGACTGGCGCTAGCCTGCTCACACCAAACATTCGTTTTTAAGAAGAGGTGCGAGAGGGTGGCATCTCGGCATCTGTGAGTGCAATGCATTGCCTGAGAGCGTTGGGGGTGGGTGGATGTGAAGATAATGGTTTGTCCACCAAAACAAGAGCAACAATGGAAAAATTGCAGTAAACAAATTGTGTCCTAAAACTCTCCCTTTTTCGTTCTTTCTCTCTCTTTCTCTCTCTCTATGCCTCTTGCAGCTCACCATAAAGACTGAAGAAAGAAGATTGCCCAATCAACGATCCCCAAAGGTAAGACAGAAAGGGAGATATTACATATATATTGAGAGAGAGAGAACGAGAGCTTGAGCACTAGCACTAGCAACAACAACGACAAAGAAGAGAGAGATAAATCCACATCCACATTGAGATCCAGATCCCATCCAGCGCATTGAGAGAGCGAGGAACGCGGCGGCGGCGTCAAGGAAGCTAACGCTAATGAGGATCTATTGGCAGCATGAGTACACTGGGGGGAAGTAGGGGAGAGCGAAATGCCAAGCCCAAATTCACAGCGTTGGATATAAATCGCATGTACAAGAATAGTCGTGTAAGTAAAATATTGTATAAATATATGAAAACTATATCCCCACGTCCTATCCATATTTTTACGTATGTGCTGATTCCATGACTTCCTTCTGACTCTTTTTTTCGCAGGGTGAATCGAGTGAACCATCAGCACAGAAGAATCAAGTGCCTCGTAAACATGGAATGCAAATCTTGGGCAAAGTGCCGTCCGCTAGGCGACCACCAGCCAATCTGCCATCCCTGAAGGCCGAGACCAATACCAGCAGCAACAACAATTTCCTAGTCTCAGTCGAAGGTGAGTCCACCAGCATAATCTTCATTATCAAATGTATCCCCTATATGTATGTATATTCCATCCCCCCACTTCAATAACAGCAGGATCTGGCTCAGCAGGAGGATCGAATAATAGCCACAACAACACCACTGCCCATAGCGGAGTAGGAGGAGCAGGCGCTGCAGGTAACGGCGGTGGAGGAGCAGCTGGATGCGGTGGAACCTCATCGTCGCCTGGCGTAGGAGGAGGTTCACAGCAACAGCAGCAACAACTGCAGCAGCAGCATCACCACCACCACCACAACAACAACGTCTCAACGAGTGCCGGCAATAAATTCGGCGGCAACAGCAATAGTAGCAGTAGCAACAGCAACAACAACGCCACATCCGGGAGCGGCAACAACAGTGCCTCTGGGCATAGCCACACCCACAGCGGAGGCGGCAGTGGCACCGGCACCGGCACCGGCACTGGTCCCAGTAACATCAACAAAAACTACAAACTCATCAACAACTCGACAGGCGGAGCAGGCGGCAGCGGAGGAGGATCCGCACTCGGAGGCGGCGGTGGCCATTCGCTAAACTCACCGAAGTCATGGTCTGCCATAACCACAGGACACGAGAGGGGCCAGCACTTTGGTCGCCAGCCCCAGCATCATCAGCAGCAGCAGGTGGTGCCCCACTACCAGAGTCCGCAATTCCAATACGAATTCCCCACGCTGGACGGCACAGTTGGCAGCGGCGGAAGCGGTGGCGGAGGATCGAGTGGTGCCGGTCCCGGAATGGGAGGAGCGCAGTCGGGCAAGGGACACTACCAGAACCAGTCGCATCATTCGAGCTCAATCCAGCAGAACCATCATCACTCGCACCACTCGCATCATCATCAGCAGCAGCAGCACCACCACATCCAGCAACAGCAGCAGCTTCATCAGCAACAGTCTTCGCACCATCGGGACTACCACCAGAGCCAAGGACAGGGACGTCAGTACGGCGGGGGATCGCACCACTCGCATCGCGACTACAGAGATGGCAGCGACGACGTCGGCGGTGGCGCCGGTGGCATGGATCTTGGGGAGATGAGCCTGCGGCCACAGAACGATACGGCCGCCTGGCTGCAGCAGCAGGAGAAGGCGGCCAAGGGGGCGGCTGCAGCCGCTGCGGCGGCAGCCAACTCGGACATGGCGATGAGCCAACAGGGCCAGGGCCACCATCAGATCGCTGGCAATGGCGGCAGCGGTGGTACACCTGGTGGCGTCGGCGGAGGATCAGGCAACGGAGGAGCCGTTCCTCTTCCCATACTCTCGCTGATGCCCTCGTTTATGCGCAGCGGTGCACCAATGCCCACATCGGCGGTGGTTGCCGGCGGCCTGGGCATGGGTGTCGGCGGATCAATGGCCACCACGGTGGCCGGCATTCTCGCGGGCGGCTCCGAATCGGGTCTGCCCACCCACTACCAGAACGGCATTCTTGGAGGAAGGTCCGCCTCCCCGGCCGTGGGCGGTTTTCGTGCTGCCAGCGCTATACCGAAGCGTCCGGCGGCCTCTTCCTCGCCCCCACAGGGACTGGGAGCAGCGACGCCACCACAACAGCAGCAGTCTCAGCAGCAGGCAAACGGTGGCGGACGCAAGGAGAAGGACTATGTGGTGGAGCCAGAAGTGGCCCAGATGCAGCGACCTATTATCCGCGAGGAGGATCTGGAGCGGCTGAATGCGATAGCCAAGGACGACAGCTGGACAAAGCAGGATGACATTGATTATACCAAGAAGTTGACATTCTCGGACGACGAATCACCCCCAGAGGATCATCTCCATGGAGGCAAACACCAGCACCAACATCAGCAGCAGCACCAGCACCAGCAGCAATCCCAAATCTCGACAGCTACCTCCTCAGTATTGGCTGGCAAGATGGTACCCTCCTCCGTCGGCTGGCAGCGTGGCAAGGATAGTAGCGAGCGCGAGTCCCTCCCTGACGGGGGTTTGGACCAGCAGCAGCAACAACAATCGCAGCATCAACAGCAGCAGCAGGACATGCGACAGCAGAACGGACATCGTGGCAGTTCTGGTAATGTTGGGGCACCAGTTGCCGGTGGCATTGCCCTGGACGCCAGTGTCTATGAGCGCGTAAAGCAGCGCAAGGAGGAGGAGGAGCGTCGCGAAATGGAGCGAAAACAGGCGGCGGCCAAGAAACTACAGGAACTCGAAATGAAAATGAACAGCAAGAAGGCAGCGGCTGCGGCTCTGGCCGGCGAGGGACCCGCCTCCTCATCGGGATCTGTCTCCTCGAATGAGGCACAATCCCTTTCCGCACCGCTGGGTAATGCCAGTGAGGATGAGGGCGGAGGCCAGCATCGTCGTCCGCGCGGCAGCATCTCCAGCCTGGGCAGCGGTGTCAGTGCCGTGACTAACAGTGGAGGCGGCGGTGTGTCAAGTTCTGGCTCCCCGGCTGGTGGTGAATACGGCCAGAAGGGCGTGTTCCTTACCCACTTTCAATCGAATTTACCACCACGTTTCCAGCGCCAGCAACAGCAACAACAGCAGGCCCAGCAGCAGCAGCAGCCACGTCTGGAGAAGAGCGCCTCGGCCAGCAGTGCTTTCGATAGCAATTCGCGCTACCTGCAAAAGGGTGGCGTGGGTTCTGCTAGCGGAGGAGTAGCGGTGTCTGGTACCGTCACAAGTGGTGGAGGTGGACGTGGGAGCTATGCTCAGCGCGGTGCTCCCGGTGGAGGAGCCGCTGGCGGCGGCTTCGGACGAAATCGTCACGACAGCTCCAGTGCCCGCGAGGAGCAGGAGGCACTGACCATCGAGCAGCAGCAGCAACGGTTCACCCGCGGACAGCAGGAGTACAGGAGCCAGGTGCAGTCGCTGCCGCGCAGCATTTCAGAGAATTCGCATCGCAAGACAAGCGTCTCGTCGTCGACTGGTGGCGAGGAGTGCGCTATTTTGAGCCTGGGCTCGTGCTCCTCCTGGGCCGAGCAGACGGATGCCGAGCAGAAGGTTCACCACAGGCATCGCGAGGAGAGCTTCTCGTCCACCCACAGCCACGACTCGTCCGTTCAGATTAAGATCCTGCAGCGTCCGGCGCGTCAGCCCAGTCTCAGCGAGGAGGCCATGGCCCCCCTTGGTGGTCAGCAGAAGCAGCTGCTGCCTGCCTCCCCATCGCTGCACAAGTCCGCAACTGTAGAGATCATGCCCACGCAGATCCTGCGCCGCAGCGTGGAGCCGCTCGATAAGTCCGATGACAAGTCGGAGGAGAAGTCCGACGCCGATGGCGACAAGGCAAAGCAGCAGCAGCAGGCGTCGGCTGGCAGCAAGCAGCAGCAAGATGAGGACAAGGCGCATCCAAGCGCCACTGCCAGCAAGCGGCCCAGTCCCAGAGGCGGAGGAGGAGGCGGTGCTGTCGGCGGACGTGGCGGCAATACACGCAGCTATGCGGCCAGCGCGGGAGGCGGTGGAGGAACGCAAGCAACAACTGTCGGAAGTGGCAGCTACCGTGGCGGACCGAGAAGCGGCAGCGACTGGTGCAGCAGCAGCCGCAGCAGCGGTGCAGCTGGCAGACGCTACTACGGCAGTGGCGGCGAGCAATCGGAGCACTCGGAGGACGTGGATGAAGACTGCTACAGCAGTGGCGGTGGCGGAGGCGGAGGAGGAGGTTCATGCGCAGCACGTCGTCGTCCGGAGGATCCAGCGGGACAGCCGCCGACCAACAAGGCCGGATTCTCGCCGCGCGGTGAACCCTCACGACGCGGACGCGGTGGACTAAGCAGCGGAGGTGGATCCGCCTCAGCGCCAGGGTATCGTCGACCGGTTGCCGCGGGATCCGGTGGCAATGCTGGAGGTGCGGGACGATCGTATGGACGACTCGGCTACGAGGAGTACGGCAAGCGCAGCTCAGAGTCGGAGGCGGATCTGGCGGACAAGAGCAAGCACATGGCCAAGGACGAGAAGGAGGCCTGCGGAGGCGTAGGCGAGGAGAAGGACTGCAAGACTGGCACTTCCGCGCCCAGCCACAGTCACAGCCACAGCCAGCTCACTGCCCTAGTCAAGGAGGAGACCCAAAAGGACTCGCCAGCGCGTATGCCTCCCGGACTGGCTGGCACAGGAGCAGCAGTAGGACCAGCTCCCACGGCCCTGACAGGCGTCCCAACAGGCGCACCCTCATCCTTGGGCTGCTCGGGTGATCTGCTCGAAAAGAAAAAGTCCAGCGGCGACCCCTCATCCGTCTCGTCGGTCATCGGCGGTCCATGCGTCGTCGGCGCAGGTGAGAAGGTCATCAAGCTGGCGGCCATCGGCGAGAAATCACCACTGGTGGCCGTCAGTCTGGGAGTGGGTCCCGTTTCTGGTCCGGGCGCAGTACCCGTCGGCCAGGGAGGCGCCACTCTTCTCATCGACGGCGCCCCCGTCAACACGATCATCTTTGAAAACTCAACGTACAAGCAGCAGCAGGTGCAGCAGCAGCAGCAGCAGCAAGCGGTCGCAGCGGCTGTGGTCATCAAGCCAAGCAACAGCCAGCTATCGGGCGACTCCACGGTGGACAGCCTCTCCAGTGCCTTGTCCCAAATGAGCTTCGGCGGCAAGACCGCTTCAGGAGCCGGCGAGGAGGCGCAGGATATGAAGCTAGGCTTCACCTTTGGTGATGATCCCTCGCCCCTCAAGGTGGATACCATGGACAAGGCAGCCGCCGCCAGCCAGCAGCATCAGCATCACCAGCAGCAACAGCAGCAGCAGGCGGCACAACAACAGCAGCAGCAAAATAATTCAACGGCCGATCTCAATATGAAGATAGCCAGCGTGAAAAAGGTTTGGGAGTCGGCAACACCCATGTCGGACGGGCCATCGCCCTCTCAGGTGCAGCAGCAACAGCAGGCCCTGCCCTTGGGCCAGCAGCAGCAGCAGCAGGTCATGGCCCAGCAGCAACAGCAACAACAGCAGCAGCAGCAACAGCAACAACAGTCGCTGGTCCAGCAACAGCCGCTGCAGGTCCAGCAGCAAGTGCAGCAGCAGCAGGTTCAGCAGCAGCAACAGCAGCAGGCGGTGCAGCAGCAACAATCTGTATTGCAGCCCCAGGGCGGGGACGATGGCAGCAGCCATATGAGTGCCGCCTCGTTTGTGGCCGCGGCGGTGGCTGCTTCGCAGCAGCATCAGCAGCAGACTATGCCCCACTATGCGGTCTCAGCGGTTCACATGCAGAGCCACCACCACCAGCAGCAGCAGCAGGCCCAGCATCATCAGCACCATGCGCTGTCTTCGCCGGGTCCGGTGCCTGGAGTGCATGGCTATGGGGGCCATGGATCGCCCTTTGATGGCGGCTCGTTGGATCAGCAGTTCCAGCAGGAGGACTATCCAAGTCCCCAGCAGCAGCACCAGAAGGCCAAGCAGCAGAAGTACCTGGGTATGTCTCCGCCCCCCAGCCAACAGCAGCAGCACTCTCAGCAGCAACACTCGCAGCATCAGCAGCACCAGCAACAGCAACAGCAGCAACCGTTCTACCAGGCATCGCCGCAGTTCGGTGTTGGCGGCATTCCAACGATTCCCAGCCCGCCGGCCGTGGTGTTCAATTCGTCGCAGATGCCACCGCCGCCGCCACCGTCGCAGGGCGGCAATCTGTATGCTCCATTCCATACGCTCGATCATTCGAGCCGCTCGCCCGCCTACTCGGCGGCAGCGGCCGCACACAACTTCCCGGGACACTATGCGGCCGCAGCGGCGGCGGCGGCAGCAGCCGGTGGCCCCTTCAACGTCAATGCGTACGCCATGCAGACGGCCCACGGCGGCAACATGCCCCAGACGGCGCCCACACCCGACATGTACTCCAATCTGTCGTCGCAGTTCCGTCTGGGCGGCGGACCCGGCGGCCCATCGGTCGGCCCCTTCGGTCAGCCCAACTCGCAGCAGCTGAGCAATCCGAACGCGACGGTGGCCATCATCTCATCTAACACCAACTCCATGATGTCCTCGGGAGCGGCGAAGCCGCCTCAAGCCAGCCAGCAGCCCATTGGGGCCATAGGCTCCAAGTCAGCGGGCAGCGGCGGTGGCCCCGGCCCGTATGCCACCACCCAGCCGTATATGAATCTTTATCCCGGACCGCCGCCTCAGCATCCGGGTCAGGGTGGCCCACCGCCGGGCGCCCATCAGCTCCAGTCCAACAGCTACTACTCGAATTCGGCGCAGGGCGGCCCAAGTGGGCCACAGTACTATGGTGGACCCCCTCAGGGCAATGGCGGTGCGCAGAGCTACGGCCTGGCCACAGCCGCCGGCATGTACGGAGGCCACCAGGGCGGACCGCCCGGCTCGAATGGTCCGCCAGGAGGACCCCAGTCACAGCACACGATGGGAAACTTCAATACGCAGTTCATGAACTCACCTTTGCTGACGGCGGCCAATATCAATCAGTACCGCGGCGGACCAGCGCCCGGTGCGGCCTACCTGAAGAGCAGCCAGGGACAGGGCCATATGCAGGACTCGGTAAGGACTCTATCAGATGCAGACGCAATTAATGTCTGTCGTAGATAGTAGTGGATCACATCCAACGCCTAACACTTAACATAGATGTACACACCACACTCAATCATTACTATCAGCTATAACTTAACCCCTTAGATGCAATCAGATCAAATAAGAGGGTCGGGGGATGTCAAGACTCAAGAAAATCAAGAATCTATAATCGAGTGTCAAGAAAATCCTTCGTCGAGTGGATGATAGTACCAACGCACTATGGTCCCAATGACAACTTTTGTTGTCCTAAATTAATAACTCGCGAACGAAAAAAGATATTTTGATTTAGTTTTTTGATATTAGTTAAGAATAACAAGGGGCATGTTTTTTGAGAAAATGGGCGTGGCACCGCCTTTTTTATAAGGAAAAATCAGTTTTTATTTTTTTTCTCAAAATGTTAGAAGCAAAAAAGGATGGGAATATGTTAAGCAGTGCAAGATTCTATAAAAAAAAAAGTCGTAGCGCGAATTAAAACAGCTTTAAAATACAATATAATGGAATTTTTTGTCCCACAAAGCATTCTTTATTCGATTTTTATTTTTTGTCTGAAAATGTTAGAAGCAAAATATGGATGGGAATATGTTTAGCAGTGGAAGATTCTATAAAAAAAAGTCGAATTAAAACAGCTTTAAAATACAATATAATCGAATTTTTTGTCCCACAAAGAATTCTCCATTGGAGTTTTTATTATAAAACAATATTACACTGGATATCAAACTCTAGACCTCCAAAATAGCTAGTGACTAATATTATGGCTTAAATGCAATGCGAAATGGCACCCTACTTCACAATTTTCTTCTTCATTGTGTTCCAAACGGCGAAAAAGCACTGAAATTTCTCATTTGAGGTTATGATCTATAAATGCAAATTGTAAGAGTTGTGGTCAAATGTGGCATTTCTGACTATATACATTTTAACAATCATTTATTGCTCTACGAAATACAATAGGTTTCAGGGTGGGACTAGGTGGCACTCTATTAAAAACACTTTTTCAAAAATTAGTTTTCACTACGAACTGATACATATTGAAGGCCTCACTTTAACAAACAATTACGAAGACATCGCCAACAACTAATACCGTTCACATTACAAAACACGTAGTAAAAACCCTACTGAATAAAATGCATCCAAAAAAATGGATCAGCTAATCGTATTTTTCAATTTATGAGACATTTAAAACAGCAATAAAACTGGTACTTTTTCACTGCATATGCTGTGCAATAATGACCGCTAGGTTTCACAGCTGGATTTGCGAAGGTGGCGCCATCTATGCAAATTTCTGGTACGCAACTTTGATGGTCACTTTGATGGTTCTAAAACAGATCGCCAAAAACCACATCTTGGTTTTAACTTTTAAAAATTAGCTTATGGCCAAGAAAAGTGGTCATTGGGACCATAGTGCAGCGGGGCCAAGCAACTGTGGATTTTGTCGGTGAAGAGGGAGATCGGTGACTTGGCTCTGCGCAGATGTTATCCTTAGAGAATGAGTCGCCGGCATTTCTATGTCCAATGATGAAGGTATCAAGCAATCGATGAAGCGTCGCGGAAGTCAGTATGTGACCTGTGTAAGGTATTCCCTCGGTTTTGAATTCTTGAAATGCCTTGAACATTCCGGAATTCCGGTAGATCTCTGACACGTCACGATTTTAAATATAGTCTTTGGTTGCGAAAACCATACGCCTTATAATAATCAAACTATATGTCTTCTCTCCCTTCTCTCACACACCTCCTGCAGATGGGCCGACAGCTGAAGAGTCCACTGAGCGCTGATATGAGTCTCGGCCTGGCCAAACAGGTCCAGTCGCAGCCCAGTCCACCTCACCACAAAAACTATGGCGCTGTAAGTCTTTAACCTGATGTGCTTACCACAGAATAATGATCACACTTTCTCCTCTTTCCTTTCTGCAGTGGGATCTGCAAAACCAGGTGCTGCAGCAGCAACAACAGCAGCAGCAGCAACAATCTCAGCAACAACAGCAGCAGCAGCGCCAGCAGGGAGGTAATGGCGGCAACGGACCCAACATGAACGCACTGGGCGGACGTGGTAGCGGTGCCGTGGGTAGTGGCAGTGGCAGCGGTGGCGGCTCTCAGGTGGTTGGAGGCAACGGCGGTGGCGGCGGCAATGGTGGCGGCAACGGTGTTGGCAGCGTGGGACAGAGTGGCGGTAACCAGGGCCGGTACCCCACGCCCATTCAGCGACCCAACAACTATCCGCAGCAGCATCCCCAGCAGCAACAGCAGCGGGATCAGGCGGCTGCAGCGGCGCAGCGCGCCCAAAACATGCGGCAGGTGACCGGCGGCAATGGAGGAGTAGGAGGCCAAGGCGGTGGCGTTGGCGGTGGTGCCGGCAGTGCCGGTGGCAATGCCAATGCGTCAGTTGGACCGCCGGGCGGTAATAGCGGCGGTGGTGGCAATGGGGGACCAGGAGGAGCGGTGGGCGGCGGATCAACTGGCTCCGCGGTCGGTTCGGCAGCTGCGCAGTTGAGCAAGCCCTATTATGCCAACAATGCGGCCGGCTCCGGCGGTGGGGCCAATCGCGGTGAGTGGCACGCCAACTGAGTGGGGCAGAACCCTTCACCCACGAACACGACCGCTCTCACTCCCACTCCAGCAGACCCCAGCCACAGCCACAGCCCCCCACCTACAATACAAGAAAATCCACACACACAAACGTGCATACAGGCATAGAGGAATCGAATCGAGCAAAATGAGGAAGGAGTGCGGAATGCGAAATGCGAAGTAGAAGAAATAAAAGGAAACGTAAGGAAAGGAAAAGAGAAGAAAGTAAATATAACGTATGTTGCAACCGATAGAAGCGAAAGCAGAGAGAAGAAATATTTACTTATCCATAAAACTAAAAATTAAGCAAAACATAAACAAGTTAAAGTAAAAAGTGAAGCAAAGGTAACGAAATCAATGTTAATAACACACAAACCACAACAGATACTAGCTAAAGCGTAATACAAAAAGTAAGAGAAGTGCATGGGTTGTGCGTGTTCAATAAAGAAAATGAGACGCGGGAGCAAAAGCGACAAAGAGAGCGAGAGAGAGAGGACAGAAGAGAAGAGATCTGAAGATATGAGTAGAGCTGAAATCTAAACAGGGCTGCCAAGAATGTGACGGTAAAAGTTAACCGTAAGTGAGAAAAGGAAACAAGACAAAAAGGAATCAGAACTACTCAAGAGTAAATGAGAAATGATGGGAGAAATTCAACCGTAAAGTGAGAGAAGAGCGTTCGAAGGGGAATTTTGGCAACAGCTAAGAGACAGACACACAAGCCTAAACCTATACGAAAATTATAGCAGGAGTAAATGCCGATTAGCAATAAGAAGCACTCGGCAGGAGGATCTGGCAGCAGACGTTGATTTGAAGATTGTGGTAGGTCCTCAGGGAAGTGAGGCGGAACGAATGCAGATCAGAGATAGTGAGATATAGGTACCCCCCTCCATACCCATACACAGCCCTGACCTGGTCCCCTCCCCCGCCACACCGCCACCGCTACTATAAGACGGAAACGGAAGCAGCCGCAACAGGAGAACATGAGAAAGAAAGAGCAAAAGAAATCGGAGGAATTGCAAGAGAATTACTTATTTAAAAAAAACACACAACATGCAGACATTACACAAACACGAACACGGAACTCATATAATTACATACATACATAAATAGCGGAGTGTATTTTTTGTCAAACAAATTTACATAATATTAATTTTACGTTTATATACTTATAATTTGTTTGTAGTAGAGTCTCTCTCCCCGCCCCAACCTTAATCGCTCTATCCCATTAAAATGCCCCCGCAAAATCGAACCCCAACAAAAGATTGGAAACCAACAACCACAAACTGAACATTTGGCACTGCGTATGCTTTAATTTCTTTATACATAAATACATAATACATTATATACATAAATATTGTTTAATTTTTTTGCAACACAAAAAATCCACTAATAATTCTAATTTATGTTTATGCTACAATATAATACATTATATATATATATACAAAACGTATCCCGGGGCTCTATCTAATCTGTTCATCAAATCTGAATGAAAACGGAAGAAAAAAAGTGGCGAAACAGCGAGCACGAGATGATGCCTACATACAAATGAAATGCAGACAAGCTTTTAAGTTTGATTAAGAGCAAAACTAAGTTTAAACAAGTAAAAGCAAACAAAATACATTATAGCAGTCATGTATGAACAAAAACAAAACTGAAACAAAACAGCAATTGGCTGGCTCTATGTAGCATTATACAGACATATGCCATATATCCCAATCACGATCGTTATACAAGTCCCCTCCCTCAATAAGGCAGCATTGCTAAACAAATAACGGTATCCGTATCCCCCGGTATCGCATCCCAGGCTTTAAATTGAAAGTGTTCAGCGCAAATCGCACATGGGTGGCAACACCGCGCCCCCACCCCCAATCGTAGCCAGACCTGCCAGAAACCGCCAGCCAGTAATCGGAAGGAACAGAACTGTAATCGAAATGAAAGTTTTATGCTCAAGGCGCAGACACCGAAGATTGAGAAGAAAGTTATAAGTAATGTATGCTGTACGAGAATGATGTTTAAACAATTTATATAAATGTGTAATTCATTATGTAACTGTAACTGTAACTTAACAAGGATATGATACGATCTATGTATGGGCATTAACTATACACGCAAAAACACCCAAACACACAAATACGCATTCATATAAAAGAATACGAGAATATATATATATACTATATATAGAGGCAAAACTGGTAACACTTTTAATGACAAACAGATCCCATCCCCCCACACACACCACACATACAACGGTAATTATAACAATTACACATCCCTAGGAGGAGACAGTGGGAGGGAGCCGCAGAGATCTCTCGCTTGAACCAGTCACCCTATGCGCTCTCAGCGAATACCAATATGGTTCGAGGGGGGGGGGGGGGGGGGGGGGGGGGGGGGAATCCCGCAGTATCTATCCCTATGCGAAATACATACATATGTAGTAGAAATATAGACAAAAAACAAAAGAGAAGCAGAATAACTGCGACTGCGCTGCGCACTTTGCTACGCTGCTATGCTGCGCTGCTTCTGTAAAGCGCATAAGACAAAACGCAATAGAAAAAAAGCAATGGAACATAGCGGTATATTAAATAGCCCACAAATACATAATCAGACTCACTCACTCACATGCACCCACAAAAGCCCTCTCTCACTCACTCACATAAGACCCGACCCCGAAAATGGGAAATTGCAAAGGCAGGAAAATGGTTTAGTAACAGAAACAGAATAAAAGGAATGATAAGGATAGAAAAGAAAAGGAAAAGTTTTGCGAAAGCAAAACAGTTAGTGGATAACAAGAATAGAGGAGATATATAAAAAAAACCAAAATCGAAGCAAGCGCTTGCTATTATCACCAAGCAAACAACTCACAACAACTCTCACCAAGAGCCGAAGGCACTGGGAGCCAATCCACTAAACTGGTTAGGCAGTCAGGTTTTACCACGTTTGAACATTCTATGAGTTGTTTGCTTGGTGCTATTATACAATACATGTAAAAGGTAATTACATAGCATATACATACAATTGATAAATGATATAAACACTAATTTATACCTACAACATATATTTTAAATGCCACACGAAACCAGTTAGGGCTGATTAACAAAAAGCTAAACGGTCGCGGGTCGCAGGCCAGGGCGGCCAGGCGTATAGGAGAGAAAAGAAGAGTACAGTACATGAAATATTTATACGAAATATATGTAAACCATTTTTACATTCAATTCATTCAAATTAATTTTTATCAATACTGAAATTTCGATAAACAAAAAACAAAAGTAACCTGGGGCTCGCCCAAGATCCTCCTCCAATACCCTCTGAGTCCCGCTCAAATCAATTGAATGAGAGGGATCTTTAAATTTCGATTCAAATCTGGGTCCTGCTCCAGTTCCTCCCTTGCCCCCTTAACCACTAGCCTCAACCGATGAATGAGGGAAATTTAAAGCAAGTTTGAAATGAAATAAAACTTTAAATAAAATATTTAAAAACAAAACAAACAACGAACAAAATTTATTTAACAAGAAGTTTTTAACCTACGGTTAAGCACTTAAGCACTTAAGCACATCTGTCATCTACAACAATTTTCACGCCAACACGCTCCTTTAGCTCGCCCCCCTTTCCAAGAGCCACACAATGCAGAGTCCCGGCAGAGGCAGAGGCCGCACACTGCAGAAGCAGAGTGTGAATGAGAGAATGTGCAAAAACAAATATAATCTGCGGGACGGGGTGAGTTTATTATATTATTATAGAAAACTCATCGATGTGGCGAATGTCTAGCAGAATTATAATTTAGGCCCAAAAGAAGGAATATTATTGGTAAATAGGTTTATCCAAATTATGGGCCGATCACAATAGCAGTTGTCGGAGCATGCAGAAGAAACTTCTTCATAAATAAACATTAAATTGATTTTCTACAGCCGAAAAAGTATTGCTCAACCCCTTAACGATAGGTTGGCTTTCCGAAGGTAGGTAAAGGAGGAAAAGCGTACGCTTTCGATTCTGTTGCGTAGATTTGCATGTCTGGTTCGAAATACTCTGGGATGACCTGAATCAGAGCGAGATGAAGTTATATGTGTGTAACAGTGAGCAGTTGGAAGAGAATTTCCTTGTAGATGGACGAGAAGTGCACCAAAGACTCACATAAATCTTTATTGGGGAGCACTTTCATAATGCACTCACACTGATAATTGTTCTCTGACCAACTGACTTCCCTCCTGGCGCGAGAGCACATTACATAAGCCGTTTGGTTCATTGTGTTAAATTTTCAACTTATTTATTCCTTCAAGGTCTTGCACTACACATAAATTTACATGGCCTCGATCCTGCGTCTCCCGTTCTGTGGTGTTCGGATCACAGCATTCGGTCCATGGGTCCGGTCCTACTGGGGCTGCAGAAGTACTTAGTACGAGAAGAAAAGAAAGACGGCAACAAAACCGGCAGCCCTCTACTTCTTCTTGGGCTTCAGCACCTGGTAGGCAATAATCAGTCCCATCACAGCATATGTAGCCTTGGCCACCTGCAAGAACCATAGATCAAGAGGGTGTCATAACACTTGGAAGGAACGGCATAGATCTAAACATTTGCATGCGGAAAAGTACTCACATTGGCGCGTCCGCTCATGGTAGAGCCATTGAATATTTTCGACATGCCGGTCAGTTTTTCGCCTTCACCAGCCATTTCTGCGGGTGTACAAATAATAATAGTAATTGGGTTATCTGACTATATTTCCCAATGTTTTGGGATCGTCCACTCACTTTCAGGTTATTTTTCACGGGTCTGCAATTGGCCAATAAAAAAATTTGCTACTGAGGTTATACAACTGTGTAGGGTTGCATTGATATATCGAAATACAGACCTGCCAAATGTGAAACAGAGCTGTAAATGGTGTGTAGATGTATCGGCTCATTGATTAGTTTAAGCCTAGTACTCAGATCGAAAAAAAGGGGCCCCAAAAAAAATCAGGGATGATATTCGTATGGAACCGATTAGAAATGTTGAGCGCACAATTTAAATTCTTGCGGCTGTACGCCAGGCAGTACTCAGATGGACAAAAAAGCAGGCCGATTAAATCTAAAAAGTCAGCCGATAGTATTTTGTGGCTTTGATAGTATTTGTGTGGTATTGATAGTATTTGTGTGATATTCGTTAGTGTGTTGCTAGCAGCTCGATAAATATAGATTAGTACTACTCCACAGGGTCGTGCCAAGGTTCGATGGCGCCGTTTTACAACTTTGCAACGGGCAACGGGTTTCCACAAATGAACACATATTTATATGATTTATAATACTCAAATGTATAGACAGCGACCGTCCTGGTTTCTTTCCTGCAGATATGGGTTTAATCAAAGTGTTCGTCGCTTATTTCGTTGATTGTCCTCCTCCGGTCACGGAAGAGCCGCCAATCCCACTAAAAGCAATCTCCTGCATGGATCGATTTTGCATCCATTGTTTTATGAACCTTATATTCAATTTGCACACATTTTCAAAAAGGTAAACAAGACAACACAGCTGTCTGAGAAGTGTAACCGTACGGAATGCGGGTTTCACCTCTGGTCACACTCTGATGGCAGCAAAATATATTGCACATTGTGCCAGCAAGCGTTCTTTTCGATCTGAGTATTTCTTAGCCCTATGTCTTTCGGAATGAGTTGGTTAGTTCTTTTGAGAAAAAATCGTGTCAACTCGTTTTAAGATGATAACTTCTGGCCAAGCAAATTCCCTTTATTTAACCAAATTTTGCTGAGGTCAATTTACATGTACACAGTCACTAACCAAATAGTATAATATAATTAATATAATATATAATATAAATATAAAATATAATTTATAATTAACTAACTAATATATATATATTATTATATAATAACTAATATATAATATACTATTTGGTTAGTGACACAGTTGTGTGAACAGTCCAGAAGTGCGCGCAAAATTCAAATTTAAATGAGAAAAATGTTTGAGTAATTAAGGAACAATCGCAGAGAGTGAATTATATCACTGAAGTCCTAACATGTTCGTAATTTTTATTAAGTAGGTATATCAATAGTGCGTTCACCATGAAAAAAAAAATATTTAAGAAAAAACCAGACGAACAGCTGCTTGTGACAATATCGATAGTTCGTGAGCCGATTGTATTTACGACGTCGCGTTAGTATGGTGTGGATCGGACGCGATCACAAGGACTCGAAAGCCGATAGATTCCATGGGTCATGGATCATGGATCGGTGACGGTTGGCTTATTGAACGCGCCCGATGCCTATCTGGTCCTTCCTTGCCTTTAAAGCTCGTGCAGTGCTGTAAAATACGCGTGGAAGTGCAAAGTGGCGCGAAGTTTAAATCTCAAAGTGACACGTAATAGTCCTAAGATCTGCGAATTATGCTGGTGATATGATTACCCGGCAACTAAAAATATCAAAAACAGTCTAACAAATCTTTAATGTTTTTGATAATTTACCTCTATGACAACCGTCTGGACCATTCGCCAGCGTTGAAAAGGAGAGGCTTTGAGAGTGCAATTCATATTAAAAACCTTTCACCTCTGTCATAGCTGCTTGCAAATAAGAGGGGAGACAACAAATGTCAACGGCAGCCTGGAAAAATCGCATCTAATTACTAGGCGTGGTGCAGCTCACACTGTCTATCAACTGTATTCGGCTGGGTGCTTGGAATCTGAAATGAAAACTCATTAAAATTAGAATGCACTCGCCTGAGAACCGAAATCTGGCATTCCAAATTGTCAACAACAACAAAAATAAGGCAACCAAAGGAAAAAGAATGCATTTATTATAATAAAAGAGAGTGGTAAGTGCAAAACAGAAAAGTATAGTCAAATCGAGTGCTGAATACCCTTTCATAATTATGATATTTCGTATTACTTTAAGTGTGAGGAGGTTGGTTTAGTTGTACCATGCAGAAATATAGAAACATTCAATCAAATGAAGAATAAATAATTTTGCAGAATCGCACACGTCTTTCGGAATCGTGTTAACCTACTTTTAAAATATTATTGAAATGAGGCAGAACAATAAAAAATAAATGTGTAATTAGAGCCATGAATGGCATTTGGGCGTCTGTGACTGCACACATATATCTTCCCTCCTCCCTGCCCGACCACATGGAAACACAACCCCACACACAAATACATTTCAAAGATGCATATTAAATAGAAGCACCCGCAAATCCCTCACCCACGCAGCTGTCATCCAGAACAAAGGCAAGAGCACAAAAAAATGAGGAAAGGACATTTACACGAGCAAAATTACAGATTCCGCCCTGACATGCCAGCAGCAAAGGGCACGCCCATTGCCATGGCTTTGGGGCCCTGGGCGGTAGTAGGCTTTAGGGTTAGCTTTAGGTTGAGCTCTCACTTGTGTGGTATATAAGCCGTATGAGTGCCAGTCGTCTGCCTGTCTAAGCAGATGGAAGCCAAAATGGAGAAGAGCAACTCGCTGCGCGTGCAGATACTCGTATATCGCCTGGTGGGCATCGATCTGTGGAGCCCAACGTCGGCCAACGATCGTCACCTAGTGACATTTTTGACTATGGGTCCATTGTTCGCCTTCATGCTGCCCATGTACCTGTCCGCCAGGGAGAACATTACAGAGGTGAGTCTGCTCTCCGACACGCTCGGCTCCACCTTTGCCAGCATGCTGACCCTGGTCAAGTATATGCTATTCGTCTACCACCGCAAGGAGTTTGTGGGCATGATCTATCGCATCAGGGGAATCCTGGACAAAGGTGAGTCTTACAGAAATCACACAATTATAGAGATCAGACCTCTTGTTCGTTAGAGATCAACGGGTTGCTGAAGGCCAGGGAGATTGTTGACGCAGAGAATCAAAGCGATCAAATGCTGAGCCTCACCTACACCCGCTGCTTCGTCATGGCGGGCATTTTTGCGGCTATTAAGCCATTCGTTACCATGTCCTTGGCCCTGCTGCGGGACGGGGGCGATGGCAGCAAGCTCCACCTGGAGCTGCCCCACATGGGTGTCTATCCGTACGACTACCAGGTGATGTGGCTCTTCGTGCCTACCTACCTGTGGAACGTGATGGCCAGCTACAGTGCCGTGACCATGGCTCTCTGCGTGGACACATTGCTCTGTTTTTTCACGTACAATGTGTGCGCCATCTTCAAGATAGCCAGGCACCGGTTGGTCCATCTGCCGGCCATGGGTGAGTCGGATCCACGGGCGGAGCTTGAGGGGTTGGTTCAGGTGCTTCTGCTGCACCAGAAGGGCCTGCTGATAGCGGATTTCATTGAGGATCATTACCGGCCGTTGATCTTTCTGCAGTTCTTCCTGTCGGCGCTGCAGATCTGCTTCATCGGCTTCCAGGTGGCCGATCTGTTCCCCAAGCCGCAAAGTCTCTACTTTATCGCTTTCGTTGGCTCCCTGCTCATCGCCCTGTTCATCTATTCGCACTGCGGCGAGAACATCAAGAAGGCCAGCCTGGATTTTGGCGACGGCATCTACGAGAGTAACTGGACAGACTTTGCGCCCCCCACCAAGCGGGTCCTGCTCATTGCGGGCATGCGTGCCCAGCGTCCATGCCAGATGAAGGGATACTTCTTTGAGGCCAGCATGGCCACCTTCTCAGCGGTGGGTAGCTAAACATCTATCGATGGTATCCTTTTTATAACACAATTTCCTTTTAGATTGTCCGCTCTGCCATGTCGTACATCATGATGTTGCGATCATTCAACGTATAAATTGCAGGAGCAGGAGCAGGAGGAGTCGAATCAAACTAAAATGATGTAACATTTAGACAAAATTAAACTTAAAGATAAAAGTCCTCACATTCCGCCTCTTTAATTCTTGAGGTGGCAACTCTAACACTCGCTCCAACTCATATAGTTTTTCCAGCACTTTTCTGCACTTCAACTGGAAAATTTGCGAGTTTTCGTTGAAGTTGAATCCAAGACTTTCAGTCTCAGGCACGCCATCAGCCTAATTCACTTTCGTTTCGGTCAGTCAGAGCCGGCAACCAGAAACCAGCAGCCACCATCGTACAGCATCCTTAACATCCTCCACAAAAACCACCTCCTATAGTTTCGAGCTTACACCAGCCTTGGCCCTAGTTTCGCCAAAAAACTTTCGGCTAACTTTCCGTTAACCTGTCCAAAAACTTCCACTTAGCTGCCACCCGCTCAGAGCCCTTTCCTAATCAAGCCGAAGGCCAAAGGCCACCCCCCAAATGGTCTCGCTGGTCCACTCATTCCACAGCCCCACTTCCCACTCCCTACACTCGAATCTCGACTGTCGTGTTGCATTTGCTGTATCAATTTGTTATACATTTCTCTGTGTGCAACACGGAGAAGGATAAGTTTCGGACTCTGTCGAACATTTTTCGTTGGAGTTCGGATCGGAATATTCTGATCGGAATATTCCCGCAGAGCCCTGCGTTCAGGCTTTCGAAACTCAGCTAAGTAATTAATAACAAAATAAAGATGGAAGGTACGGGGAAGCAGCACACACACAGCACACCTACATGCTGGATTCTCCACATTGTGGAATTTTTCAATCTTTTCTTTTTGGTTTGCCATGGGGAATGCTGTGTGCAAAGCAGCAGAGCGAAAAGAATTGCAGCAAGCTATATCGCTGCATAGTTTCGTACATACAAATGTGTGTACATACATATGTAAGTGGCTGACCCCTCCCCCTTCCACAATCTTGGGCACTCTATCAAGAATATAACCAGTCAGCCCAAAGCTGCAACCCAGCACAACAGCATCACTCAGAGCTGTGCTTGCCACCAAAGCATTATGCTTGCTGCACAGTAGATAATTACTAGTTGTTTTAGCATTTTCGATTGTAGTCCATGATCCCCTCACGAGTGTCCACATACCTACATATGTACATACATATGTATGCTCATTAGGCAACTCATTTACGTTTACCAAAATATTTACATTAACATTAACATTTACAGTCCACTGCACTATGGGGCATTTGACCACTTTTTGTGGTATTAATTAATAACTTCCAAACGAATCAATATTTTTTGATTTCGTTTTTTGATATGTGGTTATAATAGTGAAAGGAAGGTTTCTTGAAAAGAAACTGTGTAAAGCAATGCCATATTATCCTTAAAAAAGTTAGAAGATAATCGGGTTTTTACATTGACTTCCTTGTATACTGCAAGCAGCTTCTTCGAGAATACTCTAAAAAATTCACTTCATTTTTTAAATTTAGCAATATTTGCACTTTAAACTTCATGAAAAAAATCATTTTTCCGATAACTCTCTATTGGTCGTAGCAAACAGCTGACTTTAACGGCTGTTATCTTAACAGTTAATTTTTTGGGTACGTTACATTACGAACTGATGTTATTCCTATGTACATCTGATAAAAAATATTACTTTTTATACCCGGTACTCAAAGAGTAAATAGGGTATATTGTATTTGTGCACAAAGTATTTAACACACAGAAGGAAACGATTCCGACCCCATAAGGTATATATATTCTTGATCAGCATAAATAGCCGAGTCGATAGAGCCATGTCTGTCTGTCCGTCTGTCCGTCTCGTTTGTCGGCTAGTTCTCAGAGACCATAAGAGCTAGAGCCACCAAATGTTGGCTCCGGACTGCTGTATGCTCACACTGAAACCAGTGTATTTCAAAAATGAGCCACGCCCCCTTCCGCCCCCGCAAAAGGACGAAAATCACCCAAATCTACAGTTTTGAAGATACAAGAAAACTAAAAACGCCATTCCGTAGGAAATGGCCATATCTATCAGATCACTATTGGGATCCGATCGGATCATTATTATAGCCACAATGGAGAAATTAATTTCCAGTGGCTAAACCCATCCTGTCCCGCAGCTTTTGTTGCTCTTCTTATATTCTCTCATTCACACTCTGCTTCTGCTTCACTCGGCCCCTGCCTCTGCCCTCCCCCTGGCGTTGACTCTTCCGACTTTTAACCGACTCGGTTTTCAACGCTAGATGGCGCCACTTTCGAAAAATTTGCTGTGAAACCTATCGGTCATTATTGCACAGAATGTGCAGACCATTGGACCATCAAAGTTGCGGACAAGAAATTTTCATAGATGGCGCCACTTTCGAAAAATTTGCTATGAAACCTATCGGTCCAAGAATGTACCAATTTTATTGCTGTTTTAAATATCTCATAAATTGGAAAATATTAACTGATCCAATTTGTTTGATGTATTTTATTTAGTAGGCTTTTGACTACGTGTTCTGTAATGTGAACGATATCTAGTGGTTGGCGATGTCTTCTACATCTAGATGTAGTCCTGAGTGCCGGGTATAAAAGTTGTGACGCGTAAAAAGCGTCTCACACGTCCCTTCTCGTTTTACTTTTGACAAATGAGTTTCGGCCAGGAAAAGTGGTCAAATGTCCCATAGTGCACTGTTAAGTCAAATAACTTGTAGCTGGGCGACTGTTGAGCGTGGGACTGGCCATGGCCCATCGGAGCTGGCAGACACAACAGCTCCGATTGGCCATGGCAAAACATAAAAGACATCTAACGTCAGGCAACCACGGCAGGAATATGGATAACCAAATATAGGAAATTTTTATATTCGAAAAGAATGCCACGAAATACTTTGTATTCATCTCTTTCGTGCTTTCATTTTTGACATTAAAAGTGCAAAAACATTCGAGCATGAACAGTCCGAAGTAAATGAAAATGAATGCCAAGAGCAATCTGATCAGTTTGTGTCATATGCCAATCGATTCCGTGATTGGACGGCACTCGCAGCAGGCGATGCTGATAGCGATACCTTCATGCATCTCGATCTAACGCTCCGATTTCCTGCCAATTTCAGTCAACGACCACTATTTATCTCTGTCCAGCCTTCATCGCTGGCAACTCTAAACGAAGGCATCGAAAATATGAAAATACTCTCATCAAGGATGCACAGACAAATGCATTTACCTTGACGTATACTCGTGTTTTGGGTACAAATTACTTCTCCGGTCACTTCTCCTTGTGTTTTGTTGTGTTGTGTCCACGTTAATGGGGAGTGTGGAGCCTGGAATTAAGTCAGCTTGTTGCGCCATACGTCTCGCCTGTCTCTGATTGGGTGGCCAGTATATAGCATTCTTACTACAAAACTACAATGAAATGCAATATGTGCATCTCTCTCTGAAAAACTACTTGAAATACACCGTCCGCCTACTATTTATCTCTTTCCTGCATTCGGGCATGGCTCCGGCCTTTAAAGCCAATGAATATTCCATTGCACTGTAGGCAGAAGGCATAAAGTCGACACATCTTTTGAAGGTATGGGTAAAATATATATATGTGACTTCCTGAACTATTTTTACCTAAAATTTCAAATGCAATTTGTCTAGTTTATTTAATTAGTAGGGAGAAGCACATCCGGACCTAAAACGAGAAGGGATGTGTGAGACGCTTCTTACGCGTCACAACTTTTATATCCGGCACTCAGTCCTACATCTGCACCTTAGCGGTTTTTTTGTCAAATTTTTAATTTATTCTTCATCTGTCATCTAATCAACAACAGTACTCACGCCAACACGTTCCTTTAACTCGCCACCCTCCCCTAGAGCCACACACTGCAGAGTCAGGGCAGAGGCATAGACGCAGCAGAGGCCGAGGCAGAGGCCGCCCACTGCGCGAAGCAGAGTGTGAATGAGAGAATGTGCAAAACACAAATATAAGCTTCGGGACGTAATGGGTTTAGCCACTGCAAATTAATTTCTTCATTGTGGCCATAATAATGATCCAATCGCACCCCAATTTGGTGATCTGATAGATATGGGCATTCCCTACGAAATGGCGTTGGGAGATTTGGGAGGTTTTCGCCCTTTTGCGGGGGCGGAAGGGGGCGAGGCTCATTTTTGAAATACACTGGTTTCAGTGTGAGCATACAGCAGTCCGGAGCCAACATTTGGTGGCTCTAGCTCTTATGGTCTCTGAGAACTAGCCGACAAACGAGACGGACAGACGGACAGACGGACATATAGACATGGCTCAATCTACTCGGCTGCTGCAATATTGAGAGTAGTTTGAGTAAATATCTTACTGCCATATCATCCACACTCTATGTCTGTCGTTTAACCCTGTAAAAATATAACAAAAAGTGGACTACTGTTTCGATCAACACATTTGAGTTGTGTTTTAGCTTTATTTGTATGGTATTTTGAGCTTGATTTTCGACTCTTAGTTTACCTCCAGACGAAGACGAATTGTTCTATATTGCCCAAATTGAATTCATTTTTCCCTATCTCACTTTACATGTCTCTTAATCATTCATTCATACCCATACAAGTACACATGTACATGTACGATGCAGCAGGCATCGAGAAGCGAAGAAGGCGCTGGGAAGCACAGTGAAATAAACGAGGTTGAAATGTCCTCTGCTGCTGGTTTTAATCCTAGTTTTGATGCTGGTTCTGGTCCTGGTTCTGGTCATGATTTATTGCAGAGAATCAAAGCGAGAAACTGTGAACTCTTAACACTTGCCACTCCACTCGCTCCACAATCACATTCAGACAACAAAAAATATAAATTATTAGTTGACAGATGTATGTACATATGTACATACTTATATATCTCTCCAGTGATTTATGCCACACATTCTCCCTGGGATTTGGCATAAATAAAGTGTACTCCTGCATAAACAAGAGCAACAGTTGGAAAAAACAAAACAAGCAAAATAGAAGGCTATACGGAGAATGAGATTCAAATGACTTAACATTTGAATCGCTAAATTTAAAGAGCAAAATAAATGCCCAATTTTAAGCGTCAATTGCAAGAAATGTGAGAGAGATTATGGAACCAAGAAGCATTTGGGGATATTCTATTCTTTGGTGCACTACGTATATACATATGTATGTACATTTTAGATAGATACACACAAACATATGTAAATTTACTCATTTTACCAGTTTTCAATAATTATGCACAATTCTTTCCTGCTGTCCATATTTCGTTTGCCCAATTTGAGTGGAAATATTTAAGCGACTGGAATAATTCCGATTGTATAATGATTGGGATTGAGCTGAATTTTAGATGCAAAAGCTCTCCACTGTTTTCCAGCTTAATAGGAGGGCTACGTCCTACGTCCTACAAACAGTTCACGGGCACTTTGGACCTATGCAGTAGTCATGCACAAAAAAAAAAACACATTGCAACGGAAGAGCGTGCAGCGGCAGGCAGGGAGGCATGGTGGCAAACACTTTACAACTGTCATTGACTCAATTAAAGATCTATAAATAACTACCTCGATGGATGACCATCAGCAGCCTCTCTCCACAAGACATGACAAGGAATGGATTGACGCACCACCATCCCACACGCTGGCAATTCAATGGCCACTCCACTCCACCGCCCCACTCTTTTTTATACCCGGTACTCGAAGAGTAAATAGGGTATATTGAACTTGTGCTCGAAAGTGGATGGGGATATCTAATAAATCCTAATCTATCAGAATTAAGATTGGCTCAAATCATTATTGTAGCCAGAATGAAGAAATTCATTCGCAGTGACTACCCCGACTCCGTCCAACTTTTGGATAACATATTGTTGACATTCTTACATGCTCGAACACTCTGCCTCATTCAGTGTGCGGCTCTGGTGGAGGGATGCCTGCTAAAAGGGTAATGTAGATGAGAGATGTAGAAAAGATGTACAATTTTAAAAATCGGATGTTAACATACATAATACATTGTGCCTTCATACATACATATACATTTATTGATTAAGTACATGGTATAAAACTTTGTAAAAAAAGTTCGTTCGGCAAACAACTCAACATTTTTAGTAACGTTTGTACCTGGTCAATGCGGACTCATCGTCTGCGACCAACCAATTTCGTTGTAGCGATTAAATTAAAAAAAAAAACTTGTGACGCGTTTCAGCTCGTCTCACGTTCCTCTTCGTTGTTATTCCATAATGCAGACGGCAACAGCTGTATTTATGCCAATGCTGCTACTGCTCCTGCTGCTGGTATTGAATAGAACTGTAAATCACCAAAGAGAGAGGACAGAGAGAGAGTCCAAGAGTAAAACAACAGCAGCGACAAATTGAAAGGGCACAGCCATCACGTTCAAGTGCACGAACTGAGCAGGGGATAGGGGCAGTTTCCGATGATGGAAGATGGAGATGCTTTTACATCAAGGCCTAAAAGACTCTTGTTCTGGCTCTCCCACGCTCTCTCACGCTTCCTTCACACTCCCACGCTTTTTCACTCCCACACTCTCCCACTCGGACACTCTCTCTCTCGCTGTTGTTACATTCCGCGATTTCCACCGACGCATAAAAAAAAACGAGAAGGGACGTGTGAGACGCTTCTTACGCGTCACAACTTTTATACCCGGCACTCAGTACTACATCTGCCCCTTAGCGGTTTTTTTTTACATTTTTTTACATATTTTTTACATATATTTTACATATTTTCTTCATCTGTCATCTACATCTACTACACTTCTCACACCAACACGCTCCTTTAGCTCGCCGCCCTTCCCTAAACACACACACTGCAGACTCGCGGCAGAGGCAGAGGCAGCGCCCGTACACAAAAAAAAAAAACAAATATAAGCTGTGGGACGGGGTCGGTTAAAAGTCGGTAGAGGCATGGCAGAGGGAGGGCAGAGGCAGGGGCCAAGTGAAGCAGAAGCAGAGTGTGAACACGAGAATGTGAAAAGAACAACAAAAGCTGTGGGACAGGGTGGGTTTAGCCACTGCAAATTAATTTCTTCATTGTGGCTATAATACCAATCGGATCCCAATTTGGTGATCTGATAGATATGGTCATTCCCCACAGAATGGCGTTTTTAGTTTTCTTTTATCTTCAAAATTGTAGATTTGGGAGGTTTTCGCCCTTTTGCGGGGGCGGAAAGGGCCGTGGCTCAGTTTTCAAATACACTTGTAACAGTGTGAGCATACAGAAGTCTGAACAGGACTGGTCTAGACATGGCTCAATCGACTCGGCTATTGATGCTGATCAAGAATATATATACTTTATGTGGTCGGAAACGTTTCTTCTGTGTGTTACGTACATTCACTTCGTGCAAAAATACAATATTTACTCTTCGAGTTCCGGGTATACAAAATATTTACGGCAATGCCACCTCAGCGCATCAGCATCCAATTCCAATCGATTTCAGGATCCTCTGTTGCTCTGCAGACAAACTACAGTGGTCCCTCAGTTAGTGCTCAGTTGTCGGAGCCATTTATCCAGTGATTAAGTAGAATGAATATCAAAATGAACTTGCGTTCAATTGCTAATTAAATAGAGAAAATAATTTGTCCTTCCAAAACTAATACTTCGTATAATGTCAGTTTAATTTCCAAAACCTGCCAAAAGATTAATAGATCGGCATTGGGAAAAGCAAGGTAGCCATCAGTAGCCCTAATTATGTCCACTCGTGTCCCTGGCCTGCTAGGACACTGGAGGCATGACAGAAAAATATTTCTTGGAAAACAGACAAACAAGGTGTGTGGGCGTTTTACCATCGCAACGTGGGTGGTTCTGGGTGTGCGTTGGTGTGCTTACGCAGGAGCACGGGCGATGGCAAAAGCATGGCAAATGAGATCTGATCTAGATCAGCACTAGGCTGGTCTCAAAGGTAAGCCAAAAAAATTCCCTTGAGAGCATTTGCTAATAGAGCAAACTGTGCCAAGAAGAGTTCAGTGGCAATGGTATGTCCCAGTGCTTGTCACGTGTTTGCCATGAAGAGAGCTGTAATTAGAAATAATGTACGATAGAGGCAGGAAAATACACAAATTTGATGCGCCGCCATGCATTGGCTATTGCTTAGATTAATGGTAGTTATAGCAAACACTGGACATCAAATCGTTGCCCTAGTGCTTTAACAACAAAAAGAGAACCCGAGAGGGCAAAAACTCAGGATATGGCATGATTCCAAAAACAAAGGCAACTCCATGGCACTCCATCAACAATTACACAGCTTCTATCAGAATTCGAATAAAAAATGTTCACCAATGTGATGTTTTTGCTGTGCAGTGCACTGTAGTGTATTGACACTTTATCATTACACACATGCTACTAATTATTTTTGGGTATTGAAAGAAAACGAGAAGGGACGTGTGAGACGCTTCTTACTCGTCACAACTTTTATACCCGGCACTCAGTACTACATCTGCACCTTAGCGGTTATTTGACAAATTTTACATTTTTTCTTCATCTGTCATCTACATCAACAACATTACTCACGCCAACACGCTCCTTTAGCTCGCCACCCTCCCCTAGAGCCACACACTGCAGAGTCAGGGCAGAGGCATAGACGCGGCAGAGGCGGAGGCAGAGGCCGCCCACTGCGCGAAGCAGAGTGTGAATGAGAGAATGTGCAAAACACAAATATAAGCTTCGGGACGTAATGGGTTTAGCCACTGCAAATTAATTTCTTCATTGTGGCCATAATAATGATCCAATCGGACCCCAATTTGGTGATCTGATAGATATGGGCATTCCCTACGAAATGGCGTTGGGAGATTTGGGAGGTTTTCGCCCTTTTGCGGGGGCGGAAGGGGGCGGGGCTCATTTTTGAAATACCCTGGTTTCAGTGTGAGCATACAGCAGTCTAGAGCCAACATTTGGTGGATCTAGCTCTTATAGTCTCTGAGAACTAGCCGACAAACAAGACGGACAGACGGACGGACGGACAGACGGACAGAAAGACATGGCTCAATCGACTTGGCTATTGATGGTGATCAAGAATATATATACTTTATGGGGTCGGAAACGTTTCCTTCTGTGCGTTACATACAACCGTTATTCCCCACAAATACTATATACCTATTTACTCTTCGAGTACCGGGTATACAAATTCCGTCTTACAAGCTGAGCGCAGAGATCCCTACTTTGTTGCGATGTGCTATTATGACGGTCCTTATACCAGTCCTAGACTCCAGTCCCTTAAACACTTAGAGGCACGAGAGAGAAGTCCACAAATGCATGGACACTCCCAGGAATAGGTACTGGCTTGAGATGGGTTCGCATTAGTGTGGGAAAGAGTGTAGGAAAGAGTGTTAGAAGGAACAGGAACTACATAAACTCGTGACAAAGAAAGGAAACAAAGTAACGTACGAGCTTAACGACTGCGACCATAACCCGTAGCAGCAGCAGCAGGAGGAGAAGCACAAGGAGCAGGAGTAGCAGCAGTAGAAGGAGAAGCAGAGATGTTCAAGTGCCTGACACGGACACGGTAGGTGGTTCCATTTTAGGTAGGTACAGCGCGTTGAGCGTTAGAGAGAAAAATAGGATTAGCTTCAGGGTGCGCGGCTTTCCATACACTTGCAGATCCATCAATTAGCGTTTATCAATCGCTGCATTATCAATTGAAAATATCAAATTTAGACAGGAAAAAAGAAAAGGCTCTTTCCTTGCGGAGATGCAGACGTCTGGTCAAACTTGAAGTACCTTTTGTGAGAGTATAAAACGGGCAAGAATAATGGAAGGCATCAAAGTTTATGTGTTTTCACCTTTAACGCCGCTTGGCCGGAGCTCCAGAAGAAGTTAGAGAAGAATAAGGAGGACGAGGGAGTAGACGGAACAGAAGGCGTAGCCGCCGTAGCAGCGGTTCGTTGTCAATGTTGATGATTTATTGTCAGCCAAAATATTTATGGTACTACAGCTCGGATGCTCGAAAGGTGGAATTATCAAGCATACGCAGCGCTGGTCACCATGACAGCCAGATCCCGGGCCAAGATAGTGCCAGGGAGCCATAGAGCCAGAGCCATGACCAAAGCGAGAGCCACAACCAACGAGCAATTTCCAGCTGCACTCAAATGCTTGGCTGTCGCTGCCTCCCCCCTAGCGCAACTGCTGCTCCTTTTGTGCTTCTTTTGTGTTGCACTTGGTTAGAACTAGCACTCCCAGGGCAGATCGGATTGAAATGGCTTCCTTGGCAACGGCCAGGGCATGCAAATCCCGTTTGTTTGTGAACCCCCCAGGCTGCATGCACCTCATTCTGGTTTCTGCTGCGTATTTCAGGTGATTCCACATAGTGGCCTCGGGCGCCACTTTAAAACCTTCGCTTTGACAGATTCTCAAAGGCTTTCCATTTAAAGTCGTGGCCCGAGCACAGGTGGTTTAGCGTCAGGGTGGTGTCCCCCGAAAAGGAGCTGAAAGGAGAGCACTGAGGACCGTGGCCCGTGGACTCCGTAATTACTTTCCCCGTCTGGCATGCAACTGTTTGCCCTTCATTGTCCTTTTTGTTTTTATGTTTTTTTGTGGCGTTTTTGTGGGTCCTTGATGCTCCACTTGTTGGTCTTGTGACGAAAACTGCAAAACGTGCAAAACTGATTTTCTTGGAATTTTTCACATTACGTAAATATGTACGTCAAGGGCAATGGGAAAGAACATTATTAAGGTTCATTTTTGAGTAGAAGCCATAGGACTATGCCAGAAAATATACTTACTTATTGTAATTGCGATGGGTGAACAATCTTTATGCTGGGATCTCGTTGAGAGATTTCACTGTTTCTACGTATCTGTATACGCCTTGAAAGGTAGTTTTATTCCAAGGAAATATAATTATTTCTGGGTGAATAAATGTTGGTCCCAATTGTACGAATAAATACAAAATACTTATACTTGCCTACGAAATGTTTTATTTTTCAAATAAAACCATGAACCAAATATGATCGAATAAACACAAAATTATAATATGTTGACAGGTAATATTGTTGTAATATGATTAAGTATACGTATTAAATGTTGTTCTTTTTAGTAATTATTTTCCATTTTTATTTGCAATAACATTGTGTTCGAGAACAGCGCACACAAAAGGAATGTTGTGAGATTTCGGGATTAGGTGCACATCACATTCCCCCCCTTCCACATTCACAAAAGCATTGAGGATGAAGCTCAAGGCCCATCAGCAAGAGCGTCACTAACAGAGAGGCGTAACAGGGTAACAGAGCTTTCTCCGAAAAGCTTTCGGAGCGACGACAGCAGTGCGAGCGAGCGCCAACAACAAGAACAGCGGCAGCGGACAGGCAGCAGAAGCAGCAGCAGCAGCTAACAGTTCGGAGAGGCGACTCAACAGCTGGCAAGCGACGCGACAGGCGGGGAAGCAACAGTCGGTAGGTAAAGCCCAAGCCGTGGCTGACTTAAAATAGAGTGTCCTTTAGCCCAGAGACTTCAGTTCCTGTTCAGCACTTGTCGGTTACGTTTGCAGTAAACCGAACAGCACCCAGTGAGGAAACAATATCATCAGCAACCAAGCAAGCCATCAGGGTTCTAAGTTCAGAATCAAAGTCCCAACAACCAGCGACAACAACAGCAACAACAGCAACAGCAAAAGCAACACCAACACCAGCAACATTCAACAAAACAACAGCCAACAACCAAAATCAACAATATCAGAGATACAACCACGAACGTAGAAATCGCGACGAACGACGATCCAAGATCAAAGATCGAAGATAATTGACAAGTGCCCAAACATATCCACCGTATTAAAGGTTTGAAATCATGCTCTCTACAACAATATCAATTTTTTTTTGTGGCATATTTTTTTATTGTTTAAATGTGCGTGTCGTGCTGAGAAAACTTTATGGTTTTTGATACAACAACAACAAAAAACATAACAAAATACAAGAAGAAAAAAGAGAGAAAGAAAAAATAACAATCAAAGTTTAAGAACGTGGAATGGGAATGAAAGGGACTAGGACTGAGACTGAGACTGAAACTGGGGAGCAGCACAGGGTCTAGCCAGAGGTCAGGTATCTCTTGGTGGCTTTTGGGGCTCCAGCACCAGTCCGTCGAGTCGTCGTCCCCTTCCTTATATACGTATATATTATAAAGCCATCCTCTGTGCTTTTTTGTTGTGCTTTTAAAGCGATTCCCGCTTATGTCGACCTAAGCAGAAAATGTCTTTTCATTTCGGTTCGGTTTCAGTTCAGATTCGGGTTCAGTTCTCGCCTTTCTTGGTCCTCCTTATTCACTCGTTTCTGTTTCTGTTTCTGTTTTCGTTATCGTTTTTTTCTGGTTTTCCCTTTTTTATTTCGAGTTAATTTTCGTTGCCTTTTCATATTTTATGTGCATGTGTTGTGTGGGGTTGGGTGGTAGTTTAGGGACGGTACTGTGGTTATGGCGACAATGTTTTTGGTGGGGGTCACCTAGCGTTTCCACAGTGCGATTAAAGAGTGACATGGCTGCTCCTGCTGCTGATGCTGCTCCTTTCTGTTCTCTTTCTGTTTCCCCCTTTGTTTTGGCAGCTTCCTTGCCGTGGCCATATCACCTTTTTTGGCACTACAGGAAGGAGAATGGACTCGGTTTATTCTTTATCTATTATAGGGCAACACAACGCCACAGTCCCCTTCCCACCAACCCGCGAAAAATTCTTTTTATGCATGGCCCGTGTGAATCATTCATATGCAAATGCTGTGAAAATTTTCATTTATATTTTGTGGACCCCCGTCGGATGGCCACCAAGCCACCACATCTCTACATATGTACATACATAGTACATATCTATGTCAGTGTCTGTGGTCAGGGGACCACTCGAGTGTACTCTGGGGGGGAGAGTAGACAGTCGGCCAAAATTTCCATCAAGTGTTGCCTATTTATCGGCTAACGGCTGGCTGGCTGACTGACTGGCTGGCATTGTTATGGGCAATTACGCCCAAAAAGTAGTTCATTTGCGACCATGACTAAATGATTTCCACACTCTTATCTAATCGCTGCCAGTATCAGCCTGTTCTGGCCCTGGCCCCCCGCATCCAGGCACAGAATCGTGAATGATGATTTGCGATTCCGAGTTCGTCCGACGCGACTGACTGGCCATTAAAATTATATTATTTTTTAATTACTTGCATTTGGAGTTGACGGCGCTAATCTCCTGCAATTGATCCATTGTCGGTGATGTTACGTTCTGATGATGATGGGGAGACTTTAAGCCTCGCCCTCGACAGCAGCTAAGCACTTGGCCAAGGCTGGCATTCTGGCCAATAGGTGTAATTTTTATGGTTGGCTCTCTGCACATTAATTGCAGCCGCTAGCAGCGCATTTCATAATGTATTTTATTGGCTAGGCAAAGTACATACTGATTTTTTTCGATAAATCCAGTAAAAAAATACAATTTAAGCTTAATTATATTTAATGGAAAACTGGCCAAACTGTTGACTTTGATGGAAATGTTGCAGTTCGAACAACGTTTTGCACTCTGATTCCATTAAAAAGCAGACACTGCTGCCCATTTGTGTATTTCATACTCTGATTTCACACCCAATTAAAGAGTAACTCCAGTGAGAATAAATATACGTAAATACTTATTGTATAAATGAGTTCCAACTTGTTAAAAACCCAAAACCCCAAAACAAAAACGAAAATCGAGCTGGTTTTTTCCACATGCGATACTTGGGGAGACCCTTAAAGGGTCCTTTACCTCCTCTCCCACCTGTGATAGCCACCCAAATATTGCGGCTTACTGAGAGGAGAGCCGAGCCTGGAGGGGGCAGGCACTAAGCCGCTTGCCACCAGCCACACGGTAAATTAATTTACATTAAATTTGAGCTTGTTTTTCCTTTCCTTTCGTTTTCCTTTCCCTTCGCTTCGTTTTGCCATACTGTTGTTGTTTTTTCCCTCGTTTTCTTTTTGGTTCACAAGAAATGGCTGTGTTTAATGTACATTAAAAAACAATTACTACAAATATTTTGGAAACTGTTTTCGACTGTTCTAATCTCAACTCAACTCATCTCTGTCCTGTCCTGTCAATCTATATGCGTCCTGGGCAGGCAGGAACTCATCCGTAAAAGCGAATTGCCAACTGCGAATTGCGAATTTGCCAAGGAACTCTTAAGGACAAAGCCGAAACCAAGTAATTGGATTTGAGTAGAAGGATGTCGGACAAGCAACTGGAGAAGAAAATCGTTACTTCTGTGGCCGTGACCCTCCACAGGGATGAACAGGGGGCCAGCTGCAGCTACAGCGTCGGTGATGGGGCCGCTGGAGCCACCGGAGGAGCCGAAGGAGGCGAAGGAGGCCCAGACGCCTATGAAGCCGCAGGAGCCTATGGCGGTGCAGCCGCAGCAGCTGACGGAGAAGTCGTAGGCGGCCTTAATGGAGCCGCAGGTGCTCATGGAGGAGCCTCAGTAGCCGAGGGAGGAGCCGCGGGTACCGAGGTAGGAGTGGCTGTTGCACCTCCATCCTTGGTGGTGCTGCCAGGTGGTGATGTGGAGGATCGCGACAGGGAATCGCAAGGCGACAGGTGAGTCAGTCGACCCATGTGGGTATCAACAACCTTACAGCCCCCGCCCCCTTTCCCGCTATGTGTCCCCTCCGCCGCCCGCTATGTGTGTTCCCGTATGTTCCCGTGTGTTCCGTATGTCCCTGTCAATATCCATTAGCTAATTGGGCATGCGATGTCAAAGAACAAGAGAGAGAGCCAAGAGAGCCAGGAGAGCCCCTGCCGAAGGTGGCTGGCGTGGCCTAGTCTGACCCGACCTGGTTAGGCCCAAAATTAAATCAGCCTTATTACTATTACCATAGCATGTGTATGTATATGTGTGTGTGTGTGTGAGTGTGTGTGTGTGTGGGTGTGGGTGTGTGTTTGGAGCATAACCAAATCATCCAACCATCCATCCAACCAAGCAGTCTTCCATCTTCCCCCGAGCCGCCACCAGGCACCCATGCAGCCACCCTTGACGCAGCTACGCACTGGGTTCCTGGTGTAACTCATCTTTAAGATACTACTATCTACATGTATACTCGTACATACATATTTATGTTTGTACCCCTTCTTCCCACCAACACTCCTCTTACGTACATATCTTTTGTAATCATAACTGTACTCGTTTTCCTTTCCTTCTTGGCGGAACTTGAATATTTAAGACTCAATGACGCTTACTTATTTCGCATTGAGAAGTATAGTGATTTATTGATGTGCTATGGAACTACTCGTACTCGTACTTTTATTTTCAATGCTCCCATTTCCCTATAGTATGTATACTCTGTGTATCTACCTACTTATCCATCTATCTACGTATTCTCTTCTGAAATACACCCAAACTAAAAATCTACTCTCGTAGTCGTGTTCTAACAACTGATCCTCTTATCCTCTGATAGCTTGTATACCCCCAAACCTCGCATCGGTGTTGTAATATTCGATAAGAAACTACACAATTACTATTACATATATGCTTAAATAATGTTATACTATCAATATAACCTAAATATATAGCCATAAATGTATCTATAATTATATAAAATATATACATATATCTAAATATATATTTTTATGTTTAATCTCTTTAATCAATATTCCTAATTGAACCATGATGTGCGATTTCATAAGATATCAAATTATTTGTTCCATTTATTAATTGTACATACGCAAGATTTAATACTATATATATTGAATTTGATCAGCAATTATTATTATATCTGAAGATGGACCTTTAGTTGGGAATATCAAAAGATGTTTGTATGCCATTATTTCTGCACATTTATTCCATGTATGATTAGACCAAAAATTCGAAAAGTGGGAAAAGACTTAAGACAGATCAAAACCAAAAAAAAAGGATTTACCCATCTGTGAGGTTGGAATTTAAGTTGATAGTATCAGAAGACATTTTAATTCTATATTTCATTCCATGACTCCAAGGGGTGGTGGCTACTCCGACCTCTTGAGATTTTAATTCATTGCCAACCGATGAAACCTTTTGAACTCAAAGTGTGTTTGCCGCAAACATATTGTGTTATTGAAGTGGATCTCCTCCTCTCCCTTCTGCTTATCAGACCTATTTATAGCTGCGATTAACAAATATTTTACCAACGGCAGCACAGAAGACACTGACAGCACGCACTTGCCACTTGCCACATGACACTTGGTTTTAAGCCCAGCTAATTATGCTACCCAGCAATTATGGAGAAGAGGCAGTGAAGGCAAAGTGAAAATTCAGGCGAAAGCCTTTCTGCGGCATCGACTTTTCTCTGCTTTTGAGCAACTCTCTCACACACACATCCAGAAAGAAGGGGAGAGAGAGAGCGAGAAAGTTACAACACTAATAGATACTCAGGAGAATTCGCGATAAGTCGGGTTTGTCTACCTTTGGAGGCGGCATCTTGTGCGGCAACATTGACAACGTTGACTGCGAAACGCTTCCCACTTTGTAGCTAATTATGACCCAATTAGTCAACCAACACCACCGACTCCCTCAGTCCCTGCACCATCCACCCCTTTCCCCTCTGTCGCACTCTTCATTCATTCTGGCTTAAATAAGTGGCTTAGCTGTGGGTCACAGCCCCACAGATACTCCCCCAGATACTCGTACATCCAGATTTTTGTTGGGGCTGAAAGGTTTAAACTTTGTGCACCATCTTCGTGGGAGTTTTAATGCGATTTACTTAATATTTATGAGGCATTTTGTGTATTATTGCCCAATTATTGCCCAGATCTCTGATGATCTCTGTCAATTTTTTTCTCTCTTGCAATTTTTGATGTATGACTTTGTGGCTGCTGCCTGCTGCAACGGGCATATCTGAAAGAATTGGATAGAGAGAGCATTTCTACTTAAACTTAATCGCTCGAAGCTTGAAAGTTGGCCCATGATTGAAAGTCTCCACTCAATCATTGGGCACAGCCACAGCCACAGCAATTGAATGCTGCAGTTGACATTTTGTGGTTGGATTGTTTTGGTTTCGATTAAATGCCTAATTGAAGCTCAAAATAAGCTTGCGGCCACAAGTGGCACGCCAGTAAACTGGAGCAGATGTGCGGGGAGTAGGAGTGGGAGTAGGAGCACCTGCAGGGGCACAGCTTTGACTGGGACTCGTGCTGAAGTTCCTTCCTTGAGTTTGTCGGTGATGCATGAGTTGATACACACAACAGCTGCTGCTTGCTGCTGCTCCAAGATTGCAGCTGTCCCCCAGACCCCACCCCAAATGATTGTGCTAACAAATGGTTGAACAATGACAAGTTGTTCCAAAGGGTTAGTCAAGGACCATGGACCATTATCCAGTTACTAGGGATGGAGTAGCTGCTTTGGGTATCACTCGGTAACCAGCGGGTGGTGACAGGGGCGGGGGCGGGGCCAGGGGCAAGTGTCCCTATATAGTTCTTGTTGACTTTATGAGCATCAATTTTTCAAGGAACAACCGACAGCCGGGAGGGCAAGCAATTTGCTTATAAAAGGGATACCGGAAAGGGAATGTATTCAAGAGTATATCCTGACTTTCCACGAGATTTGACAGCATAATTAACAGCCCATTCTCATGGCTTCCCTTACATTCGTTGCCCTATTCAAGAGGAGCATTCCAAAGTCTCTTCTGCATTAACAATATCATTAACTGGGCCTCAACTGGGTTCGGTTTGGTTTGGTTCGTTACGGATTGGGTTGGGTTGGATTGGGTTTTCTTTCGTTTCCGTTCTTTATTTGTTGGTCCTTCTCCTCGTAGTTGCTAGAATGGACAATGAACGAAGCATCAGGCAAGCGGCACGTGATCTGGCTGCCAGATGAGACCCAGAGGAGACCCAGATGAGACCCAGAGGAGACCCAGATGAGATTCCATACCCTGCTGTCAGCCTCCATTGCCTTTTGCCCTGCTCCATTCTCATTACCTGGTACTGGGGCTGGGGCTCTTTGCCAAATTGTTCAGCCAAATTATTAGTTATAAGCTATTTTGCATATTTTGATTCATTTAGTTGGAAATTCCCATGCAAATCAGCTCCATTATGGCGTGGAATTCATCGAATGAGAACTAAAAATGAAGTGCTAATCAATAGATAAGAACTGCAGAGAATTTTGCTAATCAAAACGGAATGTAGAGAACACACATCAAGCTTTCCAGAACAGCAGGAAATTTGATAAGTCGATGGGGTTTTTGGCACTGCATCTGGTACTCGCAATTTAAAACTGATTCAAGACACAAAAAGATAAGCAGACAGCTTGGGTAACTGGTTAGCTTGTGCCAGACACTGAATATTCAAGTTGAATCCATTGAATCAGTGATAAAATATGTACAAAGTCGAATGACAGTCGACTTCCATTGACGTCTCAACAGCTCAACTCGTTCGTTCTTTCGTTCATGTTCATTCATTCAATGTCTCGCCTTCCTCCGAAAGTTGTTGAATGTCACACACACACACACACACAGATAACCAGAACTCACACCCCCAAACACCATCAAGTACGAGTAGAGAGGAGACAGCATATTCTCTCTTTTTCCCATTCTTTGAAGCTTTCCCAGTCTGGCATCTCTCCTTCTGCTCTCCCTGTCTCTCTGCTCCTCCCCTGACTACCTACTCTGGCTTCTTAGTTATGCAAATCTCATATTTTGGCAAAGTTTGTCGCGTAGCCTTCGTTGCCTTCTTGGTACTTGGTATCTTTGTATCTGTGTCTCAGCACTCACTCGTATCTTTTGGATGCCTGCTCGCGAGTCTCTGTGTGTGTCTTTCTTTGGGTGTTTGCTGCAAATTGAGAAGTTGCTTTTTTGCAAAGATTTTTTGTTGCTGTTGTGTTGTCGTTTTGTAAACTTTTTCATGCTGGTATACGTACTTTACTCCACTACAAAATATGACCGCAAAACACGCATTAAAGACGAGCAGATAAGCGCACATCTCAGAAACCCGAACAATGCCTACCATAAATCCTAGCCATATCCTGACAAACTTTGAGGCACACGAGACGCTTGTACAATCTGCTGGCAATCAACTGTTCACAAAATCGAATCCGCATCCGCATCTGCATTCATTTCCGAATCGGATTCAATTGACCAAACGGGCAGCTAATGCGAATGAGATTTCTAATCAACCGTGAGGCTCCGGCTGCGTCTCGGACTCTGTATTTTTGACTGCGAGTATATACCTGCTGACAGCAGCGAGAGTGAGAGGTAGCCTCGGTTCGGTGTTGGGTTTGCAACAGCCAGAAGGGAGTAGGCTCTGACTTGAGCAGAAATCAAAGCAGATTCCACTCCTCGCTCTCTCTCATAGCCAAATTACCCTTGCCAGAGTGTAGTGTAACGCGTTAGTGTACTTGGACTGTGGCAACGGTTCAGTTCAGACTCCAGTTCAGTGATTTACTGTCGCTAATTCCAGCCAGGCCAGCTGCCAGAGCATGCTGACCAGTGACCGGTGGACAGTGGGCAACGTACAACGTACTATGGACTGCCTGCATTGGCATTCAGTGGATTCAGTGGGCAATGGCTAGGCTAGTGTGTCCTTGAATACGTGGTCGTGCCGCACCAGCTAACAGGTTCAGGCACATTCAAAGACATGGTCAGAGGTAACCCAAGCCCCAAACCAGTTTCAATAAAATTAACTGAAGCTGTAACTATAGCTATAGCTATGGCTGTGACTGTGGCTGTAGCTGTGTGTGTGGAGAATGTGTGAGTCACATTCAATGGAAGCCACACAGCGTGCCCAAAGTGCACAGGATAGAGATGGCAGCAGCAGCGACAGCTCAACGGAGGCGGAAGGTGCAATTGGCCGAAATGGTATTTGAAGTAAAACCCAGAAACGTGACGGGATTGCCAAACGGAGGTCGCACGCATGCCACATGGAATACCATATTGCACTGGACACACGCCAACTTTCACACACACACATACAAATCCTCGTACATGCCATGTGTGTGTGCCGCTTAAGGACATTGGCAAAAGGCGAAAAAACGCAGCGTTAAGGCCAAGGTGAACAGGAGGGGGGAGTGGTATGGGGCAAAGAAAAGGCCCCAAAAAAGACAAATTGAAATTAAATCAGCGTTTTTTGTCATGCGAGTAAAGGCCGGAACGATGTAAACTGAAGACTCAGCCATGTCTTCTGACAGACATTCTTGATATTTGGAAGAACTTTAAATGGAAGTTAAAAATTTACAAAAACTTGTTTCAGTCGGGCGATCCGTAGAGAGAGTTTGAATGTTTCCCTGGGTCGTTAAACGTTGCAGATATTTATTTTTGGTATCCTTTAATGAGTTTATTTCTATTGCTGAACCCAAACGAAACATTCAATATATCTCAGCAGCAAGCAATATCTCTTCAGCTTCCACACTCTCCGTTTAGCCACATTTTTGTGTCTTGGTGTTCCCCACTTCTTGTAGTCTCTCCATACTGTTATTCCGTTAAGAGCAATTCGTAGCATACCAACAGTTTTTTGGGGCCTCAATCACTTTAAATTCGTAGTGCGATTTGAGCAAATAATTACATGACGGGACAATGCCCCATGCCCCACGCCCCATGCCCAAGCCCTTCCTTCTGTCTGTGTGTGTCTTTTATGCCAGTAATTTTCAGCTGGCACGCCCATTTGAAGAGTTGCCTTTTTGTCCATCTTCTGTTGTGTCAGTGCTCCCCACTTCCCTCCCCCTCCCTGGGTACGCTCGAGGAGCCATCTGGTTACTGGAGATGGTTGCTCCACTCTGTGGCAACGTCAACGGATAACAGCAGCCACAGGAACATCATCATTAGACAGTCCGAACGCTGATTTGGAATTCAATTTGAATTTGTTCTTTGCCTAGAAACCTTATCGAGGCAAAAATGTGCAATGTCAAGGGAAAACCTCTTTTCTTTTGCCTGGTGGGGAGAGAGAGACAGAGTATCAATCAATCTATGCGTTTGTCCAGTAGCCATCTATCTATTTATCTATCTCTCCATCTCTCTATGTATCTATCTATCCATCACATACTTGTTGGGCTATTCTGTTATAGGCCTTTATTTTGGTCGCCGCATCATCGATTTTTGCCGCTTCACTCGGGCACACGCACACGCACACAGGCACACGTAGATATGGTAACGATAATAAATCGCCATTGAAATTTTTGTCGCTGAGTTTTCTCTTTTTTCGTTTCACGCTTTTCGCTTTCGCTTTCGCTTTCATTTTTCGTTTACGATACCTCGGAGTCCACGGGTTGGATTCGTTTTAGGAACTCGTAGATGGCAGCTCAACCCTCGAGAACTAAATTCTGCCGTACACATAAAGTTCGGTAAATATATTTGATTCACTTGCATTGCACTTCTTGGCCATCGTAATTAGCGGGTATCAGCCAGTCGTTTGCCTTGTGTCTGTCTACTTGGCTCTCACTTCTCCATTTCACATTGATTGCTTTGATGGAGCTCCCCCCTCACCTAGCTACCACTCCCAGTTCTTGCTGTTGTTGCTGTTGGACAGGTGGGAGTCCCAAATCAAAAATGATTTGTCCAGTGGGCAGAGGCACAAACAAAGACAGAGCTAGAGAGAGAGAGAGAGAGAGACTGAGCGTCTTCCCCCTTTTGTTTTTGGGGCACAACTATTTTTCGCAGCTTAAGTCGTGGGATAAGGACTCACTCTTAATGTGATTTTGCGAGTGATTGAAATGTGATGTGGTTCAGGGATTGAATGACTATTTGATTGACTTCGACTTGGACTACGACTTTGGCATCCACGCTGGGGGACACTCTGGGGATTTACTCTCTGTGCATGTTTTTGGGGGTAAAGTTTCCCCCTTTGAAGTGCGCAAAAGTTCTTTTTTTTTCGGTGTCACACAACATTTATTGATTGCTATCGATTAGGCGTCAGCACTAGGGGAAACTGTGGAAGGTGAAGAGGAAGGGTGTGGAGTGGGGTGGAGTGCGTTAAGCGTGTCTATGCTACCAGATGCGTGAGCGAAACCAGCCAGAGAGCTGGACAAAAGGCAGTAGCAAAGGCAAGTGGCAAGTAGCAGCAGTGGCGGTGGCGAGTTCAGGGTCTGGCGATTGGCATTTCAAAGGCACACGCGCCTGAAAGTCCAAAGTCCCTCCCCCCCCACTGCGATAACTGCCAATGGGGAACCGGGACCTGGACCCGAGCAGGACCCCAAGGAGCCAGAGAGCAAAGCGCAACAAATGTTTTCCTTCCTGTTCGCATTCAAGAATTTTCCGCCACTGATTCCCCAACAGCTGCTGTTGGTGCTGCCACTGCTGCTGTTTTCCACTCATCTCAGCTACTGTTGTTTTCCTTTCATTTATGACCTCTATGGCAAATTAATATTTTTCCCCAGTTGCTGCTAGCACGGCATCTCCCTCCCTTCCTTCTCCCGTGGGGCACTCGTAGAGTGCATGGATTGTGGGTCCATTTATTTCCATTTTCTACTCATTGATTTAAATTGGAATACAACGAAAGTTGTGCCATTGAGTGATTCTGTCTTTAATTTGGAAAGACTCCATGCCAGGACATGGCTGCTGGAGAGTGTATCATAAATCTATTGTAAGTACTGAAAATTATGAGTAAACATTAATTATGTGAAGGGTATTTGCAGCTTCGTGGCCGGAAGAACGGCATCCTTTGGCTCTGCTTGTTCTGGCTGGATGTTTTTCTGAGTGCTTTGACGATTTCCGTTTCCGTTTTCCGTTTTCCGCTTTTCGCTTCCGCTACAGTCACATCCATCCATCCACTTGTTGTTGACGCTGCGCTTGGCCTTCGGTGTGCTTAGTGTTTGTTTGTCTCTTTATATCACAGTGTATTAGTGTGTATCAGTGTGTGTGGTTGTGTGTGCAACTGACCTCACCCACTCAGTGGTGCCTGTTCACCTGTTCATCTGTCAGTTGCTTTGACCCAGCTGCCTCTCTGCCTCACCTGTCCCTTCCCATAACAGTATTATCATCTCGGGAGGTCAATGCTGGCTGCTTCCCATTTCAATAAATCTCGCCATATTCTCGTTTGTTTGTAAGTTGTCTTCAAGGTGGATCTGGCAGTGGCAGTGGCAGTGGCAATGGTAGTGCCCAACGATTTGACAGGTGACTTATGCTAGACCACACTTTCCTTTTGCTGCCAAGAACATTCAAGAACATCCGAACTGCAACTGCAGCATCTAAGTTGCAGCATCTAAGTTGCAGCCTGACACCAGGACGACTCCCCATATGACTTGGCCCCTATGCTCAATGATCAATGATGCGCTGAAAGTTAATTTAATTTGCTAGCCCGTCCCTTGGACCACCCACGCAACGGTCTCAGACTCTGTCGCAGTTCCGCCGAAATTAATTACCGGATTATGAGACAATTTCATTGGCTAAACGGATGCTGGTCTCACGCGAACATGGGCGTTGCCCCCTGACCCCCCAAGGTGCAGAAGTAGTACTGAGTGCCGGGTATAAAAGTTGTGACGCGTAAGAAGCGTCTCACACGTCCCTTCTCGTTTTTTTTGTATGTGGGCGCTGCCTCTGCCTCTGCCGCGAGTCTGCAGTGTGTGGGTCTAGGGAAGTGCTGCGAGCTAAAGGAGCGTGTTGGTTTGAGAAGTGTTGTATATGTAAATGACAGTTGAAGAAAAAATTTAAAATTTGACAAAATATTTCTAAGGTGCAGATGTAGTACTGAGTGCCGGGTATAAAAGTTGTGACGCATAAGAAGCGTCTCGCAAGTCCCTTCTCGTTTTATTTTCACATCTCTGACATTGCGGAACCTTTTGCTTTGCTTTGCTACATTCTGGGATTAACATTTAATGGCCAAAGGTCACGCACATAGTGCGATGGTTGCGATGGGCGGTAAGGTGTGGTCAAACTCTGGCAATCCCCACAGATCCCCCGCCAAAGGAAAAACAATATCGTGAGTGGCACAGACAGTGGCAGTGGCATTCCAGTGGCATCTCTGCTAAATTAAGTGCCCAACTTAAATAACTCGAATTAAACATTAATAGCGTACTTAAAAGTTTCTCTTCTCGTTTTCATTTTCGTGTTCGTTTTTGCTTTTAGATTTCGCTTGTTCCTAACGTATTCCTCTGGGTTTCCTCTTGTTTTTCCTGCAGTTTGCTTTTATTACCAGATTGCTGATAAGTTTTCTTAATGGTGGCAAGGCACTATGGGGCATTTGACCACTTTTCCTGGCCGAAACTCATTTGTCAAAAGTAAAAAAAGTAATATTTTTTAACAGATATACATAGGAATAACATCAGTCCGTAATGTTACGTACCCAAAAAATGAACAGTGTCCGCCACTGTTAAGATAACAGCTGTTAAAGTCAGCTGTTTGCTACGAACGATAGAAAGTTATCGGAAAACTGATTTTGTTCATGAAGTTTAAAGTGCAAAAAATGATAAATTGACCAATTTAAGTTAATTTTTTACAATATTCTCGATTCAGGCAGGTATTAAAAAGGTGTTTGTGAGTTTGAAATTAAAAAAATTACCCCATAATATTTTTAATGGCTAGTTTCTTAACAAGTCCATATTTGTGACGAAAATTTGTCTTTGAATAGACTTACAAAGTGTTCTGTTCCCGCCGGAAGCATTAAACTGCATAGATATTGTAGAGAATTTAATACTTAATCCAATTTATGTTTTTTTTTCTTGCGTATTATCTAAAGTTTGAAATTCTGAATTTTTTGCAATGTTAAACTCAGTGAAGAAGAAAATTGCAGAAGAAGATGCCGATTTGCATTGCATTTAATTGTTAATACCTGTCACTAGCCTTGAGAACGATACGGGTTATTTGTAGACCCTTTGAAGAACTTTTTTTTACAGCTTGTTGATTAAATTGAACATTTTCACGGAAAACTTGAAACAAACTGAAAACAACTGTGCAGATTGGCTAAATTCGTGCTCAATTGTACAATTATAATAACGTTGAGACATTTCCAGTATTCTGCACTGCCGTGCAGTGCTATTGTGTCCCACATTCCACAACTCAAAGAAAAGAAGCTACTTGCAGTATACAAGGAAGTCAATGTAAAAACCCGATTATCTTCTTTCTACTTTTTCATTTTTAAAAATCCAAGCACAACTTTTTAAGTAAAATATGGCATTGTTTACATATTCCCATCATTTTTTGTTTGATTAAATTTAAAAATAAAATAAAAATTCGATTTTACCCTGAAGAAAAGGCGGTGCTACGCCCATTTTTTCAATAACCTTCCTTTCATTATTAAACTCATATCAAAAAACGAAATAAAAAAATATTGTTTCGTTTGGAAGTTATTAATTAAAGCCATAAAAAGTGGTCAAATGCTCCATAGTGCAAGGGGGCAAGGTTGTGGGAAACCTTTTGTTGTTTAGACAGCAAACAGGATTTTGGCAAGTAATCGAATTGATTTCGTTTTCAACTCTCTGAATTCTGGCTACTTAAGAAGGCATTTAAAGCTTAATTGTTTTCTCGAATTTCCCATTGATTACACAATCAATTCAAAAGAGAGAGAGAGAGAAATATTTGCCAGGAGCCTCTGGACTGGCTGTACTTTCTGTGCTGCAGATGATTGGCCTCTGAGGTGGAATGTTGCCTGGAATTGATGACCAAAATGGCAGCACAATTTCCATGGCATCACGGCAGAAATTATTAGAGCCAGCTACAGAGCTCAACTCTCGTTCAGCACAGCTTCCCCCCTCCGCTTACTCCTCTTGCAATGGGCAATTCCAGCACAGGTCTTATGTCAGCTCAAATACCTGCACAACTCTATCTCTTTGTCTGTCTCTACCCCTGTTCATCCCATGTAGAAGTATCGTCCTTCGTTCGGGATATCACTTGCTTGGCCATAAATTTTAGGTTTTTTTCGTGTACGCAGCAAAGCAGCAGAGCAGCGAGCAACAGAGCTTACCTAATTCCAATGAGGTAAAGTCCCAGTATAGTACAGTCAGTTAGTACAGTCTATTAATGCGTTTTGCAGTTCGATTTTCCGTTTGTTTTCCCCCTCACCACCCATCTTCCGTTCAATCAAAAATTCCGGCTTAAGGACTATGCCGCCCCCTGAGAATGGAGAGTGGTGAATGGAGAGCGCACAGCGGAGTGTCGTGGCATGTTCTGGGCTGGTCTGTTCTGAGATTGGGCTAAAGGAGGAAAGAAAAAAAAAGGAATCGCAATTCCAATGCGCGCTTGAATCAATTTCACCAATTCCACGGCACCGTGCCACGCTGCACTACGTATCTTCAATGGATATATGTCTCTGTCACTCTTCGCTCGTTCCTTCCGTTCGTTCGTCCGTCCCTCCTTCCGCCCATGCAGCCGCTCTTCATGTTTCATCTGCTCGAGATGTTGTCAGCTTAAGTGCCGCATTTGAGGCGCCATGAAATATGCAACAGCCTGCTCAAATGCGCTTCAAGTGAGTATAATGAACATGCAATGCAGACGCCTATCCGCCAGGACCTTCGAGTGTCTCTCTCCCTCTCTCTTCCTGCTTAACGCTTTCTCCATAGACTGGGCGCTCATGTTCATATGTCTTCCAGTCCAACAGCCTGGAATAGACCATTGTTTTTGGTTACTGATTGATATGTTTAGACACACTTTTGGCCCCTTGGTCTTGACTTGGCCAGACGCGCGCCACTCCATGTCTCAGCCTTAGGCTGCCCACATTGCAGCTCCTCCTCCCAGCTGCAGCATGTTGGGGAAGCGAACGAGGATGAAGGATGATTTGAAGGAACTCATTTGGTGCTCGGGTGACATTTAAATATAAATTAAAAGGTTACGCACACGGCAGGGGGCACAAGCGCGAAAAGGGGCTGGCGCTGCTCAGTTGCTGTTGCTGTGTCTGCCTAGGGGTAGAAATAGGAGTAGAATAATTTGGAGAACTAGAGAAAATAGAGACTCGAATGTCAAGTCTTGTCTTCACTCCTTCGCGAGCAGTATAAGGATAAGCGAGGAGAAGGAGACATGTATATGTACATATGTTAGGAAGATGAACGCCGTCTTCCCCCAGAAGGGTGTGTGTCTGTATGCGTGTTTGGGGGGAGAGAAGAAGTTTAGCACGACAACAATGGCGTCCAAGTGGCGCCATAATTTCTTTCTTTTCCTTAATTTTCTCTCACAAACGTTTTTATTATACCCGGTACTCGAAGAGTAAATAGGGTATATTGTATTTGTGGGGAATAACGAACAGAAGGAAACGTTTCCGACCCCATAAAGCATATATATTCTTGATCAGCATCAATAGCCGAGTCGATTGAGCCATGTCTGTCTGTCCGTCTGTCCGTCCGTCCGTCTTGTTTGTCGGATAGTTCTCAGAGACTATAAGAGCTAGAGCCACCAAATGTTGTCTCCGGACTGCTGTATGCTCCCACTGAAACCAGTGTATTTAAAAAATTAGCCCCGCCTCCTGGGGCGAAACCTCCCAAATCTACAATTTTGAATATAAAAGAAAACTAAAATCGCCATTCCGTAGGGAATGGCCATATCTATCAGATCCGATTGGATCATTATTATAGCCAGAATGAAGAAATTAATTTGCAGTGGCTAAACCCACCCTGTCCCGCTGCTGATGTTGTTCTTTTCACATTCTCTCATTCACACTCCGCTTCTGCTTCACTCGGCCTCTGCCTCTGCCTTTGCCTCTGCCGACTTTTAACCCACTCCGTCCGGCAGCTTTTAAAAGGTTTTTTTTTGTGTGCGGGCGCTGCCTCTGCCTCTGCCGCGAGTCTGCAGTGTGTGGGTCTAGGGAAGGGCGGCGAGCTAACGGAGCGTGTTGGTGTGAGAAGTGTTGTAGATGTTGATGACAGATGAAGAAGAAATGTAAAATTTGACAAAACACTTCTAAGGTGCAGATGTAGTACTGAGTGCCGGGTATAAAAGTTGTGACGCGTAAGAAGCGTCTTACACGTCCCTTCTCGTTTTTTTTTGGGTAGTCACACAAATGTCTGAATTTATTTGTGTTTGTGTCTTGGCCTACGCCAAGTGTGTGCCTTGTGTGTGTGTGTGTATGTATTGTGGCTCTGTTTTATGTCACTTGGTGTAATTAAAAACTTAAAGTAAAGGGAAATCAAACTGAAACACGAACTGATACATATTGAAGGCATCACTTTAACATACAATTACGAAGGCATCGCCAACTACTAGATATTGTTCACATTACAAAACAGGTAGTCAAAAGCCTACTGACAATTTTTTGGATGCATTTTATTCAGTAGGGTTTTTACTACGTGTTTTGTAATGTGAACGGTATTAGTTGTTGGCGATGTCTTCGTAATTGTTTGTTAAAGTGAGGCCTTCAATATGTATCAGTTCGAAGTGAAAACTAATTTTTGAAAAAGTGTTTTTAATAGAGTGCCACCTAGTCCCACCCTGAAACCTATTTTGTTTCGTAGAGCAATAAATGATTGTTCAAATGTATATAGTCAGAAATGCCACATTTGACCACAACTCTTACAATTTGCATTTATAGATCATAACCTCAAATGAGAAATTTCAGTGCTTTTTCGCCGTTTGGAACACAATGAAGAAGAAAATTGTGAAGTAGGGTGCCATTTCGCATTGCATTTAAGCCATAATATTAGTCACTAGCTATTTTGGAGGTCTAGAGTTTGATATCCAGTGTAATATTGTTTTATAATAAAAACTCCAATGGAGAATTCTTTGTGGGACAAAAAATTCAATTATCTTGTATTTTTAAGCTGTTTTAATTCGCGCTACGACTTTTTTTATAGAATCTTGCACTGCTTAACATATTCCCATCCTTTATTGCTTCTAACATTTTCAGAAAAAATATAACAACTGATTTTTCCTTGAGAAAAGGCGGTGCCACGCCCATTTTCTCAAAAAACATGCCCCTTGCTATTCTTAACTAATATCAACAATTTAAATCAAAATATCTTTTTTCGTTCGCGAGTTATTAATATAGGACAACAAAAGTGGTCATTGGGACCATAGTGCGCTGTGCTGTTAACTGTGATGCCACCTTGCCAGCGCTACTGCGCTGCTAGTCTGAACAACAGCTAACGTAAATAGATTTTGTCTCTCTCTCCCAAAGAGTTTAGCTTAGCATAATATATTCACATAAAGGCATACATTTGTATGAACACATGTATTTGTGGCTGCTTTGTGGCATTACTTGATTTTATTTGAATATTTATGGGCATATTTTGATTGGCTAGTTGATTGTTATGCACCAATGAACCAATTAAAATAGTAAAACGTTGCACTGTACTTTGGACTTTGTGATTAAACACGTAGAAAATGTTCCTCAATCATCAGGTGTTTTATTAATTAATCTAAAATTGCTACAAAATAGATCCAAGTACAAGGTCTGTGGGTCGAAAATAAAAAACTTATATGAAAATTTGCATGCAACTCTTTTGTTTTTATGTAAAAAATTTGGATATTGTGAAAAGTTAATTATGAATTGATCATTTGATTATGCCCAATAACAATACAATGAGTTTTTTATATTCATACAAAACAACCAGTTTTGTTTTTGTTTATACCCGGTACTCGAAGGGTAAAGAGGGTATATTGCATTGGTCCGGAAAAAATGTAACACACAGAAGGAAGCCGACCCCACAAAGTATATATATTTTTAGTCAGCATCAATAGCCGAGTGGATTTAGGGATGTCTGTCTGTCCGTCCGTCTGTCCGTCTGCATCCAGGTGGCCGTATGCTCTCACTGCCTCAAGTGTATTTCAAAATTTCGCCCCGCCCCCTTCCGCCCCCGCAAAACGCGAAAATGTGCGGTATCCACAGTTTTGAAGATAAAAGATAAATCATACCTATCAAATTGCCGAATTGAGTTTGGATCATTACTATAGAAAGAATGAAGAAAATAATTTGCAGTGGCTAAACCCACCCCTTCCAGCAGCTTCTTTTGTTTTTTTCACATTCTCACATTCACACTCTGCTTCGTGTAGTGTGCGGCTCTAGGGTAGCTCTAGGGCAAGCTAAAATAGTGTGTTGGTGTGAGAAGTGATGTAGATATAGATGACAGATGAAGAACAAATTTATAATTTGAAAAAAAACCGCCAAGGGGCAGATGTACGACTAAGCACCGGGTATACAAGTTGTGACGCGTAAGAAGCGTCTCACACGTCCCTTCTCGTCTTTTTTGTTTCCGTGTGGAATTCGTTTAATCAAATACTCGCACTTGTGGCTACAAAAACAAATAATTAAATACTTAGTCATGAGCATGCTGTTGATAATTCCACTGTACTTAAATAGGCAGAGTCACCCAGGACACAGAACAGAACAAAAAACAGACAACAGACAGCACATAGAAATATTGCGAGATAGAGATAGACCACAAAAGCAATCTCATCATCGACACTTTTTGCTATTTGTTTTCATTATCTTTCCATGAACTAATCAAATGACAGAGAGAAAAACAAACAGGCAAAGGCAACAGGCAACAGACAACATCAGCAGCGACAATTAGCTGCGGAACATAATCAAGAACCGCAAAGTTGAAATTGACCTAAATTGCCATTGAGAGGACTGGGCAAGGGTCCGGATACGGCTCTAGCACTCTCTCTGCTTGTCTCTCAGTAAGTAGAGTAGTCACGAGGGAGCCAAGCTCGAAACCATAGCAGCAGCAGAAGTCGCAATAATTAAAAGAAAGTTGCCATGCCGAGCCCGAAGATACCCTGGTACATATGGACATATGTATTTGTATGTACAAAAATATGTACATTATGTACTCATTGCAACAGCTATAAGGATAAGTGGAACTTTGTTTATAAAAGTAGTGATCGGATATAGACATCATGGTGTCGCAATTATTAAAAAAAACTAGAAGGAACGTGTGAGACGTTTCTTACGCGTCACCACTTTTAAACCCGGCACTCAGTACTACATCTGCACCTTAGAAGTGTTTTGTCAAATTTTAAATTTTTTCTTCATCAGTCATCTACATCTACATTACTTCTCACACCAACACGATATTTTAGCTCGCAGCCCTTCCCTAGACGCACACACTGCAGACTCGCGGCAGAGGCAGAGGCCGAAGCAGAATGTGAATGAGAGATTGTGAAAAGAACAACATAAGCTGCGGGAAAGGGTGGGTTTAGCCACTGGAAATTTCTTCATTCTGGCTATAATAATGATCCAATCGGATCTGATAGATATGGCCATTCCCTACGGAATGGCGTCTTTAGTTTTCTTTTATCTTAAAAATTGTAGATTTGGGAGGATTTCGCCCTTTTGCGGGGGCGGAAGGGGGCGGGGCTCATTTTTGAAATACCCTGGTTTCAGTGTGAGCATACAGCAGTCTAGAGCCAAAATTTGGTGGCTCTAGCTCTTATAGTCTCTGAGAACTAGCCGACAAACAAGACGGACAGACGGACGGACGGACAGACGGACAGACAGACATGGCTCAATCGACTCGGCTATTGATGCTGATCAAGAATATATATACTTTATGGGGTCGGAAAAGTTTCCTTCTGTTCGTTAAATACAACCGTTATTCCCCACAAATACAATATACCCTATTTACTCTTCGAGTACCGGGTATAAAAAAAAACTTAAGACTGAGGGGCATCGCTGCAGTTGTTATAGCATGCATATGGCATTATATAACACTTACTTCCACACATGTACACACTCGCTTATATACTTTAAGAGTCGTAAATACTCTGGCGGGAATCAAAGTATTTTCTGTGTATGAAAAATGTCAACAACAGGATCGGCATCATTAATATGCGATGCATCAACGCGCATTTGTCTCTTTGTGTGTATCTCTGTGTGTGTATCTTTGTGTGCTTCTGGGTGTATCGTTGGGTGCGTGCATCTGTGAGTGTGTGTTATTATTATTTGCCATCATATACCAGGGGCTCTGACACGGCGCACTCATAATTAAACGCATCTTGTATTTAATTATAAGACGGACGAACACAGCCGAGTCGAGCCGTCACAGTCATCTGGCTGGACTCTGCCGTATCCTTCTTTGGGACCCTTCAGGGCCCTGGTCCCTACCACAGTTTCTACTTTAACGAAGTCCTCACACACACACACAAGCCCATACATTTTTGCATAATCATCTTTGGATTGTAGTTAAGCCCCTCAAAGCGATTAGTTGGCCAGCAGAGTGCCTCAGAGTGGTGGAAAAGGGGCGAAAGCTGAGAGCGAAGAACAGTCCAGTTTGAGAAAAAGCTCAGGCTGTCAGCAAGGCAATGAATTCGTCCTTGTCTAACAATTAAAGACGCTGTTAAGAGTGCCATGAAAAAGTTATATCACTCGCTTCCTCGCTCACCCGAACGTGCCTCTCCGTATCGGCCTTTCTCTCTCTCTCTCTCTATTCACTGGCTTTGTCCTTGCTTTGAATCTGTATACGAATATTACATATTTTATTTGCTTCAGAAAGAAACTCTTGCCCCACGCAGTACGCAGCCGGCCAGCATTTATGGCACACTCTGTTGTTCCCTGGGTTCTTCTCTTTGGCTTTCAGTTTGGGCATTTTTATCGCACATGCCTGGACCATGCCAAGGCCATGTGTATACCCTTTGCCGCATGAGGCATGCTGTTTTAAAACATTAAACTTGTTGCAACACCAACAAGTGGCATGTAAGCTTGTGGCCCTCCATCCGTTTTTCTTGTCTGTTCTTTTGAGGGAATTCATATTTTCGGTACCAAAATTGAGCACTTTTCCTTCACCTTCTCCGGTTTTAATGCGTAGTCAGACCTCTCTGGTTATTATTGTTTGTGCATGCGGGATTCTTTTGTGTGGTTAATTTTATTACCGTCATACATACACACATACAGAGTAGTTCCATTGTTAACAGTGATTACTGTATACCGACCCCGCTCCCTCCCATCCCCGTGGTGTACCCAAGGTCATGGATTTTTTTGGTCAGATTTTCTACAGTTTCAACCTTGCTGCCTGCGTGCCCACCTGCTTGCCTGGGTAGCTCTAATATCAAACATTTCCCCAACGAATGCAAACATAAAACCTAATTACACTCAATCATTATGGGAACTAGATACCTAACTGCTGCGTGTGAGTGTGTGTGTGCAATACGATAATCGCATCACACTGTTACACACTTGCCACTTTTATTATATAATGTAGTTAGGTTTATTTTCATTTTTATGCATCCATTACGCATCCCCTTCAACAGTGAGTGCAAGAGTTGTTGCTGTTGCTGTTAGTTTACCTGTCAAAGGTGTTTTGGCAGGTATTCCTAATCTGCACAAAAGTTGCAGGTAATCCGTTCCATCCATTACCTCTTGTTACCACTTTTACTTATCAAAAAGCTGCTGAAAATGATCCTGAAATGATCCTGTAAATTCTCCTGAAAATGCTGCTTAAATCATAGATCGAACGAGAATTTTTTTGGTCAGCTTTGTTCAATTTTGTTTGCTCTTTAAGTGCTGTAATCGTTGCCTTCCGAGGGTATACATGAATGCCTTCAATGGGCTTTATTTTTGCTATGTGTGCTGGAGCTGTAGTCGGATCGTGGTAGCTGGTGGCCTTCCTTTCAGGTTTCCTTTTGTCCGAAGTGCCCACCTCATTTGTTTGTTTATCCATCCCGTAATATTGTTATTTTTGCTGACCCTTTAATTATCTTCGTTTGCAACCGGACCGCATGCATCCATCCAAACATAATTTCCTGATATGCGGCTCTGTGTGTGTTTGTGTATATATCACACGTGCCGCCCAAACTGTGGGCATTCATCGTACGCCCTGTGGGGTCGGACAACAGCAGAACAGAGCAAAATATTGCAGAGAACCCAAGTGCGGTGACCGTTAATTGGAATTTAAATCAAAAGATAAACTAATTTGGCACCCAACATGCCTCCTAACCTGTCCCCCCCCCCCCCCCCCCCCCCCCCCCCCCCTCCCGACAATTGTCGCTGAAATTGAGTCACAATTCAAGGCGCGTAAATCATGAATGCCACAAGAAAGGCGGTCTTCAACTAGCGTTGGCAGAGCCGAGTTTTAAGTTAAAGGTGTAAATGTAGATGTGCTTCGAGTTGGAGCTTACATCTGGTGTGTGTGTGGGATTTAGGTCATAGAAACAAAATCAATAACTCGGGCTGTTTGCAGGGGGACGGAACGTCAAAGCCGAAGCCTAGGCAAATTGCTTTGGCCACTCAGGTGAACTCTGGCAGGCATGGGGCTTTTCATTTTCATTTATAAACAGCTTAAGCTATTTTTCAAATCAATTTTCAATTTCTATGCACGAGAAATGGGACAACAGACAAGAGACTGAAGCTAAATGAAATTGCTACTTCTCTGTGTCTGTCTGTCTGTCTGCCTGTCTTTCTGTCATTCCAAGCAGGAATTGTCCGGCTGCACTTTAAAGTTTAAACTCAATTTAGGCCCTGCCCTGCCTTATCCTGCTGGCCAAATCTTTCGCAAATCCCTTGGCCCAAGACTGTGCCTTGGGCATAAGTTAATTCGTTTGGCAGCAGCGACCATCGGACCGACTCTCGGACCGAACCTCGGACCACCAGAGGCTAAAAAAGAAGTAGCCAAGGAAAGCACAAAATACTAACACGAAACAAAATCAACAAGAAGGCTCAACAGAGAGAGAGAGAGAGAGAAGTAGAGCGAGCTCCTCATTGTGGTTTTTGCCACACTCTGAGGCAGAAATACTCTTTTTCTCTCTTTTGCCACTTGCAGCTGGGAAAACGTGTCCTCCAATGTTGTAGAGTATTCAACACTGCGTATTAGCTGCTACAGCCGCCGATGTTGGCTGTTGCTTTTAGCCGTTTTTGGTTTAACGCAAACAAAACAAAACGCTAAGCAAACACACACGCACACACCGCGCTCCCCGAACCACTGCACTATGGGGAAATTGACGACTTTTTGTGGCATTAATTAATAACTTCCAAACGAAACAATATTTTTGTATTTAGTTTTGTGATATGAGCCTATAATAGTGAAAGGAATGATTTTTGAAAAAATGGGCGTGCCACCGCCTTTTCTTCAGGGTAAAATCGAATTTTTATTTTATTTTTAAATTGAATTGCCGGAATTATACCAGGAACTCAGTACTACATCTGCACCTTAGCGATGTTTTGTCAAATTTTCATCTACAAAATCTTGTCATTTTGTCATCTACAACACTTCTCACACCAACACGCTCCTTTAGCTCGCCGTGAGTATGTGGCAGGGCACTGCACTATGGTCCCAATGACCACTTTTCTTGGCCATAAGCTAATTTTTAAAAGTTAAAACCAAGACGTGGTTTTTGGCGCTCTGTATTAGAAAAAGAGTGACCATCAAAGTTGCGTACCAGAAATTTGCATAGATGGCGCCACCTTCGCAAATTCAGCTGTGAAACCTAGCGGTCATTATTGCACAGCATATGCAGTGAAAAAGTACCAGTTTTATTGCTGTTTTAAATGTCTCATAAATTGAAAAATACGATTAGCTGATCAATTTTTTTGGATGCATTTTATTCAGTAGGGTTTTTACTACGTGTTTTGTAATGTGAACGGTATTAGTTGTTGGCGATGTCTTCGTAATTGTTTGTTAAAGTGAGGCCTTCAATATGTATCAGTTCGTAGTGAAAACTAATTTTTGAAAAAGTGTTTTTAATAGAGTGCCACCTAGTCTCACCCTGAAACCTATTGTGTTTCGTAGAGCAATAAATGATTGTTAAAATGTCAGAAATGCCACATTTGACCACAACTCTTACAATTTGCATTTATAGATCATAACCTCAAATGAGAAATTTCAATGTTTTTTCGCCGTTTGGAACACAATGAAGAAGAAAATTGTGAAGTAGGGTGCCATTTCGCATTGCATTTAAGCCATAATATTAGTCACTAGCTATTTTGGAGGTCCAGAGTTTGATATCCAGTGTAATATTGTTTTATAATAAAAACTCCAATGGAGAATGCTTTGTGGGACAAAAAATTCAATTATCTTGTATTTTAAAGCTGTTTTAATTCGCGCTACGAGTTTTTTTTATAGAATCTTGCACTGCTTAACATATTCCCATCCTTTATTGCTTCTAACATTTTCAGAAAAAAAATAAAAACTGATTTTTCCTTGAGAAAAGGCGGTGCCACGCCCATTTTCTCAAAAAACATGCATCTTGCTATTCTTAACTAATATCGAAAAACTAAATCAAAATATCTTTTTTCGTTCGCGAGTTTTTAATTTAGGACAACAAAAGTGGTCATTGGGACCATAGTGCGTTGGCACAGACAAAGCAACGCGGGTGCTACGGGTTGTGGGAAAGGCACACGCATTTGTATTTAAATATAAAAAAGTTTAAAGCACTTGCACTTAACGTGCTCAAACACGCACCACTACATACTCGCCCACACACATACACGCACACACACATAGAGGAGCGGAGAGGAGAGAGAGAGAGAGAGAAAGAGAGAGATAGCTGAGAGTGAGAGGGTAGATGGATTGGCTCACATGGCGGCTACTTGATGTTGCTTCTTGTGCCACAGATTTTGTTACGCTTCCCCTACGCCACCACACGCCTGCTCAACTTTGGCTAAGCGTTTGCTAAGCTGCTGCCGCGGGGGTGCGCAGTGCAGACAACTGGATGGGGCATGTGGCATGTGGCACGTGCCGCTGCATTCAAAACGTGACCATCTGAAGTGCAAATTGGGTTTCCATCGATGCGTCTCTCTCCTCCTCTTTTTTGGCGAATCATTTCATATAGTGCGCCGCCTGTTTATCTGTTTTTTTCTGTCATGCTTCCGCTACTCCCCCATTCCTCTTCTCTTGCCATTCATCTTCCTATTCATGTTATTTTTTATGTGTATTTTGCGCCTGTTTTTATACCCGGTACTCGAAGAGTAAATAGGGTATACTGTATTTGTGGGGAATAACGGTTGTATGGAACGCACAGAAGGAAACGTTTCCGACCCCATAAAGTATATATATTCTAGATCAGCATCAATAGCCGAGTCGATTGAGCCATGTCTGTCTGTCCGTCTGGTCGTCTGTCCGTCCGTGCGTCCGTCCGCCCGTCCGACCGTCTTGGTTGTCGGCTAGTTCTCAGAGACTATAAGAGCTAGAGCCACCAAATTTTGGCTCCGGACTGCTGTATGCTCACACTGAATCCAGTGTATTTAAAAAATTAGCCCCGCCCCCTTCCGCCTCCACAAAAAGGCGAAAACCTCCAAAATCTACAATTTTTAAGATAAAAGAAAACAAAAAAAGCCATTCGGTAGGCCTATCTATCAGATCGCCAAATCGGGATCCTATTGGATGTTCCGCAGCTTTTGTTGTTCTTTTCACATTCTTTCATTCACATTCTGCTTCTGCTTCACTCGGCCTCTGCCTCTGCCGTCCCTCTGCCTCTGCCTCTGCCGACTTTTAACCCACCTCGTCCCGCAGCTTAGATTTGTTTTTTTTTGTGCGGGCGCTGCATTTGCCTCTGCCGCGAGTCTGCAGTGTGTGGGTCTAGGGAAGGGCCGCGAGCTAACGGAGCGTGTTGGTGTTCTCACACACAGTGTTGTAGATGTAAATGACAGATGAAGAAAAAATTTAAAATTTGAAAAATAACGCTAAGGTGCAGATGTAGTACTGAGTGCCGGGTATAAAAGTTGTGACGCGTAAGAAGCGTCTCACACGTCCCTTCTCGTTTAGTCTATGACTAGCGCCAGACTAGCTGTTTACCCATTGAATTGTTGCTGTTTTTCGTTTGTTTTTTTTTCCTGTTTGCCAAAGTTTCTTAGCTTTAAATATTTCGAAGCAATTTCTCCGTATTTTATGGGGATCTCTTTGCCTACTTGGACCATTTTGTTGCAGTGCTTTTTCATTGTACATATTGCTGAAGGAATATATCAGAAAATTGGAGGAATATATGTACATATCTTAATATCTGAGTATCCGATGGCATCGAATTCGTGTTTTTTATGTATATTTTTTGTGGGTTTTTTCCGAGTTAAAAGTTTTATTTGTATGCCCTTTCTGCACCACGATTACTTGATTTTCTTCAAGTATTCCTGAAACGCTCAGGATAATATATAATATATATATAATATATATCCGCACGCTCTGCTTGTAATTGTTGAGGTGTGCATTCTGGAGGAGCGCCTGCGTTCGACTGTCCAAGCACACGCCACTGTCGCTCATAACAGACTGCGAACTGGGCGTTGCTGTGGGTGCACCAAGTCCAGTGTTGACACTGCCACTGCCACTGCCGCTGCCGCTGCTTGAGCCTGCAGTGCAGGTGCGTGAGGCATCTTCGCTGCTGCCTGAAATGTCATCATCCTTGCCTGTGTCCTCCGCCTCATCCTCTGCCTCGCAGGAACAATTTCTCAGCGGCGTCTGTTGGCCCTCCGTGATGGTTGGCGCTGAGACAAGCGAGAAATTGGATTGGTCGGTATGTAGGTATCACAGGTTTCATAAGTATCCGATTTGGACACATCGTCTGCTTCGTTTGTGCTGGTCGATGTGGACATGGACATGGACTTGTTGCCGAGCTGCAGCTTCATTGTTTGCTTCCTGGCACGCATCTGCCTCGCTCTCGGCACGTTCCACACGCAATCGTTCCAATTGAGCTTGAATTTCCAGCATGGTCTCATCCACTTTGGCTATTTTTCTGGTGCTTGCATTGAGTATGCGCTCCTTTTCGGCTATTTCCTCATCCAACTTGCGGATTTCTTCGTTCTGTAAAGGCGTCAGAAAAGATTTGAATAATGGTTTTGGTTGAATTTTGTCAACTTACATTTCTCCGTACAGTGTCCTTAATAAATTGTGCGACAAACAGATCCAATGAATCGGAATTATGCAACAGCTACTCATCATTGAGAGGAGTGCCTTCCTCGATCTTCATGCCCATCTATGGAAATGTATGACCATTTAAATTAACATTTTGATACGTGTTCTACGACTAAACTACTATAAGTGCTAGGCAAAGGAATTCTAAAACAAAAACAAAGAACAAACCTTATCCAGTTTGCCAAAATCTTCCTGCAATTCTTTAGCTACATACTCTGAGAAATCGCGTTTCTTAGAGTCGAGCTGCGTCTGAAACGCTGAAACTTGTCTACACACAATGTCGATCTAAAACGAAAATGGAACGAATGTAAAAATCATAAGAAACACAAGCCAAAACATAGTAAATGATAAGCACAGAGAGAGAGAGAGAGAAAAAAGTAGAGACACAGGCACATAACAAGCACACAAAGGAGTCTCAATCCATGCAGCTCGCATGCAAAGAGAGGCTAAAATCCGTAAGACGCACCTGAACCTTCTCGTTGGTTGCAATCAGCTCCTGCTCTCGGCAGTTTAGTATCTGCAAGCCATCCATTTCCTCCTGCTCCAGGCGTATGAGCTTTCTCATGGGCATTCTCAAAGGTGTCGAGTATCTTGCTGCACGTGAGCAGATTCTCCTTCGATGAGGTAATCAGCGACATATCCAGCTGTGATCGACTGAAGTCCTTGCGCAGTTTGGCCGCCTCCGCGGGATTGTTGAGCCGAAAGATATTCGAGCGTCCCAGCAGTATGATGTCGCCCGGCAAGATCTGCTTGGGTTCGTCAATCAAATGGGCATTCACCCAGCACTGGGCCAGCGGCCAGGGATGCAGCGTAACCACGCCTCCCTTCAGCACAATGCTGCAGTGCTGTGCGCGTTGACTGCGGGCTTATTGATGATGTTCTTCGCTCGATACTTCTTAACAACGCAGGCGTCCCACAAGGAAGTGTATTGGGACCAATGCTCTACACCCTATACACGGCAGACATGCCAGTTACAAAAAACTGCACTGTTGCAACATATGCTGATGATACAGCCGTTTTAGAAACAAGCACATCTATAAATGAAGCTTCTGAACTCCTGCAGAGTGAGCTAAGCCTAATTGAAGACTGGTTCCTTCAATGGAAAATTAGAATAAACTCCCTGAAATCCGTCCAAATAACGTTTTCATATTTATTAATAATACAATTTTTAGTATTTCTGTGTGTGTGTGTGTGTGGGTTACCCCGAGTATTCGTTTGGTATTTAGTGGGCACTTTCGGTTGGCACATTGCACTATGGGGCATTTGACCACTTTTCCTGGCCGAAACTCATTTGTCAAAAGTCAAAAAAGTATTATTTTTTTAACAGATATACATAGGAATAACATCATTCCGTAATGTAACGTACCAAAATTAACAGTGCCCGCCACTGTTAAGATAACAGCTGTTAAAGTCAGCTGTTTGCTACGAACGATAGAAAGTTATCGGAAAATTTTTGTTCATGAAGTTTAAAGTGCAAAAATTGATAAATTGACCAATTTAAGTTAATTTTTTACAATATTCTCAATTCAGGCAGGTATTAAAAAGGTGTTTGTGAGTTTGAAATAAAAAAATTTACCCCATAATATTTTTAATGGCTAGTTTCTTAACAAGTCCATATTTGTGACGAAAATTTGTATTTGAATAGACTTACAAAGTGTTCGGTTCCCACCGGAAGCATTAAACTGCATAGATATTGTAAAGAATTCAATTCTTAATCCAATTTATGTTATTTTTTCTTGCGCTTTTCTGCGTCTTCGCAGATATTTGAATCTTCGTAACATAACCTAAAGTTTGGATTTTCGGAGTTGTTAGCAATGTTAAGCTGAGTGAAGAAGAAAATTGCATTTAAATGTTAATACCTGTCACTAGCCTTGAGAACGATACGGGTTATTTGTAGACCCTTTGAAGAACTTTTTTTTATAGTTTGTTGATAAAATTGAACATTTTTACGGAAAACTTGAAAAAAATCGAAAAAACTGTGCAGATTGGCTAAATTCGTGCTCAATTGTACAATTAAAATAACGTTGAGACATTTCCAGTATTCTGCACTGCCGTGCAGTGCTATTGTGTCCCACATTCCACAACTCAAAGAAAAGAAGCTACTTGCAGTATACAAGGAAGTCAATGTAAAAACCCGATTATCTTCTTTCTACTTTTTCATTTTTAAAAATCCAAGCACAACTTTTTAAGTAAAATATGGCATTGTTTACATATTCCCATCATTTTTTGTTTGATTCAATTTAAAAATTTAATAAAAATTAGATTTTGCCCTGAAGAAAATTCGGTGGCACGCCCATTTTTTCAACAAACCTTCCTTTTACTATTATAGACTTATATCAGAAAACTAAATCAAAAAATATTGTTTCGTTTGGAAGTTATTAATTAATGCCACAAAAAGTGTTCAAATGCCCCATAGTGCATTGGAGCCCAGTTGAGTACGTCTAATTGTAAATCACAACAGAAGATAGTCAGACAACGATGTCGGTGTCGGCTCAAAGCTGTTGCTAAGTTGCTGCCACAGTCACTTCTGCTTACACTCCCCCATCTGCCATCTGCCGTCTGCCCCCTGAAACTTCTCCTTGCCACATGGGCGCAACACACTCACTCCCCTGCCTTGTGCCAACAGCGACAGGACCACGTTCCAAGTAAAATGCCCCAAGTCAGCCAAACAGAAACAGAATGCCACTGCCACTGCTACTGGCACTGCCACTGTGACACGCTCCGCTCAGACACGGACACCAAGACAGACATAGAGACGAAGGCGGAGACGAAGACGAAGACGGAGACACATATTCGCACACATTCCGAGGACCTGTTTACACAGCTGCGGCTCATTTGTTCGCTGGGCTTGGTCAATTGGCGGTGGAGAGGACTTTGTGGCCAAATATTTGCCAAAATATTTGCTAATTTGACTCGAGCTCCGAGCTCCGCTCTTGTCTGCCCATCCCTGTCTGTCTGTCTGTGTGTGTCCCTGGCTAAAAGTTGCCAGGGCGTGAAGCAAACTTGGGCAAAGAACACCCAAGTCATGACTTCCCTCTGCATCGACATAATTAAAACCATAAGGAAGGTCGTGTGGCGGAAGAAGCAGCTTGAGTTGGGCACGAAAATGCTGCCTACTTATGCGGGCGCAACACTCGAATCAATATCCGCACAAAGAGCCACCCAAATGGCCAACTTTTAATGCCAACATTCTGAGTGGATTGCCCGCTGCGAAAGTTGCACAGATCTGAAATGCGATTGCCACAAAAATAGCCCAGAAGGCAGGCAGAAGAAAAATGTAATCACATTATTTGTTTGGCTTTGCCAGCCAAGAAATTTCTTTAGTAATTGCTTCAAACGTTTCCATTAATTGCAACCGGCACATATCATATAATCACATAATTATTTCTCAGCTAATTTGGACAGTTTTGTGTACCAGAAAATGATATTTCAGCAGCACACAAAAGGTTCATTTTCTGCGGAAAACAATTGCATTGCAAAAAGGCAGACCACAGCAATAAATGAGTGCATCTGGCTTGAGGATGGTGAGAGGATTTTGGGGGCGGATTTAACGTAAAATTGAATTGAAAAATTCTTTTCAATTCTCTGTATGGAATATATTAATTTTCTCATACATACAAATCAATCATGGTCTTGCCGCTGCACCATGGGCCATTTGACCACTTTTTGTGGCATTAATTAATAACTTCCAAGCGAATCAATATTTTCATACCCGGTACTCGAAGAATAAATAGGGTATATTGTATTTGTGGGGAATAACGGTTGTATGGAACGCACAGAAGGAAACGTTTCCGACCCCATAAAGTACATATATTCTTGATCAGCATCAATAGACGAGTCGATAGAGCCATGTCTGTCTGTCCGTCTGTCCGTCTTGTTTGTCGGCTAGTTCTCAGAGACTATAAGAGCTAGAGCCACCAAATTTTGCATCCAGACTGCTATATGCTCACACTGAAACCAGTGTATTTAAAAAATGAGCCACCCCCCCCTTCCGCCCCCGCAAAAGGGCGAAAACCTCCAAAATCTACAATTTTAAAGATAAAAGAAAACTAAAAGAGCCATTCCTTAGGAAATGGCCATATCTATCAGATCACCAAATTGGGATCCGATTGGATCAGCCACAATGGAGAAATTAATTTCCAGTGGCTAAACCCACCCTGTCCCGTAGCTTTTGTTGTTCTTTTTACATTCTCTCATTCACACTCTGCTTCTGCTTCACTCGGGCCCTGCCTCTGCCCTCCCCCTGCCTATGCCTCTTCCGACTTTTAACCCACCCCGTCCCGCAGCTTTTATTTGTTTTTTTGTTTGTATGCGGACGGTGCCTCTGCCTCTGCCTCGAGTCTGCAGTGTGTGGGTCTAGGGAAGGGCGGCGAGCTAACGGAGCGTGTTGGTGTGAGAAGTGTTGTAGATGTACATAGATGACAGTTGAAGAAAAAATTTAATATTTGACAAAACACCGCTAAGGTGCAGATGTAGTACTGAGTGCCGGGTATAAAAGTTGTGACGCGTAAGAAGCGTCTCACACGTCCCTTCTCGTTTGATTTAGATTTTTGATATGAGTTTATAATAGTGACAGAAAGGTTTGTTGAGAAAATGGGCGTGCCACCGTCTTTTCTTCAGGGTAAAATCGAATTTTTATTTTATTTTTACATTGAATCAAACAAAAAATGATGGGAATATCTTAAAAAAGTTGTGCCCGGATTTTTAAAAATGGAAAAGTAGAAGATAATCGGGTTTTTACATTGACTTCCTTGTATACTGCAAGCAGCTTCTTTTCTTTGAGTTGTTGAATGTTGGACACAATAACACTGCACGGCAATGCAGAGATACTGGAAGTGTCTCAACGTTATTATAATTATACGATTCAGCACGAATTTAGCCAATCTGCACAGTTTTTTTCAGTTTGTTTCAAGTTTTCCATGAAATTGTTCAATTTAATCGACAAACTGTAAAAAAAGTTCTTTAAAGAACATATGTGGGCTTGTTAAAAAAATAGCCCCTTTTCAACACCTGTTTGGATCGAGAATACTGTAACAAATTCACTTAATTTTTAAATTTAGCAATATTTGCACTTTAAACTTCATGAAAACAATCATTTTTCCGACAACTCTCTATTGTTCGTAGCAAACAGATGACTTTAACAGCTGTTATCTTAACAGTGGCCTGTTAATTTTTTTTTGGGTACGTAACATTTTGGACTGATGTAATTCCTATGTATAGCTTTGTCTGTGTCAAAAAGCTATATAAAATGCTGGACCTGGAGTTGGGTTCGACTGCTAGTTCGGCTGTGGCTTTTGGGTTCAAGTTCAGGTAAAACAAAGTTTCGCCTTTATTTTTGGCAGGCATCTCTAGCTCTTTTGGTTATATTTTGGCCATAAACAGGCAGCTTACAGTCTTTAAATATATTTATGCATGGGAGTGTGTATTTATGTATGTATTTATGTATATATGTACATACATGGGAAATGTGAGTGCGAATGCCTTGACTGCATAAATTGCCATTTAATGAGGGTGTCTGTGTTTCATGGGTATGCGTGCGTGAGTATGGACTCCATTACCATGAAAATGTCGCTTGTCAGCCCCGAAGACTTTGAGCCTGGCTAACAAGTTTGTTCCATTTTCCAAGGCGGCTGACATTTTGAGTTAATAATAAACAAAGTGTGACACGCACACTAATGCCACAATCCATATATCCATATTTACTTTGGTAATTAATAACTTATTGATTTGCATGGAGAGAGAAATTGAATTTTTGTCGTCTTTTTATACACTTCCTTTGGCACACACTCCACTCGACTCTCTATTTCTATATGGCAATTCTCCTTTCCATTTTTCGCACTTTAATTTAAGTTAAGCCCACACGCAAGTCGCTGATCAAAATTCGCTAAACGGTACTCCAAAATCCATTGTAGATGCCTCAGAAATAGGAATAAATCTTTTCCCCATGCTGCGTAGAGATTCTTTCTGGGAAATAGTTGGCTTAGGCACACGAAAAAATGCACTCTTAGAAGCTCAGAAAAGTTGCAGTAAATTGACGGCAAGGCATACATTTTGTTGGAGATTTTGTAGCACTTGTTGAATGCATTTCAAAGTTTGGTTGCATTTACCCATCCGTCTGCCGCAGCGATTGAAGTGCTCTGTTCTATCAGAAAATTCTTGGAATACAACAGATGGATACAGAAAGATTTGGGCACAATTCACTTCGCAATTGTACTGTATAAGTGGAGGGCGCTATCGTTGATGATGATGGTGGTGGCTGGCAGTTCACTCTGCCAGCTGCGGTATGAGTAAATCCCCCAAAATCCCCAGCAACACTCTCCTCTCCAGTGTATCTGTATCTGGCCGTGGCTCAAGGCACAAAACTCATTAAATTACAATAAAAGGAATATGCCAAAAACACACAGAAACAAACACACAAACAAGCGCGATTGTGTCCACACCAAAAACCAGGGACCAGGGTATCGCCCCAAGAGCCCAAAAGAAGCGGACACACAAATAAAATGAAAAATTGAAAACTTAGCAGACAACAATGGCCTCGGGGCTGGCAGGGACACACACAATACAAGTCAGTACTCGTACTGTTCTGTGTGCAAATATTTCCTTTGTATGTGTACATAACAATGATATGAATATATTAATTAAATATTTGCAAATTGGTGGCTTTTGATGCCCTTCGCAGAGGTCTAAGTATCTCTCCGATTCAATTTGGTTGGTCATTTTCGTTCTGCAATGAGAGCCCTTGATGAATCTGCTTCTAGGGTATCAAAAACTTCGGCCTTTCCCTTTTCCGATTTGCAGGACTCTGAGCATTTGTTTGTCTTATTTTTTATTGCTTGAATTCTTTTGTGGCGCCCGTATCGTGTTTATTAACTTTTCAAAGAAAAGTAACTATAAAAGGTGTTGAGGCGACGGGAAGGACTTTTGGCGGGGTACACATGAAGCTTTCCATGAGGGGCTCAGCTGGGTAGCATCAAGTCTTAAATTCATTTTATTTTAGTGTTAAAGTAAATATTTAAACCAAGGAAATGAGATCTTTGGTGCTTGAGACTTGAGGCTGTGATCTATGTTTTATTTTGAATTAAATAGTCTATCAAATGCGACAATTATGGGTGTATTCAATCTTTAATTTATTCCGTACATCTGCTTGACTTACTTGAGAGACAAAAGCAAACTGCACAAATATATTTTTTGGTATTCAATCAAAGGGCCAATATACATTTAATAAATCAAGAACAACTTTTTTTGTGCCTCTGACATTTTCGACTATAAAATCACTTTGTGCAAAAATACAATATACCCTATTTACTATTCGAGTACCGGTTATAATAAAACTATGACCTGTGAAAGTCAATTTGAATGTGGTTGAATAGCTTAATTTATTGGCAAAGAATGGTCAATGCGGAAACAAAACTACTGTGACTTTTTCATAAGTTTACTTTATTAAAAGCCATACATTAAAATGCGCAAACGCTGACAGAAAATTGTGTTTTCTGTGTTAAATCAACACAATTTCCATGAGGGGCTCAGCTGGGTAGCATCAAGTCGAAAATTCATTTTTTTTAGTGTTAAACCAAGGAAATGAGATCTTTGGTGCTTGACACTTGAGGCTGTGATCTATGTTTTATTTTGAATTAAATAGTCTATCTAAAGCGAAAATTATGGGTGTATTCTCCACTAAATTTATTCATGGCAATGGACTCTATAATATATATTTTATGCCTCGAAACGCACTGTTTATTTTCTGTATATTTTTCATATAAAAATAACATTTAAATATTCGTAAATATCTACTTAAAAGCGACAATTGGCAGGGGGTAAAATATCCAGCTGTAACAAGCCTGATGAAATCTAAAAGGGCACATCACATCGCATCCCCATCCCTCATGGATGCCACATAAAGAGAAAGAATTATACACACAACACAAATAAGTCCTGCCTGTCCGCCTGTCCGTCTGTGTCTTCTATTTTCTTGCTTTAGTACTACATTCTTACACTAGGGGTATAATTTTAATGCGGGCCGTATTTGGGAGTGGGAGTGGGCGCCCAACGCGCGCGGTACATTGCAAAACATTGCTTCGCAAGCTTGAAGGCTCCTACTCCGTCTCCTGCTTACGCCTTCTCTCCAAAACTCTCAGAGTTCGCATAACGCTAGAGGCGAACTCTGCGGCCGCTTCCCATGCCCTTGGCTCGGCCAGCATGTTCGGCACCAAGGTCTCGGTAGAGATCCTGTCGCCTACTACTGCCTCCAGGCGGAGACGCTTGTGGTCAAACCTGTGGCATTCGAAGAGGACATGCTGTGCGTCCTCCACTATACCGGTCCCGCACGCTTGGCACCAGTCCTCCGTGTCATGGCCGAAGCGCTTGAGGTAGCTGCGAAAGCAGCCATGTCCACTGAGCGCCTGGGTGAGATTGAAATCTACCTGGCCGTGCTTCCTCACGATCCAGACTTGCAGCTTCGGGATGAGGGAATATGTCCCCCTCTTTTCTCTCCCTTTCTCCCTTTCAGCCCCATTGGCCAAGTCCCTGAGTGGGACTTGCCCGGCGATGACCAACCGCTGGCCTTCCTCTGCACGTACTCCAAGTGCTCCTTGAAGGAGAGGCGAGTGGCCCTCTGCGAGCGTATCGTGGTGCCACCGACATGCACACTTGCTTTTTCTACAGCTTTCCGGCTCGATATGAGCACCGCCCCAGTCTTCTGCGCTGGCAGGTCCAATCCGGCGACCGTAAGGCACGACTCCACGGATCGGACGGCCGCGTTGGCGAGCTCCTCCACTGCGGCGAGGTGCTTGGGCACCACCACTATGGCGAGGTCGTCCGCAAACCCTACCATGCTGGTGTTGGCTGGCATCGGTAGTCTCAGGACTCTTCGTACATGGCGTACAGACTGGTCTCGTACGTCAGCACCCTGTCGCTGAAGTAGCTACGTGCTATCCTCTGCAGGTATCGAGGGATGTTGAAACGTCTGTGTCAATATTCGTGTGTGTGTAAAACCCACGCAAAAATCTTCATTTAACATTTGTACACACAGCGACACAAGAACAAAAGCTGTGTTGAAAAAAACTTTTTACGAGGCATTAAAAAGGGACATAAAAAAAGACAACCGCCCATGGGGGCAGAAGGCGTAGAAAACTGCATCCAAAATATACACAGAAACGCTGGTCCCGAAACTCGGCCTCCGGGAGTCAACATCTAAAATAAAACGACAAGGAACGTGTGAGACGCTTCTTACGCGTCACAACTTTTATATCCGGCACTCAGTACTACATCTGCACCTTAGCGGTGTTTTGTCAAATTTTACTTTTTTTCTTCATCTGTCATCTACATCTACCACACTTCTCACACCAACACGCTCCGTTAGCTCGCCGCCTCTCCCTAGACCCACACATTGCAGACTCGCGGGAATTTCTCTCAAATTAATTTCTCCATTGTGGCTGATCCAATCGGATCCCAATTTGGTGGTCTGATAGATATGGCCATTTCCTACGGAATGGCGTTGGGAGATTTGGGAGGTTTTCGCCCTTTTGCGGGGGCGGAAGGGGGCGGAGCTCATTTTTTAAATACACTTGTAACAGTGTGAGCCTACAGAAGTCCGGATGGAAAATTTGGTGGCTCTAGCTTTTATGGTCTCTGAGATCCAGGCGCTCAACAAGACGGACGGACCGACAGACATGGCTCAATCGACTCGGCTATTGATGCTGATCAAGAATATATATACTTTATGGGGTCGGAAACACAAATACAAATGCACAAATACAATATAACCTATTTACTCTTCGAGTATAGGGTATAATAAAATGCTCGAAAATGAGCCGCAAACAAAGGGGTGAAAAGGAGCAAAGTTCAGAGGCATATGTATACAATCAGCAATATATATGTACATATGTGCATACATATGTATGTATGTATGTACGTACGTAGACATGTAAGTGTGTATGTGCCTACCGATTGCCTTTAAATCCATATGTATGTACATATGTACATATAAGCTATAAATTAACATAAAATCCTGCCTGTTAATATAAACCAAAAACAGTCACAATTATTATGAAGTGAATGCGCTTTTGGTTGGTTTTAAATCTCATCCGATTGACAATCAAATCATTAGATATTTCCGATTCAATAGTTTGCGTATTAACGAATAACGGTATTTAATAGGTGAGGTTGAGATGAGGTAATACCCTGAGGTTTAAAAGGTTTCAAAATTGGTATTCCATTGATTTATCCATTGACACTTGAAACAAAAACCAGTTCAGGTGTGCCATCGGCCGCATTTATGCATAATTTCTTTTGCAAGTATATATTTAGTTGCTTAGATTAAGACACAAAAACATAAATACAACAAAAACAAAAGCGGAATGTTTACTTATCTATCTATCTATCTATCTATATAACTATTATAAATGTACCCAAAATTTGAATGAAAAAGTCTCTGGTGAACACTGGAGCCCGCATTGGTAATTGTAATTACAAATATTTCAAATATTTTGTGTGTGTACCCCCCATTGGAAACGTATCTATTCATATGTTTTAAATGTGTGCGATTCGGAACAAAAATTGTGTATAAAGAAAAAGTCTCTTGTGTTCTATGGAGCCCCATTGGCCAATCCAAAAATGAGTTCTCTATGGCTATTCATTTTGTTTTGCTTTCGTTTGAATCGGTTTCAGCAACTAACATATAAGCCTGCTAACTTGGTCTTGTGCAAGTATATTTAGTTCTTTAGACTAGTGCGAATATCTACATATACATTGGATAAATATTAACTGTATTTAATGTGCTCAAATTTGTAACGGAAAACAAAACAAAAATCTGTGGTGAAAATTCTGGAAATTCTACCAATCAATTGGTATTGGTTTTTCGGTTTTGATTTTGTTATGTTGCGAGAATGTTTTGGAATCAGTTTCATCTTTGAAATTCGTTTCAAATATGCCTTCGAATTCGTGTGCAATGCGCTCTGTGTTCACGGAGATGGCGGAGATAGCACTCATTGGATAACGAGCTTATTGTTTTTCCGCAATTACCCCGCCACTATGCTTACTTCTCTGTGGCTCCTGCTTCTGCTGTGGTCGTTGATGGTGTTGCAACGCCCCGGATGATGCGACATTTAACCCCCATTAATTTTGGTCTGAATGGCGGCGTTGGCGTCGGTGGCGGCAGCAGGAGGAGCACCAATTGTAACAACAAAACAAGATTGCGACGATTCACAGACTGCATCGAACTATTACCCATCGGCGCAACTCTTAGCTGTAGAAATCCATCAGCGTGCAAACCATCAGCGGCATCCATGGCGGCAGGAGCAGGAGGTGGAGGTGCAGGAGGAGGAGGCCACGGTGGAGAACGTGACCGTGGAGGAGTATGTGGAAGAGGACAAAGACGAAGACGTTCATGTGGAGGTGGACGTGGAGGAGATGAAGAAGATAACGGAGAATACGAAACACCAACAACATCGAGACCTGGCTCAGTGGCAGGACAACAACAGCTTGAACCATTAAAGCTGGGCGCACCACTGTGGACCATCGCACAGATTGAGGGCGCCGCAGCGATGGACAGTCTCTATCGCTCCACAAGCTTTCACAGTGCGGAATGTCTGCTGGACATGGATACGGGGGAGGAGATGGACATAGAAACGTATCGGCAGCAGCAGCAGCAGAAGGAGGTGGATGAACTGCAGAGGGCAAGGGATCTGGGACAGGAGTACAGGTAGTTTGGTCCAATTAAATACGAAAAACAAAAAGAATCAAACACAAACAAACACACAGAGACAATGCAGTGACAGCTGCAAATGTTGCTTAGGCCTTCTGCTGGAGTGTTCCGACTACTCATCAACACTGAACCCCAACGAAGCCTGTGGATTGCATACCCTTACCTTAGTTTTCGATTATCTGAACTGCAATTTCGAATGCGTGTTGGCTGTCATTGACCTCGTGGCTCGTTTCTATGATGAAATAGTTTCATTTATCTTAATATTTATCTAAATATCTTAGAACCACGAAGACTTTCCAGAGTTTTATCATCGGCTTATCATAAGTTTAGGCACCAAATAAAGGATTGCTGCTGCTGCTGATGGTACTGATCAAGAACATACCGACACGTACACTGATTTACATAAATAAGTGCCAAAAGCATACATTAATATACATATACAAATACTCATTCGCTGCTCTGTAAGATTATATTTAATAGTAACAATTATGCCCACTAAGAGTCACAAAGTACACCATTTCGATTGATTAATTTGGAGTGTTTTATACATCGCTATTACGTACATATACATATATATCCATATATAACCATATACCTATACACATTATGTATTAGCCCACTTAAATCTTCCTCTACTCTATCTACATCGCTGGAGAGTAGCTTGTCCAGCTGAAGGGCCACTCGGAAAAATCCGCTCACATAAATCAAAAGGCGCACAGCCAGCCCGAGGCGTGTGCCAGAGGGGTGTTTGGTCTCATTAGCTTGCCACTTGTTGCAGAAAGAAAAAACAACAATACGCACTTAATATCAATAAGACAATGTGTCAAGCTAAAAGTCAAAGTTTACATGGCATCTGCCTCATGGGGAGAGTGGGATACGGGATACAACTTTAGCACGCGATTTACCTTCTGGATCATCGTCTGCCCACACACACAAATTTAGGCAGTCACGCCGAACGTTCCATTTGTGCGGAGACTCTGTCAAATGAGAAAATGAGTGGATTAGGTAAACACAAGTGGTGACACACTAAGACACTAGCCGGAGACCCGACCCACTCCGGCCCGCCCTGAACCGCCTCTCTCCTGCGTGTGGAGTGGTTTCTCAGCCAAGTTGCAACTCTATTCGTTGGAAAACTAAGCTGTTATTATCTACTGTAAAGCGTTCAACTAGGCAATTTTCTGCGAGTGTGTGCGGGGTTCATTTGGTTGAATTTGAAATGTGAATACTGCGAATGCAAGTACCACAAATGTGCTGACTTTACATTGCTTGTGGCATTCCTCAGACAGACGGGCACGTTCATTAGTAGTTAATTAAAATTGTAACTTTGTTATGGCAAAGGCAGAAAGTCACCTGAATTTGGACTAACTGCCACTCGGACTTATCTACGGCTGCTACAGCAGGTGAAAGTGGAGGTATAGGTAATATCCTGCTTGTCAAGCTGTCAGTCCGTGCCTGCCTCCTTACTAAGTGGCAGCTCAAGTTGGATTCATTTAATCCAGTTCCCATTTAAATCATTTGACTTCAGCCAAGAGTGTGAACATTTTTGAAAGTTTAACGAGCAATAATCCAGTCGATAGGAAACATAAGCAGGATGGATACCTGCGGCTTGTCCAAATATTCTCATAATAGAGACTCACAAGACTGAGACTGAGTACTCGTATTTGGCATACAGCTGGTTGTACCACAGCTATTTGATGGTTTGGTTTTCTGCCCATTAATCACTGGGCCAATGACATCGAAATTAATTAATTGAGACGGAGTTGAGTAATTATTATGTATGTGGTAGACATACATATTTAAAGCACACAATCGAGTTGCCCCAATCTGATTGACAAGCGAATCAATCGAATTATTTAACTGCAGCTCCATCTCCTTGTCCATCTCCCTGTGCCATGTATCCCATGTTCATGTCCATCAAAGTAGACACACCACCGGACAGACCGGACCACCGCAATGCAATTAAATTGCAAAGAAAATTGTAGGTTGATATGGTGTGTGGCGCGGTCAGACGACTGTCGGCATTGGCCTCTCCGCTGGCAGGCAGACAATTACCTGAAGGACACAGCAGCCAGCAGGACATCAAAATGAGACTGTTCGACGCCCCCTCCCAACATCTATGGCCTTGGCTTTTGTTAAAATTGTTTTGATTTGATGTGCCCCCACATTAATTTCCGCATTATCCTTGATGCACACAACAGAAAGCAGCATCTGGACTGGACTGAACTGGCCACAGTCCTTGAGCTGTTAAATGGCTTACAATCACACCATGAACGCAGCAGGTAGGCAGCCAGATAGGCTGGCAGGACCACAGGTGGACATCATATGCCATTGCGGGGCTAAAAGGTTTTCCGCGTTTTTCCACGTTTTGCCATTTTGATTCGATCAAGTTCAGCCTCCAGCCTGTCTGGGTTAATCGATTGAAGTGACCTTGATCGGGCATCAGACACGGGCCACGAACACGGGCTTCATTCTTGACCCGGATGCATTGATGCCATTTCATTTCAATGCATTAACAACCCTACTGCCCCATACAAATGGTCGCCATCGGGGAGACCAATACGCCAATTATCATTTCTAAATGAAAGGCCAGCTCGGGTTAATTAATTACAATTAAGTCAATCCCCTGCTCCATGCCTTCCTCTAATCTCTGATCTGCCAATTATTAAGCCTGTTTGCCACTTCCGCCCCCAAGGTACAACAAAATTAAATTGACGTTTAAATCAGTTAGAGAAATACGATAACGAGTGGAAAGTTCTGCAATGGCAATGGTCCTGCTCCTTTGTGGCATTAATTAGTAGAAGTTTTTAAAGGCCTGACCTTAGGTAAGAGATTTCAAATTTGTTCATCTGAAAGGAAACAAATAAAAGCTTAAGAAGTTTGCCTGTGACAGCAGCGCCAATTCAAGCGAGGCAACACTTTGTGAACTGCCTTGCCCTTGTCGCTCTATGAGAGCGTTAAATAACACACAAAAAAAACAAAGTAATAAGTAGAAAGGGCAAAGTCGAGGCAAAAAACTCTTGCCTCAGCCTAGGCAAGTGCGAAAAAATAAGCAAATTTCCAGATATAATTCAAAGTTGCATTTACATCCATGCCAAGGTTTTGTCTGTGCGGAAAAGGTTTCTCATTTGTGCATATATTTTTGTTTCGTTACAAAGGAAATACAAAATAAACAGAAACAGAGGCAGGAACAGGTAGTCTACTTTCATATCAAATTTCAGTGTTTTAACAGGCCCCCAGGTACCCGTGATTAGTGTTTCCTTTCCTATATGAGAATGAGAACAAATAAACTGCGACCAAACAAAGGCCATAACCGAAAGTTCAATTTTTACCAGTGGCTAACCAGAGTAAATTAAGCTCGGAAATTTCAATTAAATTATTCGCTAAGAAATGAGCAAAAGCAAACAATTATCAATGCGGGTGCCAGTGAAGTACTTCTTGGTTATCTTAAGTTATCTCTTATAGATGTTGCTGTAGTCGCCACAAAAGTACACTCTTTCCTTTTGTGTTTGTCCGGCAGTCTCTGCACAAAAGTTTTCCTTAAAAAAAGAGGAGCAGCTGCACAGGCAAAAGTCGGAACTGGTAACTTGGATTGGTATTGGTAACTGTCCCACATAAATTTAAAGTCGTTTTGCAAAAGTTTCATAAATATTAAATATTAAATCTATAATGATAGAATAGGTCGGGCAGAAAAGAACGGGTAAAGGACAGTTAAGGACCCACAGCCAATTAATTATTTGCAATTGACAATTTTGCGGCGAGAGCGAGACAAATGGCAAACTGGGTGGTAAAAACTTTTCCATAAATTTACGGATTCGGAGTCCGTTTGGCCGTGTGGCTACATATGTTCGCTGCGGCATAACAAGATGTGTCCCGGATCTTTATACATACGAGTATCTACATCCATGGCATAATTTCTAAACACACGAGTCGCTTGCACCCTTTGCACGAAAGATTTTTAAAAAGAAAAAAGTAAGGCACAATCTGCGACAATCACTGAGGGGTTTGGGAAATAATTTCATTAAATTTTCCATGCTTCACACTTTGTTTTAACATTTAAATGAAAACTAATGCCATCCAAAGACTGAAAAGAAAGACGTTCCATGATGGAATCACATGGACAGACATCACATTCCCAGCTCACCATTCAGAACAGAATAATAATAATAATAATAATTATTTTCAATGATTATTGTGTAGAAATGCTTATGCTAATCAAAACTTAATCCATCAACTCAAATTACTCGTAGCACAGTCCTGTAGCACAGTTTCAGTTAGTTGCACGCGTGCAGGATCTGTGACAGCACAAACTCATCATTAAAGAAAGTCTTTAGGACTGAGTAACTTATCATTAAACAATGGCTGTCCAATAATAGTTCAATATTCATCTTATTTTAAACTAATTTTACCACACATTCTTTCTAGCTTTTTTCTATAATTGTAAACTTAGAGAACAGTTTCGCAATTTATTCCACATTCAATAGCAATTTCATTAGAAGAAACCAAATATTTTTTAGATTTTTGCACCGTGTTGCGAATTACTAGATATGTGTTATTTTTAGTTTGTTATCTTTAGATTATCCATAGAGAATTAGTAAACTTATAGTGCGAGTAAGTTCGGCACGCCCTTTGAGTCCAATGGACACCCTTTCGGCGCAGTGCCTGACTCTGTTAGGCATTCCCTTTTGGAGCAGGGAATATTTCCATTTCTATGTGTGTTCACATTTCTATTTGAACTGTGTTGAATTTTAATTTCTGCCGTTTTGATGGCAAATCAATGGCAAAATGAAACTAATTAAAACACTTAAGCCAAAGAGCTTGGAATCTAATTGGGTCCCCTCTGGCTACCTCCTGCATTTATCACGGACTCACACTGTCACGGTGTCCCCCCGCCACCACCCGGTATCTACTGTCGCTTTTGGCAGGCATTTTAATTGCATACTTCTTGGGGCTCGCTAGCATTTACGAGTAATTGCACAGACCGCAAGACTCGTAAGTGGCAAACGAAGGACGAACAAACGCATAAGTCCGTCTCCGGCTTTTGCCATGGCAATGGCCAAAAGGTGGGATAGGGCAGGCCACCACCTCGAAACGAGTATCCTTGACAACCAAAAAATTATGTATATGTTTCTGTTTTATTCTCGCACTAATAGGGCCACACTTTTGACTCCAAGTATGCAATTTTTTAAGTATGCTAAGTGTCCCCTAGTAAAATAAAAGTTCTCCAAAGGAAGTCCCCCCATTTTCCTTTAATATCATTTGGGAATGAATCAGGGACGACGACTCGCTGATAATCTCAAATATCTTTGCTGACAATTGACAGTTCATTGTCGGAAATCGTTCTTTGTCTCCCTGCCTGGCTGTCCCTGGCAGAAATCAATGAATGGCTGCACTGCAATGACATGTGTGCAAAAACCGCAGCAAACCGACCAACGCCATGCCGCATCACAACACAACACAGACCAAACCACACCACATGACACCACACCACAACCATTTGCAGAAGAGCCGCCCATAATTTGACACAAATTTACTGAATTTTAATATTTTTTGCCATAGGCCCTGCTGCCCTGCTAAATTCTGAGAAGTCATCTCAAATGTTTAGAAGGATTGGGCGGGGTCAGGTGGCGGGTGATAGGGCATGAGAGAATTTTGTGCTTCTCCCATGTGTGTGCCCCTAAAAGCGAGTAAATCGCCTGAGGAGCCAGCTGCGGATTTTAATTGCACATGTCAATAATGAATGTGGATTGAGTTGTGCAATTTCTCTCAAATGAGGCACTTAAAGTTTTAACAATTCAAAACTCAAATTCAAAGTGATTGTCATGGCAGCGTGTGCGAGCGTTCCCAGTGATTACAGCGGGAGGTACCCCAATTAAATCTTTTAGTTAATTCGAAATATCAAAGACCAAACTATTCTGCTGCAATCTAGTCTAAGAGCTCAACTAGAAGTGACACTCTGGGTGCTGCCATTTGATAACGATTTCCTCTTTGTTGCACCCATCTAATATGTGTCTGTGTTCTGTTTTTGACATTCCACACAGGTCGGCTACACGGGATGAGTTTGGAACGCAGCGCGTCTACAAGAAGACCTCACCGAATTGTGTGCTAACTCTGTATTTGCCGACGCGAGAGATGACGCTCACCGGGGACAAGGCGGCGGTGCTGCGTGGCATTCTCTATGTGGACCCGAAGGCCATCCAGGGATATCGTGTGTATGCCCAGCTAACGCTGACCTTTCGGTAAGGCTAAGGCCATGGGCACCCTTGGCAATGGACGGACGTACATTGAAGTAGAGACAGAGAACAGCAAACAGCAGCAACAGCAAAATACAGAGACAGAAAACAGAAAACAGAAAACAGCGATAATCGTGGAAGAGAAACGGACTGACGAATATTAATTTTGAAATTGAAATTGTAATTTGGCAGCCAGCTCGGCCCGCTGACCAAGGCAGCCAGAGGCAGGCGGGACTAACTGACTGGAGAAGTGTCGGACAGTTGACTACTGTGCCTGGTTGCCATGGTCTTAGTGGCAGAGTAATTGTTGGCTTTGCTGTTTCTGCTCCTGTTGCTGCTCTTGTTTCTGCTCTTGTTGCTGCTGCTGCTCCTGTTGCTGCTACTACTGCCAATGGGTCTAACTAAGTGTCCTTCTATCCTTCGTGGTTCCTGCAGCTATGGCCGCGAGGATGAGGAGGTTATGGGCCTGCGTTTCTGCAACGAGGCCATCATGTCGCTGCATCAGATTTGGCCACGCCTCCAGGAGCCAGCACCGGACTCGCTTAGCCCCTTGCAGGTAATCATCGTAATTGAAACAATGCTTCTCTCTGCCCATACCGCCTCCTCCTCTAGCCACAGCTACTGCCCGCTGCACTCTCCTCCTGTACATCAGGCATCTGGCGACGGACAAAAGCCGTTGCAAGTCCTTGCCCAGCTGTAGAGTGTAGTGCGGTAGATTAACGGGAAACTTTTTGCCGCGCGCCAACTTTGGCAGCAGGATTCTAAATTGCCGACGGCAATGTTTAATGGATGGATTGGATGCCAAGCCATGAAATGCCCCAAGGTCTTGCCACTCTCTGTTCAACTGCCTTTCGCCATCAATTCTCATTCTGACTCTGACGCCTCACTGCACAAGACCAATAAATAATTGGACAATTATTGGAGTGCCTGGCACCTTGCCACTCGATCGTCCAAGTGCAGATCGAAAAAGTATCGCTGGGACGTCAGAGCCAATGCTGAAATTCACCTGCTTAATGGACCAGCAGTACCAGCACTTCCCATTTCAGTCTTTATATGAAGCTTGCCTTAAAACTCCATTCCGGGGGACATTCTTAGCTGTCAGCTATGACCATTTTCCACTTAGAGTATTTGCAACTTCGACTTGTCTGGTGCTTGGTGCCACAGTTCTGGAGGCACTTGAATGTTGTACAATTTTATGACCGAGCCAACACGGTGGCCATACTCATTCGCCTCTTCACTCTCAGCGCTCAACCGCTGCCTGGGAACGTCAGGAGATCGAGTCAGACGAGTGCATCGCCTTGGATTAGGTCTGGGTCCAGGTCCGGTTCCATGCATATATTTATTATGCGATGGAGGGAACCCTATGGATGCACTTAAACCAATTGAAAATCAATTCCATTTAACTAAAAGCCAAACAAATGTTGGCCATTGCCTCTGCTCATATTCTTTTTATTTTACATTTTTTTCGGACTCAAATTCAGCTTTCGATTTTTTGTGTTTTTATTCATTTTGACATTCACATTTCTGACAGCCACCCCAGCCCGCTGCCCACATCCACAGCACACAGCCCACAAGGCGAACTAATTCGGTTAGCCAAATGGACACGGGCTGCTCGGACTGGAAACTAGACACATACAGACAGATACACACACATTCAAAAGCACGCATAATAAAATAAATTTGATTTTAATAACTTACCGAATAGCAAGACGACGATGGTGTCCCTCCCAAATATAGTCCTCAGCCAAAGAAAAGGAACGTTGCCAGGGGGCAGTAAACTTGTTGAGGGAGTAAAGGCCCAGCAGTCTGTGGGCATTGATAGATTGAGTGAAGTGTGCCAGTAAAAAAAGAGATTCCCAAATGATAGATTATCAAATTTGAAGGCAGATGGGGGAGGAGAATGTGACCCCAGAAACCAAGCAACTGGCCCAAGCAAGTACCTGGGAAGAGCAGAAGTAGACAGCGCAAGTGTAAGAGTTGGATCTGAAGATTGCCACACAGAGGGCTATCATGTTTGATAGTTCATGAACTTTATGATTTGATTTTGTTGTCTCCCTCGAGCCTTGGTAGAGAACTTTTACGAGTCTGTTGGTGGGGGGGGGGGGGGGGGTGACAATGCCAATTCGACTTTAAACGTCTTTGTGCCGTGGCTCTGTGGCAAACCTTGTGGCTGCCACTGCCTGTTGCCTTTGGCAACCGGGGATATACGTACACGCGCCAGCGATTAGTTGTGGTTATAATATGTACAATGTACATACATAAATACTTATGCACATACATGCATACATATATATGTATTCGTTTATGCACACGGGCACAAAAGAAATTAGGATTTATGTTCCGAATGAAACATTTTGCCATAATAAAAGATAAATGTATGTAGAGTATGTATGCACATATGTACATACATATACTACATATTTCCAAATTAAATGTATAATCAAATGCAAATGAAAGAATACACGAAATGCGGGCGTCAAGCAAATAATACACAGAAACAAACAAACAAAACTTGGACAAAGACAGTCACAGGAGACACAGCAAACAAGGTTATCATTTTTCGTTCATTCGCGTTCATTTTGTGTTGTTGTTTTAGGCATTTGTGATAAAAAGACTTTTGGTCGAAACGCATAATTAAAATGAGAAATAAACGAATATCTAAATACATTTATATATGTTCCAAGCACAGCCGGTTCCTCCACACAGCTCTCGATAAATACAATGAATTGTACACAAAGCCATTAATGAACACTCGTACATACAAATGTACAAATACACGAATTATGTGTGTGTGTGTGTGTGTGTGTATGTGTGTGTATGTACAAGATGCTTATCAAAGTAACTAACTGGGCAAACAATTATGCTGACTGCGGTATCGGTTTTCGCTCTGTTCTGCGCCATTGGAAACCAATCAAGATGCTTAATCTCATCTCAGCGCCATAATATTATTGGAACTCGCCCCGCTTAACTTTATACCATCTCTCTCTCAACAGGAGGCCCTTATGAAGCGTCTCGGAGGTGGCGCCCACGCCTTCACATTAGTGCTTAACGCTCACTCACCACCGAGCGTTCAGTTGGTTCCGGCCAAGCGCTATTATGGGGCTCCAATCGGCACCAGCTACGATGTGCGTTGCTTCATTGGTAAGTGATTCGCGGGCACAGCGGGAACCACGGGCAACCACGGGCAACCACGGACAATCAGCACAGGTGGGGTGGGGAAGAAGCGCTCAGGCGGAGGAAGGTGTAGAGACAGGAGCAACAACAACGACGGGAAAACAGAGACCACTTAAAAGCCTTCTTACGATTGGCGGGGACTAGATATTTGCACAGATATTTTTAAACAGACTAAAATAAAACCCAAATACATGAAACGGTTATTTAAATTTTTTTTTCTCTCTTTATATTTACAATCTGTTTGTTTAAACAATAAGTAAATTGTATAATTAATATTCAATTAACAGAAATAGCAGTTTTCCAATGAGCCCTGCTATTATATATAACATCTTTTCAGTTTGTTGGATTTATCTATCAGGGATACCGAGAATGTGGTATCTTTTCAATCTTCTTACTGTTAGGCTATTGTCTAATAGACTTAAGGCTAAATTATTTTGGTGGTTGTGGAGTCTGTCGATGTATTTCTTACTAGTTTTCTTTATTTTTTCTATAATTGTTGGAATATTCAGGTCTTTGTGGATGTTTGCATTAGATACGTAAAACGGAGCATTGACAACGTGTCGCAAAGTTTTTGATTGGATTAATTAAATGTAACTCATAATTCGATTGAAACAATCGAGAAAAAAAAACAATCAACACAATTATGAACTCTTTCAAAAAGAGAGAATGAATAATGTGGCCATGAATAAATAATGCAATGCCCAAACCGCATTTTGGCACTGATTAAATAAAATATGTATAATTAATTACTTCTAATTTAATTTGTTCTTTTAAAATAGCGTTAAATGTACGCAGAGTAGGATCGGGGCCTGGTCATGCAGAGTAGACCCAAATGATTCGACTAGTTGAAGGAGGGGAGGGGAGGGGACATTTTTGTATACTGACTGTTGACGGAAGAATATATTGCAATTATGTGGGGCTTCCGACTAGTTTCGATTGATGGGCATTTTTTTGGGGTTTTGGAGCTGGGACTGAAACTGGAACTGAGACAGCGACAGCGACAGCGACAGCGACTGGTGATGGGAAGACAAAGGACAGTGATATGGAGACATACACAGCGCCACAATTTGGACCGTCTACATTTGGATTGCAGCACTTATTTGCACTGTTGGAAATCCCCGTTTGTACTCACTTCAATCGACCCTCACTCATGTGCCATCACACAGCCAAGATCGTCAAAAATGCAGTGGGAGAGGTCCACCAATCTCGTCACCTCGTAAATGCGATGCCGCCAACCTAAACCTGAACTTGACTTGAACACTCGCCAAATGTATTATACATAAATATATCGCATATATCGGACCCTTGCTCGTACTCGTACTTGCTGGCACTCTGTCCCGATATTCGGGGTATTCGAGTGCATTAAATATTTCGTGATTGATTTTCGTGACGTTCTATTCATCTTGTTTTATTTTCTGTCTTCGTTTGCTGTTGGGGCTCTTTGTAGATCAACAACAAAAAATACAAATATTTATGTTAAATCAATATTAAATGCTCACCCAAGGAGAGGCTGCAATTCCGGCTTCAGCCTTCTGCTTCAGCTTCAGTTCCAACTCCGGCCTCGTCTTCGCATTCACATGGAGATTGCATTCCATTCCATTCCGTTCGTGTTTACTTTTTATATCCGGTACTCGAAGAGTAAAAAGGGTAAATTGTATTTGTGCGAATAACAGTTGTACATATGTAACGCACAGAAGGAAACGTTTCCTACCCCATAAAGGATATATATTCTTCATCAGCATCAATAACCGAGTCGATAGAGCCATGTCTGTCTGCCCGTCTGTCCGTCCGTCTGTCCGTTTTGTTTGTCGGCTAGTTCTGGAAATTAATTTCTTCATTGTGGCTATAATAATTTGGTGATCTGATAGACATGGTCATTCCCTACGGAATGGAGTTTTTAGTTTTCTTTTATCTTCAAAACTGTAGGTTTGGGAGGTTTCACCCTTTTACGGGGGCGGAAGGGGGCGGGGCTCATTTTTGAAATACACTGGTTTCAGTGTGAGCATATAGCAGTCTGGATGCAAAATTTGGTGGCTCTAGCCACTAACCAAATAGTATAATAGATTGCCAATTGCCCCGGGAAGTCCCAGGCTTCTGCCAACGTCGCAGCTACAAGTATTAGTGCGTGTAGAACACGTAACTAGAAGTCCCAGCTACATTTTGTATAAGTGCGTGTAGAGCACGCAGCCAGAAGTCCCAGCTACATTTGTATAAGTGCGTGTAGCCAATGATATTTTAGCGCTCCAAACCGGTTTTGTCTTGATTCACACAGACACTGCAAGTAATGTATGGGTTGGTGCGCTGACTTTCTGAAGTGCGATGGAACGAAAATTCGTTTTGATGATTTGATTTTGTTTTCGGGGCTTGGCGTATAAACCTGACCTACCGCAACATGTGCAGAATGAGGGGTGGGGGTTGGTGGCCGGACCTTTGGGGGGGTTGGAAAAAATAAATATACCAATAAAAGTTGTTATTGTAATTGTATGCTGTAATTGTTCTATATGCAGATTTTAACTGCTTTATTCAAAATTGTATGCATTTATTATGGAAACGCCTTCGCTTATCGACTTCGTTGCTGCCGTCTTATCAACATTGTTACCAAATCCATCTTTTACAGACAAATCTATATTTATCTATATTTGGTTAGTGCTCTAGCTCTTATAGTCTCTGAGAACTAGCCGACAAACAAGACGGACAGACGGACGGACGAACAGACGGACAGACAGACATGGCTATTGATGCTGATCAAGAATATATATACTTTATGGGGTCGGAAACGTTTCCTTCCGTGTGTTACATACATTCACTTTGTGCACAAATCCAATATAACCTACTTACTCTTCGAGTATAAAAAAAACAATATGGGACAGGTACTTTGACTGAGTACCGTGTATAAAAGTTGTGACGCGTTCGATGCGTCTCACACGTCCCTTGTCTTTATTTTACGCCATGTTGCCACAATATATTCTTTCCTTCGCTCAAGGGGATATCCTGCAATATCCTGGCCGCCAGGGCAAAGAATTTATTCCATCTGTGGACTCTCTGTGTGTGGTTTTGACTGTGGGTTAAAGCTGCTTAGCCCCGCCCAACATTCCAGCCTGCTTGCCCGCTGCTTCCGGGCGACCACTGATTCAATTGTGTCAACCTGCTTAACGGATAGCTCCAGCATACAGACTACAGGCAGGAACCCTTCATTGGGGTTGCCCAGGACAACTTCCACTTTCGTACAACCATACCGCGCATCCGAGAGCAAGTCCTGCCAATTCCAGAAGCTGTGCGCAATTTATTTAATAGATATCTTCCACGTTTCAATCGATTTCAAACAACTTTTGCTCTGTCAACATGATTGGCAGTCGAATTGGCAGTCAAAAAAGAACACACTCAAATCACCTGATTGCACTGTACTATTTGCTTTGTTTCGTTTCTTGAATTTGAACCAGCTCTTGATCGTTCCCCCTCTCCATCCAAACCGTATCCGCAACCTATAGATGTCTTTGTCTACGAAGAAATGATACGAATGGAGGCCGCCCCCAAGAAAAGGCAGAGTCGTTTCTCTCGCCTTTGCGAATGCTGTTTTGCCTGTATGTGCACAGCATCCGACGAAGGTAATTAATTACCTTCCGATGATCGTCAAGGGCGGATGTGGAGATCGGCACTGATCGGGCAACGTTTCGATCAGATCGGCTCCGATTGGTGTCATGATCGTGATTGTACCGTTTACGTTCCTTTCATTCCTTTTTGGTGTTGTTTTTTTTCCTTGCTCTCCCACTCTCTGTCATTCCCTCTCTATCTCTCTCTTTCTCTATCTGTATGTCTGTCTGTCTGTCTCTTGCATTAATGTCACAGTTTCACTTTTTGGGTGTACCCTTGCAGAGTCCCCTCCGTAACTAGATCATTTCATAAGTAAATTAATAAGTCCATCCGTCGTTGAGGCTCTATAGGTTTTAGCATCCGAGCTCGAGTTTATTCTGGCTCATGCTGGAATTTTACCAGTACTGGCATTACTCCTACTATTATTAGTACATTTTACCTGGTCTAAACGAAATTCCATTTGCAGTTCAATTGAAGCCCTGAGTACTCTGCAAGGGTATTTGGAAGCTTTGGCTATCAAGGCTAGCTTTGTTTTCCACTTCCCAGTGGACCAAAACTTCGTAAGCGATATTACAAACGATACAAAGCCAACGTTTTATTTATGACAGTGAAATTTAAATTTTGAGATCGTTTGCGCGATACAATTCAGCTAATTATTTCGCTAATACTCGTTTTTGAGCCCACGTTCAAGCATTAAGCGAGACTTCCGTAATCGCTCTCTGATATGTTTACGAACCTTTTGCGATAGTTGTGCTTTTCCATCGTCTTTTGGTCCACTGGGAATTGATCTGTGCATTGCAAATGCGTGAATTTGTGCGCGCTTGGATCTACTATTACTTGCATATTTAGTTTTTTCTTTTTACTAGATATGGACACTAGCTAACCTCCTCACGACACATACCTATATTTTTCTCTTGATCTAAATCTTTCCATGTTTATCTCCACCATTTCTGTCTGTCTGTTTGTGTGCCATTTCCATTTCTTCCATGTTCCATGTGTTTTTTTTGTGTACTCCGTTCTAGTGGCCGCTCGCCAACACCCAACACCCCATACCAATACGAAAACCATATCAATGCACTATGGTCCCAAAGACCACTTTTGTCGTCCTAACTTAATAACTCGCGAACGAATCAAGATTTTTGGATTTAGTCTTTTGATATTATTTAAGAATAGCAAGAGGAAGGTTTTTTGAAAAAATGGAAAACCCCTTGAATATTCAAGATAATCGAATTTGTTCTCCCACAAAGCATTCTCCATAGGAGTTTCCATTATAAAACAATATAACACTGGATATCAAACTCTAGCCCTCCAAAATAGCTAGTGACTAATATTGTGGCTTAAATGCAATGCAAAATGGCACCCTACTTCACAATTTTCTTTTTCATTGTGTTCCAAACGGCGAAAAGACATTGAAATTTCTCATTTAAGGTTATGATCTATAAATGCAAATTTTGTAAGAGTTTTCCTCAAATGTGGCATTTCTGACTATATACAGTTTAACAATCATTTATTGCTCTACGACACACATTCGGTTTCAAGGTGGGACTAGGTGTCACTATATAAAAAAAAATTGTTATAGGCATATTGAAGGCCTCACTTTAACAAACAATTACGAAGACATCGCCAACTACTAGATACCGCTCACATTACAAAACACGTAGTAAAAACCCTACTGAATAAAATGCATCAAAACAATTGGATCAGTTAATCAGTTATTTTTCAATTTATGAGATATTTAAAATAGCAATACAATTGGTACTTTTTCACTACACATGCTGTGCGACATCTATGAAAATTTCTGGTACGCAACTTTGATGGTCAATCTCTTTCTAATACAGAACGCCAAAAACAGCGTCTTGGTTTTAACTTTTAAAAATTAGCTTTTAGCCAACAAAAGTGGTCATTGGGACTTTAGTGCAATGGCGTTACACAAAGTTACAAAATATTTAATTATCATTTTCTGGCTGATTCGCACAATCTACGGACAGTGAACAAACGGAAAGCGCCCTCTGAACCTCTGTCACCCGGACTCGACTGAAATGAAAATTTGTATCATACAAAAACAAACAAAAGACAACAACAACAACATAAATATTTGGCAAAACATTTTTTTGTTCCGCAAAATTGTTGGAGCAACGGCGGCGGCAACGACAGCGGCAGCTTACAGCAAACCTTCCACCCACAATGACAACAAACTAAAGCCTGTTCACGTTTTGTTTTGGTTTTCTTTTTTCTCTGTCTGTTCTTTTTGTGGCGATTGCTTGACAACCCTGAAGCTGATAAGACCGACGAAAAGTTCCATCGGCGGGCCTCGGTGAAGATGGGGGTTCGTGTCATCTACCGCACGGACGTCTTTCAGCATTCGGGCGTCGAACATTTTGCCACCTGCTCGGGCTGCCATCATCAGGGCAGCGGGTCGAAGACGTCGCCACCGGCCGCACCATCCAGTGCCACGCTACCGGTCAATACGGAGACTAGCGAGCAGCACACCCAAACACCCACCCACTCCCTGGGTTCCGGCACAAAGGCGAAGGGCAAGTCCGAGAGGGGTGACTCGTTCCCAAAGTTGCGTCTCTCACCGAAGGCATTCCGGTTCAGCGGGCGCTTTGGTCGCAGCAAGAGCGAGATCGAGAAGTGCCCACCGGACTCGTTTCACAACTACAGCAAGTCCTTCCAGGAGGTGAGTGTCGAATAAATGTGTTCAATGCCATGGTCCATGGTCCTAGCTTGTGTGTCAATCTGTATCTTAATAGCATCACTGCGACTGCATGTTGTCGCCATTTAGCGGTGCTGGGGTGTCCGGGGGCATTGGCAGCATCACTCTCGGGCCCGACGGAGGACCCCAGGGCACCGTGGACAAGCCATTCCTGCTGCACGATGGTCGTGTGGGACTGAAGGCCAGCCTGGACAAGGGCTGGTACACCCATGGCGAGGAAGTCAATGTGACCATTGAGATACGCAACGACAGCCGCAAGACGGTGCGAAAAGTGAGGGTGAGTGCTGGCTTACTCTACGTCCGTTCTTTTAGTCATTGCCATGACTCCTAACAACTCTGCATTTATGACCCAGTGTGTGTGTGTGTGTGGGATGTGGGGCCGCGGTGTACCATTGCAGAACTGTTGCTTGATTAATGCAAGAAGAAAGAGTTCAGGGGCGGTAGCTGTGAACTAACCACATGCCTAATGGCTGCTTTAGTTGGTGCTTACTTCCACTTCGACCGAATAATGTGCATCCCCGTCATGGCATTGGCCTTGGCATTGGCACTGGCACTAGTACTCTGATTGCGATTGTGGAGCGTGGGCGCCACACAAACCTGAATGAAAGAGGAAAACAATTGTTGATCAACAGTAAATCAACAGTCGCCTTGAGCAGCAGCAGCTCAAGGATTGCTCTCAGTCAATTATCAGGATAATTTTCCACATTATTGCCCGTAAAGCCAAACAATGGAATGGCCCAGCAGGCAATGCTTGGAGCTCGTATCATCATTGTAATGCCCGTACATAAGACAAAACACAATACAACAACACGACAACAGCAAGCTGCAGCTCAGTTTTTGACAATAGCTTCGTTTTGGATATGGATATCTCTGATTGAGTTTACTGGACGAGCGGACGAGCGGACGGTCGGACATGTGACGTGTGAGTGATGGCAAATATTAATTATTACCATTTTAGACAGGCAAAATTTAATTATGGGCATTAATTAAAATTCGACTTCAAGCCATGAAATTGGTTGAGCAAGAAACGAGTATGCAGGTAACATCAAGATATATGAAGAAAGCAAATGCCTGAGCCAACGTCCCATTCTATGTTTAAGCTGCTTCTTATTTAAAGCCACTTATGCAGTTTCATGTTTATCAATTTAGCTAACAAACGTTACACACACACATAACACACACTGTACATACTCCTTGTACATCAAATAACAATGTGCTTCGGCTGCTTATTAGTTGGCCAAGAAAAAAACTTTTGTGTAATTGCCATGTCCATGTCCATGTCCATGTCTATATCAGGCAGAAAGATAATCAAAAAAACAGCTTCAATTTTGTCATAAAACAAAGCAAAGGCAATCATAAAAAGTCTCAGAGTCCGCACTGGCGAGTTATTGACATGTATGCGTCAGTTATGACAGAAAAAAGTTAAAGCCAAATAGGTGAAAGGCGCTTCGTTTATGTAATTAGAAGTCAGTTTAGCAAAGGAAATTCAAAAATAATTTGATAGATTACTCGTACTCTTATTGTGCAACACATTTGTCAGTCACACGAATTCAAGCCGTTTATCCACATAAAATGGCAGGACGGTTGAATCTCCAGGACAGGATAAGCGAAAGTTGAAAAGAAAATTGTGTTTATACACTTTATGGGATTTTTTTTTTACACATAGGAAAAGTAAATACAATGCAGCTAGTTCTTTTGAGGAAGCTCCTACCTCTGCCCTCTGTTTGACACTTAACGATGGGTTGGCGACGCCCAAGAGATGTTGAATTTCGCTACTTTCACACATCATTCATGCATCATCATCATCCTGGGAACAGTTGTCGAACGCACACAGTTGCACATACAGGTGTTTCGGGACTCCAAGAGTACAGTTTCCTTCGCTGCTGCTCGTTTGCAGGCGGTTTCTGACTCTTTCTTTGCTTCCAGCTCCCTTGTGTGCCCATTCCGTGGATAATCAGCTATACGGTAGGCTTTGGGGCTGACTCTCCGCAAATTGATTTGCAATAAGTGGAAAATCCGGCTGCCCAACTGCTAGGCCGTGGCTTGGTCATGCCGTTTAATTAAGAACAGGATATTAAGCATGCAAAGAGCGAAGCAAACACTGCACTATGGGGGCATTTGACCACTTTTCCTGGAAACTCATTTGTCAAAAGTCAAAAAAGTAATATTTTTTAACAGATATACATAGGAATAACATCAGTCCGTAATGTTACGTACCCAACAAATTAAACAGTGCGCACCACTTTTAAGATAACAGCTGTTCAATTCAGCTGTTTGCTACGAAGGATAGAAAGTTATCGCAAAACTGATTTTGTTCATGAAGTTTAAAGAGAAAAAATTGCTAAATTGACCAATTTAAGGTAATTTTTTACAATAATCTAGATTCAGTCAGGTATTAAAAGTGTGATTGTGAGTTTGTAATTTAAAAAAATTGACCTCATAATATGTTTAATGGCTAGTTCTTAACAAGTCCATATTTGTGACGAAAATTTATCTTTGAAAAGACTTGGGTGTTCGGTTCCCGCTATTGTGTCCAACATTCAACACTTAAAGAAAAGAATCTGCTTGCACTATACAAGGAAGTCAATGTATGAACCCAATTATCTTCTACTTTTCCATTTTAAAAAATTCGGGCACATTTTTTAAAGTAAAATATGACATTGCTTTACATATTCCCATCATTTTTTTTTGATACAATTTAAAAATAAAATAAAAATTCGATTTTACCCTGAAGAAAAGGCGGTGGCAAGACCATTTTTTCAACAATCCTTCCTTTCACTATTATAGACTCATATCAAAAAACGAAATCAAAAAATATTGTTTCGTTTGGAAGTTATTAATTAATGCCACAAAAAGTGGTCAAATACCCCATAGTGCACTGGAGGAAAGACTGCGACAAAGAGACACAAAGCAGCGGCCACAGTTGAATGATAAAAGGTCGGAAAATGTAACTGTAGGCTAATGTAAAATGCATAAGAACAGGACTCAAGACTGACTGAAGAAATGGCAACAGGAAACCAGTGGCAAGGTGACAGGGAGGAGGAAGGAGGGAGCAGTGAGTCAGTGAGCAGAGAGAGACTGTGGGCAGGCCTTGAGTGAGCGCAATGGAAAATGTTTTATGGTGCCGGCTGTCAAACTTTATTGTTTATTTTTATTGTAATGCAGTATTTTCACAGAGCATTGTTCATTGATGTAATTGATGAATGGAACACAAGTACATATGTACATATGTACATATGTTTATCCGTGGACAGGGATAGGGGAACAACCACAGACATAAACATAGAGAAAACTGGGAACTGGGAACTGGGAACTGGGAACTAGACTTCGACATGTCGATAAAGTCATCCGACAGATACACGTTATGACATTTGCCACATATGGAATTGACTTGCTAGCCAGCCAGCCAGCGTAAATACTCGATAAACCATCAATCGTAAAAGGTTTCAGCAAAAAAGAAGCACACACAGAACTGGGAACTGCTATGGGAAAACATTTTAAATAAACGCAATTTCTTGTTGGCTCGCAGAAAAGTATGGGCTGAATTACTTTTATTATAATTTTAGAACCTATAATTACAGTTAGCTGCAATATATGCAATTAATGCTTGAATGCTTCAAGGGAAAATATGACTTGGAGGAAACATCTAAAAAAAAGAAATGAAATGTTATTTTCATTTGATGTTAGCGGTTCCCAGATGAGACCAAAACTATCTCTTATGCAGTCGCATGTCGCTTCGTCCTTTCATGCTGCTTTCTCGAAGCAGCAGGAAAGTATGCTATGCTTTTATTCGGGGTGGCACTTCTTCCGCACTTCCTCGTGCACTTTGCGCTTTATTAAGTATATTTATGGCTGGATGGCAGGAGCGGGGTCGGTAGAGCTCGGTAATGCTCATAAATTGCTTTTTACTTTTTCGCCATTAAAAGTAAAAAGTTGACCAAGACGTGGAGAAAGAAACGTCCCATCGAAGGTACATATATCTTAAGCTCTAGCTCGCACATTTGTTATTCAATTTCGAATAATACGTACACGAACAGTGGGGTGGAAGCAGTGCAGAGGCAGGAAGCAGTGCGGAATGGCAGAGAAGCCACAGCAACAAGTCCTCGGGCAGCCAAAAAGTCAATCGAATACAGAGAATCCTTTTGGACCAGAGCCAATTGAAAGTCCCTCAAGTGTCGCACAAAAGAAAATGCTAGTACTCGTGCTTTGTAGAATGTGAGGTGGGGGCAGCTTTTAAATGTTGCATACAAATGAGAATTGTGAACGGAAATAGTCGCTGAAAGCTTGTGATTTCTCATTTCGATTAAAGAACGCTGCCGAAACTCTACCCCCCCGAAGAAAAGGGCATCCAGCCCAATGAAGGAGTTTGTTGAGCAAATTTGGAGAGCCCGCATTCAAGTATAGAAACTGACCAAAAACATTGCACTATGGGAGGAATCTTTTTGTGTTGTCTTTTTTTTCGTGTGCAATTTTTGAGGAAAATTAACACGTCTCAAGGCTAAAAGAAGACTAGATAAGAAGACACTCTAATTGAACTGAATTGTAAAAGTTCTTTCATTAAGCACTCTTATGTACACACACACAAAATATTCATCATTCTCGCTGGCGAAAAGCTCTGTTAAACAGCTGACAACTTAATAGTGGTGCGCCATATTTCAGTTTTCTCAACAGTTTTGCATGTACCTACAGAGTTCTGATGCATGTATGTCGATTAAAAATATATTACAAGTATTTTAACAATGGATCCGGAAAAGGAGGTCATTGTTCCCATGGTTCACTGTTTGCTTGTTATAAATGAAATCAAATGGAATGAAACCAAATCAAATCGAATTGAATACAGTTTTTTGTCTTTGAAGTTTTGTGCATATATAGCACTTGAATTGTCATCGAGAGAGAGAGAGAGAGAGAGAGAGCTGGAAAGTAGTTATTTATTTATAAGTCTAAGGCTCCTTAAAGAGCTCTTAAAGCTATATTCCTGGACTTTTCCCTTCAAGGTTATTAAATCGATGATGAAATGTGCACAAATGAGAGCGTTTGTTTGGCACAGATTGCCGTAACAGGTCCTAAAATACAACAAAAAACCTACCTACCTACATTGATGGCCGGCCCGTCAATAAGTGAAACCATTTCGGAGTTTAATTTATTTTTCTTTCCTATTTCTTGTTGTTGTTGTTCGTGTTTGGGGCTGTGGCTGCGGCGGTTTTTCCTGCATGGATACTCGTATTGTTACATGACCACTTGAATGGACGGCAATTGAGTGCATTATTGTTGATTGGGCGGGAGATTGAGCCAGAGAGCCGCAAAGCGAGCGACATTTTGGGCCGAACCAATAAAATAATGTTTGAGCTTGACATTGTTGGCGCTTATCCAAAGCAAACACGAAGGACATGATGCCCCACTTCAGAATGCCCTTTACGATTGGTTATAAAAAAACACACTTCCAGATTGCTTATTAAGAGATTTCATCATTATATCTAGCCACAAACGTTTGGGCATATTCGCAATCTGCCATTTCCTAGCTTGGTGGCTTATGTGGCTCTGCAATAAGCATCCTGTTACCCATCCAGAGCAGATCACACACCCATCTCCAATCTCTCCATCCATCTCTCATCTATAACTTTCTTTGTTCTATTCTTATTTCCGGGCCTTTGGGGTGGGTTTTACAGGTCTGCGCCATCCAGCATGTGGACGTCTGTATGTTCAACAATGGGAAGTTTAAGAATGTTGTGGCTGACTCGGAGCAAATCTCGCCGCCGGTGGACCGTACCGTTAGTCCGGGTGCCACGGTCAATTCGGTGGTGGTGTTACGGCCCCAGCGCGGCCAGACAAAGAACTGGATCGCGTTGGAGGACACTCTGCAGCGAAGTACCGAGCCGGACGAGATCACTGGGGAGATCGCCGCCTCGGCAATACGTCCTCCCCACTATGTTGTGCCCAATGTGCAGCAGGCCGGACAGTCCCTGCCTAGTCCGGCCATGGCAATGCCCAGTGCCGAAATGCCACCACAGCAGGGAAACGCCACCACCACGTCGACGGAGGATCGGAACATCTTTGCCATCTATGTGTCTTACTATGTCAAGGTCAAGCTTACTCTGAGCAGCATGGGTGGCGAATTGTCGTTAAAGCTCCCCTTCGTACTGGTGCACGTGGATGAGACCAGGCGCCCGGGCTTCGCATCGGCCACCCTCGGCGAGCTACGCATAGAGATGGAAAAGCTGGCGCTCCACGACGCACCCACCGGCCGACGTGCAAACCGCCGCGATGCTCCCCCAACGGGGGCTGAAAGCGGGGATGGGCCCTCCACCAGTGCCGCTGCTGCAGCGGCTGCCCAGTCCACCGCGTCCGGCGAAAGTGGAGGCGGTGGCGCCAGCTTGTCTGGCGGGCACCTCGACCGCATTGAGTCAGCGGACGATGAGTTCCATATTAACATCCCAATTCCAGCACCCTCCTCCAGCCTGAAGAACGCCACACACAAGCGCCGCTTGCTACGCAGCGAGACGCTGGCCAAGGATCTGGATGAGAGCGACGAGCACTTGGCCGGGCGGCACGGCGACCAGCAGGAACAGCACGTTGTCCAAATACATCTCTCGCAGGAGCCCATCAAGGTAGAGCGATCCCAACAGACAGATGACGAGCAGGAGCCTGAACAGCAACAGCATCAGCCGGAGCAGCAGCGCGCTCGAGCACCCGGCGCCGAGACTGGAGCCGTGCCCAAGTCGACAGATGTCTGATTCTGATTGTTGTCCCAGATGTTTGCCAAGCGAAAGAGAAAGCCATAGAGCTTGGTGGTGGGCATTGGCAGAACGGGGGGGAATAAATGGACGAGCATGGCAAAAATGGTTCAGGGTAAGGGTAAAGGTGAAGTTCAAACGTCCAAGTGAGGATTCAAAGGGAAAAGGACATCTCCTCCCTAACAGGAGATGTGTTGCGCAGAGGAAAGGCTGAGAATGATACGATGCAGGGTAGATACTTGCACGGGTGGGAGGTGCAATGCAAATCGAAGAAAATAGTTTTAGTTCTTGAGTAATATTTGGAGGTAAAAAAAATAGGAGTTTCAGTTTCGGTTTCAGGAGCCCAGGAATCGGAAGAGTCCCAGGCCAACGCCCAGCTCAAAGGTTGAGAATAAAATCAAGTAAAATATTAAGGAGACAAACGTTCAGACAGACAGATGGTTTCCACGATTTAGAGACGCGATTGAACGAATAAAACGGAGTAGAATTTAGGTGCAGAAAAAACCACACACAGTGAAATCTTGGCTGCCCGAATGAAAGTATTGGAATGGAATGGATGGATAGTCATTATCACGAGTATTTAGCTAGTTATCGTGGGAAATCCTACAATTTTAGACAATGAAAACCAGGTGAAATTTTTTTGATTCCAACTAGGATTTCAGTCGAAGCTGACGGGACGCGAAGAAAAGAAGTTGATTTAGGTTTGCCGAATGTCGGACGCAAAATAAATAATAAAGGATGAAGGTGGAAAGCAAAGTCCAACTTGCAATGAAATAACCATAGAATCTGTGGATTGAGCAGAGGGTAGATATATGTATTTAGCCCTAAGGTAGTATAGAACACCATGTTTGATGTTTGATATTAATCCCAATGCAATGCAATGAATTCATGATATTGCTGACAATTTTATTTACTTGATGTTTGAAATCAATGATAGATGGACATACTACATATATGTATCTACTACATCCCTAGCATGACACAACAAGCTATATATAGCAATTGAAAATTTGGAGAGTAATTGGTGGCCAACTAACATAAGCAACCAAAATTAATACACACACAACACACAGTATAGTAGTTTACAGTTTTAAGTGAATGTGAATGTGTAGTCAATGAAATACAATATCAAACTTTATCCAACTCTACTCTGATTGATGTGCAATAACTAATAGATAAATGCTATCTACTATTAATATACAAATACAATATACAAGACCTACGTACACACAAATACAAGAAATAAGAATTATATGGATATCTGTGTCTAAAATTTACAAAACAAAAAACATACTTACAATGCTAGTACTTACAAATATATTTTATTATCCATATTTATATTTGATGTGTGTATTTACAAAGCAACAAAAGCAAAACAAAAACCAAAACCAACACAGAGAACAAAAAGAAAATTAATTAACATAAGTATAACCACAACCCAATATCAAATAGTATTTTAGGTGCTACTCGGAATAATATACGATAAATGACACAAAAAATACCTAAATCTAAATGTGAAAATCTTTTTGCGGTTTCAAGCAGAAACATACTAAATATGTACCAGCACGTATGTACATATAAGTATGTAAGCAACCCACAGAAACTACATACATACATACATATTTAGCAAATATAAATACATAATTACATCCAAAATGAAACAGTCGCATATCTTTGCGCAGGTTTAAGGCCTCACCCAGAATTGAATTAAATCTATGACTCAATTAAATTAAATTAAGAATATGCAAAGCAAAGCACAGCCCAAAATTTCAAGCGCGTGGAGGTCGATGAGTTTAGATTCACATTCGAGAATCAGATTCGTGCAGATATGTACCTCATATCTGTGCCAAGTCCACAGTGCAGGGTCGAATTTTAGGGAGCAGCTACATCTCGGTGTACTACTATACAAGCCCAGGCGTTAACCGTCTGAAAATAGACATAGTTTTTGAAAGTTTATTGATGCTTCGCTATGCTTAGATGCAGGCCGCCCAAGAAGCCCGAATGAGTCCAAAATATGTCTTGCCATGCGGCCTGATGGTGCCTCCGCTCATTGATTGATTTCTATGGAAAGTCCCACATTTTATGCAACCAAAAATGGTTCGCTGGCGAATATGGTCTGCTTTTATGGCCTGATAAAAACTATCAAACAAGAAGAAAAGTCCTAACTAAATGAATAGAACGATTTTAAATGAATTTACCCAAAAATAAATATGTACATGCCTACATATAGTATATCTGTGTATAAGTATCTAGAGAGTTATTGAGCCAAACAGCAAGTACATTGAATAAGCCAGAATTCATGAATTTAGCCACTAAAACAATCTACATACATACTCATATTAGACATATTGCATAGCTACATATACTCGTAAATTAGAGGCAAATTTCTTAAAGAAAGGTAGAAATACTTAATTGTATAAACAATAAACAATATTACAAACCAATGTGTGTGTTTGTTGCTTTCAAAAAACTAGCCAGAAAGAAACTACAATACAAACAAATAATTGAATTAAATACAATATATGTACTTAAAATAGGGATAAATATTTATAAAATAAAAGTAAAATCAGATGTGATGCATTTCTACGAGTACACTGAGCATGGGTATCCTAATTCGCACCCAATTCAGCAGCTCTACCTGTATACAAACAGAGTTATACACAGACAAACTACATAAATACATATACATTTGTGTATTATTAAATAATTATATTGTATACCTTAACTGCCTAATAGATGGCCATTTATGTAGACCTAAGAATTAATCAAATATATACTCCATAAAATAAGAGTTGGACTCTAAGCAAAGCTTTGCCAGCACACAAATTTTTTTAAAATTTTATTTAATGTTTTGTTTTGTTGGCGTTGTTCTCTTGCTGTTTGTTTTGTCATCAGGGCCGGTGGCTAGAGGGCAGGGAGGGCCTCTTGATTGATGGTGCACCGTATCAAGAAATGGCACAGGGCTGGTCCTTTCTGATGCTCCAGGGCTCTGGGGACAGAACTACCGCGCCAGAACAACCGAAAACATAATACAATAAATGTTTAGCATAAAATCTAGCCAGCATTTCTGCTTGTTTTCATTCTCCCTCTTTGAATTGCGACTCAGCGGATGATTGCCGAGCATTTGCTGTTCATTTGGAGCGGGCTGGGGTGTTGGCATTGGCGTCCCCAGCGGGAGTTCTAAAGTATTTGGCTACCCATCATCTGTGTCTGTGTGTCCTGTGTTTGACCATTAAGCGAACTATCGGGCTAACACGGCTTGGCTTTCTGGCAAGCAGCATGAGTCCCGCGTTGACCGATCCCAGACCAAGCACCAGGCAAGGGGCAATTGTCTGTCGTCATTGTCCGTTAAACAACTGGAGTTAACAGAAACTCCGAAGAAAGCTTTCTGCATATCCGAAAAGCTAGGCATCAAAGCTTTTGACATACTTTTCTCGACTACTAAGCTCAATAAAACAGCTTCTGTAAGCTCTTCTGGGTTTAGCTTGTCAGTGAATTGTTAATTATAATTATGCGTAAAAAGCCTTTGTTTGACTTTTAATCATATAAAGTACCAAACGATTTACAGCACTTTTGGAAAAAAGATTCGTTATTATAGTTCTGGTTCTGGTCCGACACATGTGAGAATTATAAAATCCGTGTACATATATATGTATGTATGTATGTACAGTTGTGTTCAATGAAATAGTAGTGCCGCACCTCCTAACATTCATTCGTTCTTCTTGTTTTTCATAACTTTTGACGGATACCCTTAAAATGGGCTCTTCATTGTGATAGTAGTGCAGAGTGCAAGTACTTCAAAATAATAAAAAAACACAACAAATTAATTTGAACGAGAAGGGACGTGTGAGACGCTTTTTACGCGTCACAACTTTTATACCCGGTACTCAGTACTACATCTGTACCTTAGCGGTGTTTTGTCAAATTTATCATTTTTTAAATACACTTGTAACAGTGTGAGCATACAGCCATCTGGATGCAAAATTTGGTGACTCTAGCTTTTATGGTATAATATGGTAAGAAATAACAAAGAGAATAGGTTTGACATCAGATTAGTGTCTAATTTATTGAACAAACCCGTATTGGTCATGTTGGGTTGAGCCTATTGTGCTCCAGCCTATACAAAGTGATACTTCCTAACCTGGCTTTGGAGTATTTCACAAAATTGTGTGGGCCAGCATACTTTTTCATACATTACATTCATATTCCAGTTGAAAAACACCTTTAAAAAGGAACTTTCAACAAGATAATGATCCGAACTACTCAAGAAAGCTCACCAGGAACTGGGTTTCATTTAAAAAGTTTTTCCATTTTCAAATCAGTCCAAATGCCAAATGCATTATAATAAATGCAATTCCGGCAACCAGAGCAATTTGAGAGCCTATTAACGCTAATTGATTTATTCCAGGCGGGAGTAAGGAAGTAATTAAATTAAAATTAATAAAAAAAAAAAAATTTTAATACTCAAGAAAAATGTAGAGCATGGAAAATGGGTATTTAGTTGAGTTTCGGTTTTTTTTTTGATTTTAAAAAAATGTACTACTATTTCATTGAACAGCAGTTTTCATGGATATTTTTGTAAAGTCATGTAAAGCAAGAAGATGAAATGCAAATGTTCCAGGATTTCTGAACCTTACAGGTTTTCTAAAAAGGTATCACTTGTTTAATTTGGATGATTGAAAATGTCTTAAAACTAGTTTTGAAAGTGGTGAGGTGCGGCACAACTATTTCATAGAACACAGCTGTACATATGTACATATGTAAATAAACACTCCGCACCAGCTGCAGGGTATCAGCGGAATTCTTACTTTGTAAGAAAGCTGATACTGCGCTGGAGTAGACGGGCATCGCGATTCATCAATTGCATAAACATCCGTCGACAGCGTCTGCACGGGTAGCTGACGCGGCAGAATTGGAAACCGCTGCGCGGGCAGCGCTGCTCGAGCTGTGCGGCCGTCCGCAGCATGTCAATTTATATTTCGTGTTTTGTATTTTAGTTTCACACTCAGATTCAACCGTGCCTGTAGTGCCTTACAAAACAAACAAAAAAGTTCGTTAAGAGTGCGTTCGTCGCTGACGCACTGTTTCGATTCATCTAAGAAACTTGCAGAAATTCTGTCGTACAGAATATGCATATTTTACATGTGATGAAGAACGTAAAGTGAAAGAAATAAAACGTTTAACACTTTGTAAATAACATAACAAAAAGGAGCCGAAGGGAAACCCCTCGCTTCCACCGAGAAATTCTACAAGGAAAGAATAGACTAATGGGCCCACCCTCGCCTCAAACAAATTAAATACAACAAACCGACGCATTTAGCGTGGACCAGCGCTAAACCGGTCGACAATTTATTTAATAATTATTAATTATATTATGAAAAGCAGCCAGAAGAAAAAATAAAGATTGTAAGTGAATTGTTCTGAATGTTTTTTATGTCAGCTTATGAGAAATCCCCGTGTACAAGGAAATATAGTAATCATAAATAAATAAAATAAAAACAAATAACAATCAGGTTTCAGTCTCCTAAATAGTTCTTATCCTTACGTGAATTTGTATAAACAGTGAGGAGTCTTTAAAAGACAAAAAGAAGGCGTTTCTCTTGGCCCTCGCGATTTATGCTAGGGAACGCAGTGTTTTTATTTGCATAGGGTGGCGCTTAATGTATCAGGTCGCACCATTTGAGTGACAAGTAAAGTGTTTACGATAGTGAGGGCCTCCGAGTGAAGGACATTGACAAAAGGCCGACTCTGAAAACACCAAGTGGCATGGAACCTACAATGCTAGCGGCCGTATAGGCCGCACTATGTCGCTTGGCGCCAAGCAGCGCTGACGGCTTACGCAATGTTTGAGCCCTATGAAGGCAGCAATAGGCATTCAAGGCCATCATTAATAGATTATTTACCAAAGTATCTGCCAACCCCTCTGGCCTTCGCATAGTCATCAGAATCGGGGGATCGCTGCGTTCTAGCTGCAAAGTACATCAGGGCTTTGGAAAATAACTTAATTAATTAAAAATTTGTTTAAATTCTTCCTTTTCTTTCTACAACTGTATCTGAATTCAAATTTATAAAAATAAAAAGATTAGGAATAATATGTTTTTGTATCTATTAATTAAAATTATTTACCCTATCCTTATGTACTTTTTGTTTCTTTTTCCTATCATCAGAGATTATGATGTCTGCTCTTTCCTCGATGTTTTCTAATGTATATTTAAAATCCAGCTTAGGCCTGTTTCGTTTTTTAATAAAACTTAATCTACTCCTGTCATATACAATTTTATTTTTTTTATACCCGGTACTCGAAGAGTAAATAGGGTATATTGTATTTGTGCACAAAGTATGTAACACACAGAAGGAAACGTTTCCGACCCCATAAAGTATACATATTCTTGATCAGCATCAATAGCCGAGTCGATTGAGCCATGTCTGTCTGTCCGTCCGTCTGTTCGCCGTCCGTCCGTCCGTCTTGTTGAGCGCCTGGATCTCAGAGACCTTAAAAGCTAGAGCCACCAAGTTTTGCATGCAGACTTCTGTATGCTCACACTGTTACAAGTGTATTTAAAAAATGTGCCCCGCCCCATTCCGCCCCCGCAAAAGGGCGAAAACCTCCCAAATCTACAATTTTAAAGATAGAAGAAAACTAAAAACGCCATTCTGTAGGGAATGGCCATATCTATCAGATCACCAAATTGGGATCCGATTNTACTCTACAGTTGCCTGCAGGAATATATCGGCGGTGTCGGTGATGCCCTTAGCAATTTTGAGGCACCTGGCAATTTCGACCAAAGTACTGTGGAACCTTTCCACCTGGCCGTTCAATGTACTGTGGAGTGACGGCGCTTTAGCGATCTAGACTCCGAAGTTATTTTTTAAAAGATACCTAATCGTCTCAAAATTAAGAGAGGACTCATTGTCACAATAGATCTGCTTTGTATTAGTGAATACATTCATATGCTGTAACAGCGGAGCTTTTGGGTCCGCAATGGTGCGGGAGGCTATTGGCTGCGTGATGGCAAATTTCGAGAACTTGTCCACACATGTCAGGAAGTACTTCCTATCGGTTGAGAATATATCAACATGCAGCATTTCTCCCGTGCATGACGGAATTGGCGTCGTGCCTAGTTCCTGTTTCCTAGGGTGTCTGTCATACTTTGCTCGGGAGCAAATCTTACAGTTCATGACTACCTCGCTTGCCAGTTTAGTCATTTTGGGAAAATAGTAATCGGTCAAAACCTGTTTTACATTTTCCTGAGCGGCTCTATGAGCTCGATTGTGTTCTACCGTGATGATTTCTTTTCTCTCATTATCATCAGATTCAGTATTCATTGAATGTTCGATGACTTCGTTTTATTGTCCCTAATGTTTGATGATGATATGCAGTGGAGGTGAGATTCTTGATCTTCATATACTTGCATAAATCAATTAAAATCTGGTTTTTATACTCTGTTCCCATGTCCGAGATGAACGTCTTCATTGGACCGAACTTGAGTATGAAATTTTCGAATATAGATTTAGCGACGTTATTATTTGGAATGGGTACTATATATTTTGTAAGGTCACATATTAATGTGACTATGTATTCATTGCCATTTTCCGATTTAGGTAGCGGACCTACTGTAACCGCTATCACTATATCGAAAGCATTCACAGGTGTTTCTGTGAGAGTCAAAGGAGTTTTTGTGTGTGTTCTTGTACGTACTCTTTTAATGAATGATTGCAATGATTGTAATGATTGCAGCATCTGTCTGCTCATTACTTACTAAATTTCTCGCATGGCCTTTTAGCCTTGTTTTTATAATGCTTATGGCTGTTAGCTCATGTGTGCCTTTTAAGGTTTCTAATAGATTCAAAGAATCTAGAAATCGCTTGTATATAAGCGATGGATCGTATTATGTTTATGCAATTCTAAGCGGTCTTTTAATGTACTTTGGGCATTTCTAGATTTGTATTCATTATGACAAAGTGTCACAATGTTTTAACGGATTGTTATACCCTTTGATTTATGATAATGGTAGGGTAGATAGCTACAGCATACAAAAAACTATGCAAATCTTCTGCCCTACCGTCAAACTCTAGGATGAGTTAGCTGGCTGTATTAAGAAACTCTATTATCGTTTGCGGCATGTTTGAGCCTGACGGTTTTTTATCTTCTGACGGTTTTCACCTTCTGAACTGTCGTCAGTGTTTAAGCTATTTTGCATCAATGTTGGGTCGAAAACTGCTGGGCTATTTAGAGAAGTTGGTATGCTTAGTTGCAAATGTTGTTAATATTTTCGAGGCATTCTGTTGGACGTTTGAGAACGTCTGTTTCTTGTGATTTTGAATATCAGCAAGGCTCATCGTAGCCTTTTTCATTAAGCATTTGATATCGTTGTAGCTTTGAAAGTCGGATTCAGTATGCTTAATAAGAGTTTGCCTTTAAGTACGTTTTGCCTTGTTGAGGCATTTATATGATTTTTCAAAGTCTGCTTTGAACTTTTTATACCCGGTACTCGAAGAGTAAATAGGGTATATTGTATTTGTGCACAAAGTATGTAACACACAGAAGGAAACGTTTCCGACCCCATAAAGTATACATATTCTTGATCAGCATCAATAGCCGAGTCGATTGAGCCATGTCTGTCTGTCCGTCCGTCTGTTCGCCGTCCGTCCGTCCGTCTTGTTGAGCGCCTGGATCTCAGAGACCTTAAAAGCTAGAGCCACCAAGTTTTGCATGCAGACTTCTGTATGCTCACACTGTTACAAGCGTATTTCAAAAATTAGCCACGCACCCTCCTCCCCCTCAAAAGGGCGAAAACCTCCTTAATCTACAATTTTGAAGATAAAAGAAAACGCCATTTCGTAGGGAATGACCATTTCTATCAGATCACCAAATTAGGATCCTATTGGATCATTATTATAGCCACAATGAAGAAATTAATTTGCAGTGGCTAAACCCACCCCGTCCCGCAGCTTTTGTTGTTCTTTTCACATTCTCTCATTCACACTCTGCTTCTGCTTCACTCGCCTCTGCCTCTGCCTCTGCCGTCCCTCTGCCTCTGACTCTGCCTCTGCCGACTTTTAACCCACCCCGTCCCGTTATGGATTTGGCTCCTGGCAGGATCGCCATGTAATGAGTCTTTGCTGTTTGACGTACTTGTCATTAATAATCTTTATTGTAAAATCGAACTAAAATGTATATCAAAATAAAGAGGGCGTGTTGCCCTATGCAGGTGTTACATTAGTAACCATTAGCATGGTCAATATGCTAACGTTGTAATTGGCGGCAATTGGTCCCAATGCCAGACGGATCACATTTCGTGGCAGCGGTCGAGCCTACATTGCTTTATATTGTAATGGGTGTAGTTAAAACAGATGCACTGGCACGTCTGTGCCGTTTGACTTTGGTTTTTTAATGTTTTATTGAATATATTCTTATAGCTAAGCCGCATAGCTGCGCCGCCGGTTACGACAGCAGCGGATCGGCTTCATACATATTTTGTCTTATCAGCATAATTATGTACAAATTATTAAGATTCTCTAAGGTACCGTGGCTTCGGCCAACGGAATTTAATGTTCAGATATTTGATTGCCGGCACTTCTGGCTCGGTTGAATATGAGTGTAAAAATAAAGTACAAAAGTATGAATTATAAATTGGTACGCCGCGGACGGCCCATCGCTTGAGCAGCGATGCCCGAGCAGCCTTCCCCGATTGCGCCGCGTCAGCTCCACGTGCAGACGTTCTCGGCGGATGTTTATGCAACGTACGAAATATGATTCCAGTTCAACTCGATGCCCGTCCACTCTAGCGCTGTATCAGCATTCTTACAAAGTAAGAACATTGCCGGTACCCTGCCGTTGGTGGCGAGTGTTAACTACTCCCCCTCCACAAGAGTGGTCGCCCTCGAACCTCTCAAGTTCTCTTTCATTGCGTTGACCTAGACCAACTCCCTTTTCCTCTTGAGAAGGGCTCTGAGATAAAGGATGATGCCGATGACTCCACAGACGGCTACTCCTATACCAATGGTAAAGATGGGATTCATCTTCCCCATTGTGGTAGCATGGTCAAGTAGAGAAGGGCTTACCAAGTTGGCTTTGGCCAAGGTGATCGTGAGCATTAAATTACCTAATTCTGTGATAAGATTTATATTTCTGGCTAATAGTGTTTCGTACAAGTGGGCAGTGTTGATGTGTTCCCTTTTTTCTATGCTAAGAAACTTATTCACCGTATCTGTAAGAGTGTTTAGTTGGCCCTGGATCTTCGTGTTCATGGAAATCTGTCTATTCTTCGATTGGAATAGCTGCGCTTCCGTAATCCCAATATTCTACAAGTCTGAGTCGTCCGGTGTACCGGCCACTACCTTGAGGGCCGTCCCTAGGAAGTCGAGACTTCTTGCTATCCTATGGTAAATCCCAATGTTCGTTAGCATGTCTCTGACATGGTTTGAGTCAACTTCTAAAAGTAGCCTCATGTTTGATCTTGGGAAAAGGTCTGTCATCTTAGCGGTCTCGTCAGTCAATGCGTCCGTATTCTGTCAAGTTTGTGGTGTGCCTAATTTAATTTAGCTCCTCCCACACTAGTACAGTCCCATCTGTGATGGGAATATAGTGGGAGTGGGAGTAGTCGGGAGTTGCGGGCCGCAACTATTGTAAAGAGGTGAAATATCCAGATAAACCTGCTGATAAAATTTGTAATATAAAATATATGGAGCTACAACGGAGCTACGGTACAACTATCTAAGGTTGTCCTTATGGACCACCCTCCCTCTAATCAGGACTCTTGTCCCCAAGTCCGCCTCCACAGCTTCTTCCACGTAAAGCGGAGTCAACTTGTTCCCGAGGCGTCTGTTAGATTTTACCAACACCTTTTCTCCTACCCTAAAAACTCTGTTTTGTCGTGTCTGGTTAACTCGGTTATTTTGCATAATCTGAACTTTTTGAACCTTATTCTGCATTTCACTGCAGGCACCTGTTACAACAGAGTGAAAAATGTCTACTGGCCTTTTATTGGTGACCGATTGCATTGAACTGTTGTACTCTACAGTTGCCTGCAGGAATATATCGGCGGTGTCGGTGATGCCCTTAGCAATTTTGAGGCACCTGGCAATTTCGACCAAAGTACTGTGGAACCTTTCCACCTGGCCGTTCAATGTACTGTGGAGTGACGGCGCTTTAGCGATCTAGACTCCGAAGTTATTTTTTAAAAGATACCTAATCGTCTCAAAATTAAGAGAGGACTCATTGTCACAATAGATCTGCTTTGTATTAGTGAATACATTCATATGCTGTAACAGCGGAGCTTTTGGGTCCGCAATGGTGCGGGAGGCTATTGGCTGCGTGATGGCAAATTTCGAGAACTTGTCCACACATGTCAGGAAGTACTTCCTATCGGTTGAGAATATATCAACATGCAGCATTTCTCCCGTGCATGACGGAATTGGCGTCGTGCCTAGTTCCTGTTTCCTAGGGTGTCTGTCATACTTTGCTCGGGAGCAAATCTTACAGTTCATGACTACCTCGCTTGCCAGTTTAGTCATTTTGGGAAAATAGTAATCGGTCAAAACCTGTTTTACATTTTCCTGAGCGGCTCTATGAGCTCGATTGTGTTCTACCGTGATGATTTCTTTTCTCTCATTATCATCAGATTCAGTATTCATTGAATGTTCGATGACTTCGTTTTATTGTCCCTAATGTTTGATGATGATATGCAGTGGAGGTGAGATTCTTGATCTTCATATACTTGCATAAATCAATTAAAATCTGGTTTTTATACTCTGTTCCCATGTCCGAGATGAACGTCTTCATTGGACCGAACTTGAGTATGAAATTTTCGAATATAGATTTAGCGACGTTATTATTTGGAATGGGTACTATATATTTTGTAAGGTCACATATTAATGTGACTATGTATTCATTGCCATTTTCCGATTTAGGTAGCGGACCTACTGTAACCGCTATCACTATATCGAAAGCATTCACAGGTGTTTCTGTGAGAGTCAAAGGAGTTTTTGTGTGTGTTCTTGTACGTACTCTTTTAATGAATGATTGCAATGATTGTAATGATTGCAGCATCTGTCTGCTCATTACTTACTAAATTTCTCGCATGGCCTTTTAGCCTTGTTTTTATAATGCTTATGGCTGTTAGCTCATGTGTGCCTTTTAAGGTTTCTAATAGATTCAAAGAATCTAGAAATCGCTTGTATATAAGCGATGGATCGTATTATGTTTATGCAATTCTAAGCGGTCTTTTAATGTACTTTGGGCATTTCTAGATTTGTATTCATTATGACAAAGTGTCACAATGTTTTAACGGATTGTTATACCCTTTGATTTANCAACATGCAGCATTTCTCCCGTGCATGACGGAATTGGCGTCGTGCCTAGTTCCTGTTTCCTAGGGTGTCTGTCATACTTTGCTCGGGAGCAAATCTTACAGTTCATGACTACCTCGCTTGCCAGTTTAGTCATTTTGGGAAAATAGTAATCGGTCAAAACCTGTTTTACATTTTCCTGAGCGGCTCTATGAGCTCGATTGTGTTCTACCGTGATGATTTCTTTTCTCTCATTATCATCAAATACGTCTGCGACAAGATTCTTGCAATGCCAAAATCTTGTCGACGGAAAGGCTCAATGAACGTCTTCATTGGACCGTACTTCAGAATAAATTCTTCAAAGATAGCTTTTGCTACAGTGTTTGCGCTTTAATTTGTAATTGGGATGGCAACTAGGTATTTCGTCAAGTCACAGATTAAAGTGACTGCATATGCATTTCCCTGTTCTGATTTAGGAGTGGACCGATCGTATCTACTATTACCCTATCGAAAGCCATTTGGGGGGTTTCCGTAATTGTTAAAGGAGTTTGGTATGTTTAGTCGTTTTCGACTTTTGGCATTTTTGACATTTACGTATGTAATTAGTTATCTCTTTGGTCATACATTTCCAAAAATAATATCTATGGCTGATTCTTTGTTTACCGGCTTGCATTTCATGCCTTTGGAAGAACTGACCTCAGTGAAGTTCCATTAGTATACAAATCGCTAACTTCATATCTTTTTTTTTTTTTTTTCTCTCTTTATATTTACAATCTGTTTGTTTAAACAATAAGTAAATTGTATAACTTCATATCTTGCTGTAATTTTTTTCCATGTTTGAAAAAACATAAATTATTTTTTACATATACTTCATACACGTTGGGCTTTGAAGCTTTTTCTAGAGATTGCCTAGACAATTCTATTTTTTCTTTTCCTGCGCAGAATTTTTGTCTACTTGTCTTCAATATATGTTTATGTTTTTTAATTCCTTTTGTGTACTCGACTGTAAAGTCGTATTCTTCGAATTCAAGCCGCATGCGTGTCAGTTTTGAGCTAGGATTGACCATTGAAAATAGGTATGTTAGTGGTCTGTGATCCGTTTTCACTGTGAAGTTTTTTCCATAAATATATGGTCGAAAATGAGTAATTGCCTAATGAATTGCTGCCAATTCCTGTTCGGTTGTGCTTTTTTTGCTCTTACCCTTTGAATGAACGTGATGCATATGCTATTGGAAGATGGAGTCCATTATGGTTTTGAGTTAAAACCGCACCACATGCTTGTTTACTAGCATCTGTAATTATGCAAAATTCTTTTTCAAAATCTGGGTATTGTAACAGAGTGGGCTCGATTAGTTTATCTTTCAAGTATTGGAATGCATTTTGACATTCATCTGACTACTCAAATGGAACATTCTTTTTACATAATTTAGTTATGTGCCGGGAATAGTCGCCGAAGTTTTTAATAAAACGCCTGTAATAATTGCTAAATGCTACGAATCGTCTAGCGCTCTGGATAGTTTTTGATGACGTCATATTTCTTGTCATCTGGCAAGATTCCTTTGTCAGTGCATTTATAACCGAGAAAGATCACTTTATGCATAAAAAATGAACATTTTTGTGGGTGTAATTTCAGGTTGTGTTTCCTACATACTTCAATAAATATCTTGTAAGTTTTTGAGCATATGTTTTTCGGAACAAGCAATGACTATAAGATCGTCCATATAGGAATGCTTGCGAAGCTTCAAGTCCAGAGAATGCAATAGTCATCATTCTTTGAAATGAATTTGGCGCTATTTTTAAACCAAATGGTAGTCGCGTGAAGCGATATGAGCCATTGCTTGTTGAAAAAGACGTGAACTTTCTTCTAGTTCTATTTGATGAAAACCTGACATTAAATCAAGGCATGAGAAGTATTTTGCTCTACCTAGTTGATCCAAAATGTCATCAATCCTAGGTAATGGAAATTTATGTGAAAGGAGTTTTTTGTTTATTTGACTATAGTCAACTAAAGGGGGGCTGTTGTACTCTGACAGGGATGGTTCGACTATTTTGTCGTCTATTAATTTTCCTACTTGCTATGAGGGCTTCGATAGTTTTTTATATAAATTGGTTCAGTATACTTCAATCTCAATTTCTGTTTAAAAAAATTATTATTGTTATCGATTCGGTTTCAAGTCCGAATATGTCATTATATTTGGAACATAGTTCCGTTAATTTTTGTTTGAATGGAGCTGGAAAATTTGTTGTGAGCTGAGCTATGACAGTTTGTTCCCTGATTTTAGCAGTTGTTTGAACTACATTGTAATTCGAAAGTGGTTCATATTTTAAATTATTTATATTAATTAACTGGTCGTTATTGGTTGTATTTAGTAATCGGACAAATGCGTTTCGAGTGGTTGCAACGGTATTTGCAACATAAATACCAGTTTGAATTTCCTGGTTTGGGATCACAACTTGTGATCTGGCTGGTAGAAGTATTGTATTGCTACCAGAACTGTATGTCATTGGAAAATAAATGCGAATGTCTATATTATTTGGTCGTATTATAAACCAGTCTTCTGAAGGTTTCAGATCAATTTGACAATTAAATTCTTTTATGAAATCAATCATCACATGGGATTGCGAAATTTTTGTTTACTAATTGGAAATTGTGTGGAATTATGTATTTATCTGTCTGTAGCTCTATTGGGGCAAGGCCTAGGGATTTTATAATACCTTCACCTATACCTTGAATATCTACTTTATTATCTATTTGTATGTCGTTGAAGACATCTGAAGTTTCTTTTATTAGCGATATGTTCGCTCCTGTATCCACTAGGAATGTTTGATGTTTTCCTGTCTTAGCATTGTCAAATGACACGAAAATGTTGAGATTAAGTTGATGGTTTGAACCTTTGCTTTTAATGATTTGGAGTATCTAAAGGTGCTTGGGAGTTTCCCGAAGCCGTCTGGGTAACACGGACATTATTGTTGTGTCTTGTGTTTTCAGTTCTGACGTAATTTTGGTTGTTATGGGATATGCCGTTACCACGGTTATTTCCTCTATAACTAACACGACCTCTATAGTTATTTGACTGATAATTGTTGTTGTAATGGAAGTTACTAGTTGTATTTCTGTTATTGTAGTAGCCACGACCATTTTCTCTACCTCGATAGTTACTTCTGTAGTTAGTACCGCGGTAGGCGTGTACAATATTGACTTTGCATTGCCCGTCATCTCAGTACTACATTGTATATATTTTGTGACGGCATCGTTCATGGTCGTGAAGTTACCTGCTTCTAAAATGTTTTTTTAGTCTACCATGCTCACAATTTTTAACCATTGTGTTAATGGCTTCTTTTGTACTGAATTTATCAGCATGTTCGACTGGTAGCCCTTTATCGATGTACGAAGCTTCAAGTAGCTTTCGCAAATTGTCCATTTCTGTGGTAAATTGTGTTGCTGTTTTCCCTTTTTGACATACTTTAGTCAGTTTTGTTTTGACAACGTCAGATGTTTCACCGACTATAGTTTCTTGTAGTTTATTTATAATTTCGCTGATCGTGTTAAGTTCTTTAACTTTGTACAGAGTTGTTCCTATAATCTTTGATTTTATTACTTCGACTGCTAAGGATTCATGAGGTCCTTTTGTTAGGTTAACTAATTTAATTGCTGTTATAAATCGTTGCAAATGAAGTTTCTGTCCATTAAATTCAGGTATGGCGTGCGAAATATTTTTTATATATGCCCGTTGGGCAACTGGGTCTTCTGCCATTCTGATATGTTATCGTTCTATCTCACTATTCAGTGAATCTGAATCAGACAACTCTTGATCTTGATATTGTGGTACTGTTAACACAGCTGGGATAGTTAGATCTTGTAGATCTTTTTCTTCCATATTTTCTTCTTCTATATTTTACCTGGTTCCAGGTTGTTCTATGTCTATGGTCAATGGAGTATTCAAAACTGTTGGAATTGAAATATCCAAGTTTAATTTGTCTTGAATCGATATTAAATTTGATCGAAGTTTGATCAGAAATTTTGATACCTGTGACCAATTATGTTCTTTTATGCGTTCTCTATTTTCATGTATTAGTTTACGAGCCTCGTTAAAACACTCAACTAATATGGTTGCATGCTTATTCACTGTAGCTCTTAGGATTGACCTATTTTGTGTAAGACACTTGTATGACTCATCGAAATTTTCTTTTATTTTAACTAATGTGTCATTAATATTTTGCGATTCCAAATGTACTCATGTACATATATTCCAGCTCTGGTATGATCTCGGGGTCGTTGAGACCAAATGTAGACAATTTATATTTTGTCTAAATCATTAGCCTTACTCAAATATTTCTTTTTAAGGCATCTATTGTGTAGCTTATATATTTTGAAAAATACGTTGGCACACATAATAACAACAAATATTATCAACAGGGTATTAGTAAAGCCTAAATCAATCTCTTTTGATTCTACTTTATTAATTACATTGGCGGTGGAATCCACCGTCTTGGTGTCCACTAAACCCATCTTGGTTATAATTATTGGTTTTCTTTGAAAAAATATGACATTTATATATGGCTTATTATTGGTATCATTTCCTAACTTACTTATTTTATTATTCCTCATTCATATTAATTGAATGTCAAAATTTGAGTTTTGGGATGTTGTAATTATTCTTTCATTATTTTTTTTTTTTTATACTCAATATTAATTCAAATTTCAATTTCAAATAAAAAAAAAGGGAAATATTTAGAAGAACAAATTTGTGAAAATATGAAGATAGTATGCGTTAGGGCATATGACTGATTTACATTGGTTTTTCTCTATATAATTACAATATCAGCCATATGTTTTTCGTAAAAGCCTAATAGATATCAGAATTTTAAAAGCAGCGTTTGCACGCATCAGCTTGTGGGTAGAAGTTTTATAGATAGCATTGGCAATTTAGGCATTGGCATGAATGCTGCCTATATTGCGTTACTTTGCATCGCAAAGATTCCTGCTTAGGTCCTCCGGTTTTTTAATTTGTCCTGTTCCTCGCTGCGTTTTCCTCCCCGCTTCTTCTGTTTCTTGGGCTGTTACGTCTGCTGGCGTGCCCGGTACCCAGCTATTGTGAGTGGGCGCGGTCCATCGGATGGACAAGCCTCTAAAGCCTCCTTTAGACTCGGCTTGTCCCTTTGCTCGATATGAGCAGCGTTAAGGAGATCCGTCTCCAGCTTGTTTCCAACGATGGCGTAAGGGGCGTCAGGCCTCTCACGCTTATATTTTACGCTGCAGTTGTCCTATGGGCCTATGGGCTCAGGCGGTGCCGGTGCCGGTCATCGCACAGGTCATCGAAGTACGCTCTATGTAGCGTTGTCGGTGCCTTTTCAGGTCTTTATCTTCGTTTACTTTTCTTCCACTCTCTTATTGGAACTACTTACACATTTTATTATTTGCGTGAAAACTGATTTCGCAGTGTTATTTTGTTATTGTCACATTTTTTTGCGTGTAAATTGTTTTTGCAGAATTATTTTCAGGCCTCAATGTCACGGTCGCCATGTAGACAAGTTATATGGCTAATCAATTTTAAAAGACACCCGTCTTTCTTGAGTTGGCAACACCGGCAACACCGGCAGCGGAGCAGCCGCATTTATGTGTTTTAATATATATGTATGTATATAAATTATGTTTTAATGTGCTGCTGCGGCGGCGGCGTGCGGCGTCAGCAGGAAGTTCTCGCGGGGCGAGGGCGGCGGCGGCATGCGGTGGCAGCAGGAGGTTCTCGCGGGGCGAGGGTGGTGGTGGCAGCGATGTCTAGGTGGCTGCCCCTTTGTTGGGAGTGTTTAGATCCCCTGTGGCGCTGGCCTCTCAGGTTCAGCTGGTGCAATTGATTTGAACCGTTCGTTTATTAATTCATTCTAAAAACTGAAACTTAACTCCCAGATCCCCAGCTCGCGAACCATTCATGCAAGAATGGAATTCGCTGACCCCAGCACATCCGCCAGAATCAGGCGACGGCCGTTGGCCAATGGAGTGAGAGACGGCCCACAACAGCGTCAGTGCTGTGTCAGCTTTCTGAACTGAGCGCTGCAAGATGTTTATGTGTGGGGTGGCGCAAGATGATGAAGTTAAGGTGGTGCGATAACTTGTAATATGTGTTAACTTGCATACTACAGCAGTTTAAGCAGTTTACTTATTCGATATCTTTGGCGTTTTACAACGCCGTCTCTTTTGCCACACATACCACTCTACTCACTGCGTTTATGGGAGTTTCCTTTGTTGGTCGATGGATCCGCTGTTGATTCCCCAATTTGCCTTCATAACCTTCTCCTTCTTGGTGTTGTTGTTGTTGATTTTTGTCAATGTCGAGGCTGACTTAGCTTAGCTCATAAGTGTGCGATCGTAGTCGCAACACATGAACGATCAGCGAAGGGGAGGTACAAATTCTTTGACAAATTCTTTGCTGGCCCTTAAGGCTTAACAATGTAATTATGTTAATAAAGGTTTTACGACTCCTGTCGATGTTAATATGAACGATCCGTTAATTTATTTGTCAAATATTAAACTGAAACTTAATTCTGAACCTAACTAAAACATAGCCGGCGAGCCGGCCGCGCATGAACACAATCACCTTGGCCAAAGCCAACTTGGTAAGCCCTTCTCTACTTGACCATGCTGACATAGAATCCATTCTCACTAAACAATTCACAGGGGTCACCATTTCCAATCTGTTAGTAGTATCCAGCATTAAGGATTCACAATCAATTAATATTGTTCATTTCATTATAGAGTATCCTAGATTAAGTTTAGCTTGTAAGAAGGTCACGCTACTCCCGGCTGAGCACAACGGTACCCTACTACAACTTATGGACAACGTCGTAGCCGAGTTCGGAGCCAGGTGTGGGCCGTTACGGGCTACACCACCACTACTACTACCACCTTCTGCAACAGGGAATCGGAGGGTTCCTGCGCCCAGGGTCTACACTCTGTAGGCACTTTGCATTGACACTCTCAACCCAGCCACCTGGAGACCATCATCCTCGTGGACGGTGGGGTCATTATTGTCAAAAACAGACCCGCCACGATCAGCTGTGATTCCGATACGTTGGTTGAAACCCCCGGGACGCAACTGGTCGCCTTCGACGACTTCGCCACCATTAACGGCTCCCTCGGTGCCCGCCATGAACATCACGGGGCCCCATAAGGTCCTGAGCCTACCATTCCTACACCAGCTCAGCGAGGTGTCTAAATCTAAACTACATCAAGGAGATTGAGCGAACCACAATGGGCAAGGTGAATCCCATCCTTACCATTGGAGTAGGAGCAGCCTCCTGCGGAGCCATCGACATCATCCTCTATCTCAGATCCCTACTCAAGAAGGGAAGGAATTTGGTCCAGGTTAACGCGCTGATAGAGAACTTGAGATATTCGAGGGCGACCACACTTGAAGAGGGAGAGCAGCTAACACTCCCCACCAGCTGCAGGGTATTCGCGGAATTCTTACTTTGTAAGAACGCTGATACTGCGCTGGAGTGGACGGGCATCGCGATTCATCAATTGCATAGACATCCGTCGACAGCGTCTGCACGGGTAGCTGACGCGCAGAATTGGAAACTGCTGCGCGGGCAGCGCTGCTCGAGCTGTGCCGTCCGCAACAGGGGAATTTATATTGTATATTTCGTATTTTGTATTTTAGTTTTACACTCATATTCAACCGTGCCTGTGGTGCCGGCAATAAAATGTCTGAAATATTAATATTGGCTCTCACTTCCGTTGGCCGAAGCCACGGTACATTTGAGAAACTAAATAATTTATATGCAGAAGGATGCAGAATATGCAGGTTTGTTTACATAAAGTTTTTATTAATTTTTATTTGATTTTTAATAATAAATATATTTATTTGTTTATCCCATTTCTTCGTTTTCTCGTCTCTCTCGGTCTCTATCTCATTTCATCTCTCGTTATCGCATGGCCATTGCCATTTGTAGTACTTTGTATACCATCTTTTATTCATATTTTTGTTTAGATATATTTATCTATATATGTATATAGCTGCGGCTCCTTTAGCTTTAACAGATTATAGGAAATGGTTTTTTGCTAATTGGCCGAAATCCGAAATCAGAGAGGGTCTAAACAGAGGCTCAAATAAGAGAGAGAAATACGATATTGTTTCACTGTTCGTTTCTTCTGTTTGTTGCTTTTGTTATTTATTGGTTTATTTTTAATGCAATTAATTGACTTGTTTTCCACAAGCTTTTCTTGACCCTCTTCATCTTCATCTTCCTCGTACTCCATCCGCCCCTCAATCACTCTCTCTCCATGTCCATCTCCGCCTTGTTGCATATAAAATGTATACTATGTATGTATTGTATATATATATATTTATGATCTGTAAACATATAAACCATTTTCTGTTAGTTTATATTCTCGTTATTGGTATTTGTTTTTGTTGTTTTGGGAGGCAAAAAAGGCACTACAATCTAATAGGTTACGACGATGAAAAAAATTAGTTATATCTTTCGTTTCTCCTGTATATATATATATATATATTTAAAATATATATATATATTTACATCTATACCCTTCAATCTGCAAAATACTTCTGCTACTTCTTCGAATTTTTATATAAATAAAAGATGCACAAAAATTGGTGTTTCAAGTACTTGAAGTAATGCTTTTTCAATGCTTTCAAAATTCGTTTTCTTTTGTTCTCCTTTTTTTTAAGTTTTTTTAAAGTTTTTTTTTTTAGTTTTTTTTCAACTATCGTTTGTTTGTTTTTGTTTTTTGTTTGTGTGTGAGGCTAAGGTTAAAGTTAAAGTTAGGTTGGATTTTCGCTAGGTATTGGTATGGATTCATGGGGAAAACAAGCCTCGAGTCGAGTGTCCTTAAATGCCCATTAACCGGTTAGCAGTTAACAGTTTTCGCGTCACTTAAACATAGTAGAACGCAAAAATATAATTTTTAAGTATATAGTTTATAATATTGAATTATCTCTGTTTAAGGTTTAGTTGCTTTTCCTTTGTTTATAAGTAGTATAGTTTAGGCAATAAATTAATTAAATGACAAACAATGACAAAAAAAATCAAATTAACAATAGAACATCTCTACTATTCGTATTCCTAAATAAAGAATAAATAAAATACACACACACGCGCACAGAGTACAACTGTTTTAAGCTTAAGTGGTAGATAATCCTTCCTTTTATTTTCATGGTTTGTATATTTTTTTTTTTTTACTTTTTATTGTTTATTTATGTTGTTGATCAACTTTTGTTGGAACAATTTATGTAGACGATAACTGAAAATTGGGTGGATCAAATTAAAGCTAGACTGGGTTTTGGGTTTGGTTCGTGGAAATGAAGGAGTGGATAGCATTTAACTTAGATTTTTGCATTTAGTTTTGCTTTCGATTTCGCATTCGCATTCGATTGTTTTTGTAGTTAAGTGTAGATATAGAAGTACACCGATTCTAGTATATGTATGTAGTTTACATTAATATGCCTATATTTAAATTCATGGCTTAACACCTCTGTACTTTTTAATTTAGATAGTTTACTGAATTTTCGGGACTTTCATTTGTGATTGGGTTTACATATACTATTGGTATGGGTAGGGGGACAGTCAACAAAGAATTTTGAATTCACATATGATTATTGATAGCGATAGATAGAATACAAGTACAGTTACATAACACATGCACGTTTATCCATATGCACACAGAGAGAGATATGGATGTTAACCCTAATTTTTCCTCCCTTCTCCTCTCTCTCTAACACTCTCTCACTGTAGATTTTGACATTTTCGATCTTCAATATATATTTATAATTATGTATTTATATGTATACAAGTGTTTTCTTTTTCTTTCTGTTTGTTTTGTTTTTGTTGTTGTTGAACCTTTAAGGAAATGGAAGCGGATGGATATATTATTTCTTCTTATTGGTCGATAGCATTGGGGCGCTTCGCTGCGGTGTAGTGGGTCGCGAAGAGTTCATTCCACTGTACAAATACTTTGCCTTCTTTTCGGATGGTTTCAATATCTGAACAAAGGGTAAACAGACATTAGAGGTTTAATAAGTTTAGTGATAATTATCCCACCTGAAATGAGCACATGAGTGTGTCGTCGACGGTCATCATGCCACCAGCATTATCAAATTCGCCGCAATAGTTGGGCGCCGAGAATAGCGTGACCAGCTGGCGACGTGCAAAGAACTCGTATCCATCCTCCACAACCTGAAGAAAGACACAAAAGCAAACACAAAATCAGATAATTATTAATTAATTAGAGATGGCTTCTCGGACACTAACCTGATGCGCACGACAAATCAAGTCAAGCTCGTGGCGATTCAAGAACTTGGAAACCACATCCACACCGAATGTAAAGCTCACACCACGATCGTTCTCGCCCCAGCCCTGTACATCCTTGTCGGGATCACTCCACAGCAGATCGCACAGGAGCCCAGTGTCGGGAACGTCTGTGGGCCGCATTAGGCGTCGAATTTGCTCCATTCCCTGCAGATCGGGACTGAGGCCGCCGTGGCAGCAGAATATCTTCTCATCGATGATGGCGGCCACTGGCAGACAGTTGAAGCAGTCTGTGAAGGTCTTCCAAAGTTTTACATTGTAACGGCGCTTACACTCATCATAGAAGCCTAAGTGGGATCGGAAATATATGAATTAATCTTACGAATGATAATCGAAACACTTACCATAAATTCTGTTAATACTGGCACACTCATGATTGCCGCGCAACAAGAAGAAATTCTCCGGGTATTTGATCTTGTAGGCCAACAACAGACAGATGGTCTCCAGCGACTGCTTTCCTCGATCCACATAATCGCCGAGGAACAGATAATTGGCAGCCGGCGGGAAGCCACCATACTCAAACAGCCGCAATAGGTCTGTGTACTGGCCATGGATGTCGCCGCAGATGATCAGCGGTGCCTCCAACTCCAGAAGTATCGGCTGTTGCAAGAATATCTCGCGCGACTTCAGACACAGGCCGCGCACCTCCGCCTCGGTCATCTGCACCTGTTTGCCGGTACGACAGCTACGCACTGTAAAATGGGTTTTGGGTGGGAGGAAACATTCAGTTAGTTTTCTTTTGGAGTAGGCCTGCAGATCGGATTAGTTATGAGTATATAGCATATACACAGAGAGATATGCATGTGTGTGTGACTGAGTGAAATCTAGCTTAACCTAAGATTTAACTCTGGCAATAATACACAGAGGAGTATGGATATGGATACGGATACGGATACGGATATGCGTACGCGGACGGGGGACAAACGAGCACGAAACGAAACGAATCGACAGACAGGAGAAGACAAGAGAGATGACAAACAGTATGACAAATGACGCAGAAGGTTGATACAAACATACAGTGGCGAGCATTTGTGGATACTTGGTTACCACTTTAAAGTTTAAACGCCTGTAAAATCTGTAAAAATTAGTACATTTTTCTAATTCTTTTTTTTTAATAGCTTCTTTAGTTGTTTGGCAATGAAACAAAACAATAATTTAAACAAAAAAATGTCGGCTTCATTAAAAGTTATTATTTTTTGTTAATGAAGTCAATGTATCCACTTTTGCACGTTACCAATTTTTTAAATTGATAAATTTTTCAAAATGTTTTGTGCAAAGGCCCTTAGCGTTTATCGCACTCAGAATATGCTTAGGTATATTCTCGACTTCATTTTTAATGTCCTCGACAGATATTATGTCCCACTTGGTTTGTATACGCACCTAAAGATTATGCATTCCCTTTGATGCGGATACATACTTTATCATTCGTTTTTAAAGAAATTCACGAAGATTTTTAATGGGATTTAAATATATTCGTTGAGTAAACTACTACATTAAGTGAAAACTGTCATTATTGTGACAATTTATCACGATTTTACCCAATTTTTTCGGGTTCCCGTTCTGCTGGCAAGTGATATCCAGTATGGGCTTAGCACATTAAAAATCTTCAAAATTTAAAATTTGCCAAATTGGTTTCCAAAAGGCTAATCTAATATTCTATATTCATCATTCCATCGATTTAAGCCAATGGGGCAACAATCCCGTCAGCCCGTAAGCAAGGAAAGTACTTTTCCCGGTTCGGCCTGATTGCGGCAGCTAAGCAGAAATATTCTGCCCTCACCAACAAATTTTGCGAATCGTCTTAAATGTAAATGGCATGTTGATCAACTGAGACTAAAATAAACTACATTCAGTCTGATAACAATGAATACTACTGGCACCACCCACATAAAAGACTGAAAAAGCATCAGGTCAAGGAAACGACGAAACATGCAGGAGCAGGCTGGTCGTGTGGGGCTGCTTCACTTGGTGGAAATGGTAAACCATTGGCTAAAATCGATGGAATGATGAATAAAGAATATTAGATTAGCCTTTTGGAGAGCAATTTGGCAAATTTTAAATTTTGAAGATTTTAATTATGCTAAGCCCATACTGAATATCACTTGCCAGCAGAACAGGAACCCGAAAAAATTGGGTAAAATCGAGTTTTCATCTAATCTAGTAGTCTACTCAACGAATATATCTAAGTCATCAAAGGGAATGCAGGTTCTTTAGGTGCGTATACAAACCAAGTGGGGCATAATATCTGGCGAGGACATTTAAAATGTAGTCAAGAATATACCTAAGCATACTCTGAGTGCGATAAACGCTAAGGGCATTTGCACAAAACATTTTGAAAAATTTATCAATTTAAAAAATTGGAAACGTGCAAAATTGGATACATTGACTTCATTAACAAAAAATAAATACTTTTAATGAAGCCGACATTTTTTTAAATTAAATTATTGTTTTGTTTCATTGCCAAACAACTAAAGAAGCTATTAAAAAAAAAGAATGAGAAAAATGTACTAATTTTTACAGATTTTACAGGCGTTTAAACTTAAAAGTGGTAACCAAGTATCCACAAATGCTCGCCACTGCACTACGGGGCATTTGACCACTTTTCGTGGCCGAAACTCATTTGTCAAAAGTCAAAAGAGTAATATTTTTTTAACAGATATACATAGGAATACATCAGTCCGTAATGTTACGTACCCAAAAAATTAACAGTGCGCACCCCTGTTAAAATAACAGCTGTTAAAGTCAGCTGTTTGCTACGAACGATAGAAAGTTATCGAAAACTGATTTTGTTCATGAAGTTTAAAGTGCAAAAATTGCTAAATTGACCAATTTAAGTTAATTTTTTACAATATTCTCGATTCAGGCAGGTTTTAAACAAGTGATTGTGAGTTTGAAATTAAAAAATTGACCTCAAAAAGTGGTCAAATGCCCCATAGTGCACCGTATGTACCTAGTATGTGTAGGTTGAATGGAATGAGATACACACATACATATGTATGCATAACAATGCTACTTTGTGGCGCATTATGAATGTGCACTGCACTATGGGGCATTTGACCACTTTTTGTGGCATTAATTAATAACTTCCAAACGAAACAATATTTTTAGATTTCGTTTTTTGATATGAGTCTATAATAGTGAAAGGAAGGTTTGTTGAAAAAATGGGCTTGCCACCGCCTTTTCTTCAGGGTAAAATCGAATTTTTACTTTATTTTTAAATTGAATCAAAAAAAAAAATGATGGGAATATGTCAAGCAATGTCATATTTTACTTAAAAAAATGTGCCCGAATATTTTACAATGGAAAAGTAGAAGATAATCGGGTTCTTACATTGACTTCCTTGTATAGTGCAAGCAGCTTCTTTTCTTTAAGTGTTGAATGTTGGATACAATAGCGGGAACCGATCACTTTGTAAGTCTTTTCAAAGACAAATTTTCGTCACAAATATGGACTTGTTAAGGTCAATTTTTTAATTTCAAACTCACAATCACACTTTTAATATCTGCCTGAATCGAGATTATTGTAAAAAATTAACTTAAATTGGTCAATTTAGCAATTTTTGCACTTTAAACTTCATGAACAAAATCAGTTTTGCGATAACTTTCTATCGTTCGTAGCAAACAGCTGAATTGGACAGCTGTTATCTTAAAAGTGGTGCGCACTGTTTAATTTGTTGGGTACGTAACATTACGGACTGATGTTATTCCTATGTATATCTGTTAAAAAAAATATTACTTTTTTGACTTTTGACAAATGAGTTTCGGCCAGGAAAAGTGGTAAAATGCCCCATAGTGCACTGGTTAGGCGACGACCGGCCTTCAACAGAGTCAGTCTCTGCCGCTGCATACATGTGTATGTATAAAAATATGATGAATGTATGAAGATATGTTGATCCATTTGTGTGTGTGCAAAAAAAAATTTGCAACTGCTGCATGTGGCCCATTCTATTGTTCTGTTCCCTGGATAATTGCAAGTTGTCTCAGCTTGAAGACGTTTACGGGTATCAGATCCCTTTCCCTGACACTTTCCTGCAATTCATTTTGTGCAGTTCTATCCCCCCACCAAGCCCCCAGCCCCACCCATTCACAAACAACTAGTTCGCATCTGTGTGCGTGTGCACCCTAAAATTTAATTAAATTTGCATATCCACCGAAAAATGCTGTCCATGCGAACAGAGACCCAGAGACCAGGGCGACACACTCCTCCTTCCTTGGAAAGTTGTGTGCCAAATCTCAATTTGGGTCGAAAGCTCCGCAGCACTGCCCCAAAGGACCAGAAGGATCTGCAGCCGGATGTGACAAAAGTGAGAGTTGTATGTACATGAGCGGGTATGGGCTTTGGGGTGTGCGGTGTGCAGGGTGGTACAAGGATAACAAAACCGTTGCCCCAAAGCATCAGGAAATGCTCTTTGTAGCAGATGCTTCCCATTCCTGGCAAATGGTTAATTTAAGTTATCGCCCACCACTCGAGATGTGTTGAAAGTCCTTAGCTCTTGCCGTTCAATGGAATTGATTGGGTGCCGATAAAATAGTTCACTCTAGTTGAACGTTGCACAATGAACAGCTGCGGAAAAATGTGCGTTTAAACAGTAAAGAAACTGGAAAATTGAAGTCAGCGTCGAAACAAGCTAAATTCGAAAGCAAAGACAAACAAAATTTTAAAACAAGCCGAATGTATTTAAAACGAGAAGGTACGTGTGAGACGCTTTTTACGCGTCACAACTTTTATACCCGGCACTCAGGACTACATCTAGATGTAGAAGACATCGCCAACCACTAGATATCGTTCACATTACAGAACACGTAGTAAAAGCCTGCTAAATAAAATGCATCAAACAAATTGGATCAGTTAATATTTTCCAATTTATGAGATATTTAAAACAGCAATAAAATTGGTACATTCTTGGACCGATAGGTTTCACAGCAATGAAAAATTCTTGTACGCAACTTTGATGGTCCAATGGTCTGCACATTCTGTGCAATAATGACCGATGGGTTTCACAGCAAATTTTTCGAAAGTGGCGCCATCTAGCGTTGAAAACCGAGTCTTGGTTAAAAGTCGGAAGAGTCAACGACAGGTGGAGGGCATAGGCAGGGGCCGAGTGAAGCAGAAGCAGAGTGTGAATGAGAGAATGTGAAAGGAACAACAAAAGCTGCTGGACAGGGTGGGTTTAGCCACTGAAAATTAATTTCTCCATTGTGGCTATAATAATGATCCGATCGGATCCCAATAGTGATCTCATAGATATGGCCATTTCCTACGGAATGGCGTTTTTAGTTTTCTTGTATCTTCAAAACTGTAGATTTGGGTGATTTTCGTCCTTTTGCGGGGGCGGAAGGGGGCGTGGCTCATTTTTGAAATACACTGGTTTCAGTGTGAGCATACAGCAGTCCGGAGCCAAAATTTGGTGGCTCTAGCTCTTATAGTCTCTGAGAACGAGCCGACAAACAAGACGGACAGACGGACAGACAGACATGGCACTATCGACTCGGCTATTGATACTGATCAAGAATATATATACTTTATGGGGTCGGAAACGCTTCCTTCTGTGCGTTATTCGCACAAATACAATATACCCTATTTACTCTTTGAGTACCGGGTATAAAAAAAGTCTAGAGTCACAACTCTGTTACTCAAAAATGTGTTTAAATCCATATTTGAATTTTGTGATCATTAAAAAGAACTAGTAAGGGTAACTTATAACGAGTAAGACAAATGTTGGAAAGTGAATGGATATTGCAAATAATTATGAGATTTTTCCTTTCAATACATTTGATAATGAAAACAGTTGCAATATTAACATAGAGCTTTCATGGGTGATGGACTTAAAGATTCTACAAATTAATGATCACAAGAACTCCCCAAAAAAATATATACGTGTATATTTCCACAGACCATTGATATATTATATCTTCCATTTTGTGCAGACGTTCTAGCGTCATTCATCATTCTGTATAATCAGGGCAAAAACCTCAACATGAGATGCCAGAAGGACGTGGGAGGCAGTTAATCAAATGCAAAAATGCGGGGCAAAGTTCATTTTTTCACGAACTTTTTTTGTGTTTGCACTCAGCTGCTGCAAGCAGCATGTGCTTAGCATTAGCATTAGCATACAGTTCCATAGCCCCTCCCCCACCCCACCCACATTCCCTTTCCCATTCTGCGTCATCCTGGGAATCCTGGGCACTCCAGTCAGCGGCAGAACGGACGAGGATGAGGGCAAAGGAGTAAATTATGCAAGTCAAAAGGGGACTCTATGCACTCTATCTTCGTGGTGAAAAAGTGGAATCCATTTATGATATGCAAAAGCGGCGACAGGTCTCAAAAAAATCTGTTGCATTTTCTCTCTCTCTCTCCTGTACCTCTCGGATTCCGCATAATTTAAGAGCCCTATAGTAGAAGGAGATGCCAGCGTAGGTGATTACCAAAAGTTATCCCAAAAGATTTAGTTTGGCTGGCGCATAAATTTCATTGGCAACATCTGCTTCTGTCTCAACATTATTCCACACGACAGTCTGTTGGAGGCTGTTCCTTAGGCTTTTTGAATATTTTGGGAACGGTGTGTGTATCAGCAGCAATATTCAGATAAAATATCGCACCACAATTTTAAAATCAAACACTAACGATGGCAAACAATTTGCAACAACCGGAGCATGGCTAATTTGGCATTTTCGTTCACTGTGACTTTTATTGCCTAAAAGCACTAAGCAAACAACTCATAGAGTGTGCAAACGTAGAAAAAACTGGCTGCCTAATCAGTTTAGTGGATTGGCTCCCAGTGCCTTCGGCTCTTGGTGAGAGAGCCTTCGGCTGAGAGACTTTGGAGTTGGCTCTCTTGAGCATTGAACGCAAAGCGACTCTCGCAAAAACAAAGTTTTGTTTTTCCCTTCAAGTCTGCTTCGTGATTTCATGTGTGCGGTGACACATATGTACATACATTCATGATGCAATGCGTGTATCTATTCTCGGCTTCATATGCGTTTTCATTTTTAGCGCGTGAGACGTTTGGCATTTTTGTGTTGCTTCTGAGCTCACATACCCTTCCTTCAAACTTGAGACATTATGAAGCAGATTCACCCAAAAAAAAGAAAAGGGACGCGTGAGACGCTTCTTACGCGTCACAACTTTTATACCCGGCACTAAATCTGCACCTTAGCAGTGTCTTGCCAAATTTTAAATTTGTTCTTCAACTGTCATCTATGTACATCTACAACACTTCTCACACCAACACGCTCCTTTAGCTCACCGCCCTTCCCTAGACGGACACACTGCAGACTCGCGGCAAAGGCAGCGCCCGCTAAAAGTCGGAAGAGGAATTGGCAGGGGGAGGGCAGAGGCAGGGGCCGAGTGAAGCAGAAGCAGAGTGTGAATGAGAGAATGTAAAAAGAGCAACAAAAGCTACGGGATAGGGTGGGTTTAGCCACTGGAAAATAAATTTCTTCATTGTGGCTATAATAATGATCCAATCGGATCCCAATTTGTTTATCTGATAGATATGGCCATTCCCTACGGAATGGCGTTTTTAGTTTTCTTTTATCTACAAATTGTGGGTTTGGGAGGTTTTCGCCTTTTTGCGGGGGCGGAAGGGGCGTGGCTCATTTTTGAAAGACACTGGTTTCAGTGTGAGCATACAGCAGTCTCGAGCCAAAATTTGGTGGATCTAGCTCTTATAGTCTCTGAGAACTAGCCGACAAACACGACGGACAGACGGACAGACAGACATGGCTCTATCGACTCGTCTATTGATGCTGATCAAGAATATATAAACTTTATGGGGTCGGAAACGTTTCCTTCTGTGCGTTACATACAAGCGTTATTCACACAAATGCAATATACCCTATTTACTCTTCGAGTACCGGGTATAAAAAACCTTGAATTTGTGTATCCTCTCTATGCTCATATATTTTTTAAATACATTTAGGACGAAAGGGATAAACGGTTGTAAACATCTAAATACATATGTATACAAATAATGGATAACGGCAAAGGACTTGGCGTTGCAAATATTTTCCATTAGAGTTATAGGTCGAGACATGGCAGCTGTGCCGAAAAAGAATTTATTTCTTTTTATACCCGGTACTCGAAGAGTAAATACGGTATATTGTAATTTTGCACAAAGTGAATGAATGTAACACCCAGAAGGAAACGTTTCCGACCCCATAAAGTATATATATTCTTGATCAGCATCAACAGACGAGTCGATTGAGCCATGTCTGGCTGTCCGTCTGTCCTTTAGACTTGCTGTATGCTCACACTGAATCCAGTGTATTTAAAAAATGAGCCACCCCCCTTCCGCCCCTGAAAAAGGGCGGAATCCCTGAAAAAGGCCCAAATCTACAAATTTTGAAGATAAAAGAAAACTATTCCGTAGGAAATGGCCATATCCATCAGATCACCAAATTCGGATCCGATCGGATCATTATTATAGCCACAATGAAGAAATTAATTTCCAGTGGCTAAACCCACCCTGTCCCGCAGCTTTTGTTGCTCTTTTTACATTCTCTCATTCACACTCTGCTTCTGCTTCACTCGGCCCGTGCCTCTGCGCTCCCCCTGGCGTTGACTCTTCCGAATTTTAACCAAGACTCGGTTCTTAACGCTCTGTATTAGAAAAGGAGTGACCATCAAAGTTGCGAACAAGAAATGTTCATAGATGGCGCCACTTTCGAAAAATTTGCTGTGAAACCTATCGGTCATTATTGCACAGAATGTGCAGACCATTGGACCATCAAAGTTGCGTACAAGAAATGTTCATAGATGGCGCCACTTTCGAAAAATTTGCTGTGAAACCTATCGGTCCAAGAATGTACCAATTTTATTGATGTTTTAAATATCTCATAAATTGGAAAATATTAACTGATCCAATTTGTTTGATGCATTTTATTTAGCAGGCTTTTACTACGTGTTCTGTAATGTGAACGATATCTAGTGGTTGGCGATGTCTTCTACATCTAGATGTAGTCCTGAGTGACGGGTATAAAAGTTGTGACGCGTAAGAAGCGTCTCACACGTCCCTTCTCGTTTTTTTTTTTGGGTGCGGGCGCTGCCTCTGCCGCGAGTCTGCAGTGTGTGGGTCTAATGAAGGGCGGCGAGTTAAAGGAGCGTGTTGGTTCGAGAAGTGTTGTTGATGTAGCTGACAGATGAAGAAAAAATTGAAAATTTGACAAAACACCGCTTAGGTGCAGATGTAGTCCTGAGTGCCTGGTATAAAAGTTGTGACGCGTAAAAAGCGTCTCACACGTCCCTTCTCGTTTCTTTTCAAGTTGGTTTCGTAGTCTCTCTATGTTTATTCACACAGTGTACGATGAATACTCTAATGGAAAATATTTGCAACGCCAAGTCAATTTCTGTTATTCATTATTTATATACATATTTAGATGTTTATAACCGTTTATCCCTTTCGTCCTAACTGTATTTAAGAAATATATGAGCATAGAGAGGATACACAAAGTCAATTTATTTATTTTTAGGGGCAAGCTGAAAGACTCAAGCTTGAAGGAAGGGTATGTGAGCTCAGAAGCAACACAAAAGTGGCAAACGTCTCAAGCGCAAAATATGAAAACGCATATGAAGCCGAGAATAGATACACGCATTGCCATCATGTATGTATGTACATAAGTGTCACCGCACACATGAAATTACGAAGCAGACTTGAAAGGAAAAACAAAACTTTTTGCGAGAGTCGCTTTGCGTTCAATGCTCAAGAGAGCCAACGTCAAACTCTCTCAGCCGAAGGCTCACTCACCAAGAGCCGAAGGCACTGGGAGCCAATCCACTATACAGATTAGGCAGCCAGTTTTTAACACTCCATGAGTTGTTTGCTTAGTGCTAAAAGTCTCTGCACAAATGGTCTTCTCCGTTTGTTAATGGAAGCTGTCGCACTCTTGAGTCGCATTTGTGTTGGTTTTCCATCTTCACGGAGTCGAACGAATGCAGTTCCGTCGGTGAGTTGCGTGAGTTGCAAATCACAGCGCTACCACATGTCGCATTTTCTTGTCTGTCGCTGGAATATTGGTGGCATGACACACATGCGACAAAAAAAACGCACAGCTGAAGAGAGACAAAGATGATAGATAGCAGTAGAAAGATAGAGGGAGAACGAAAGGATGCTTGCTTTATTTTTTATTTTTATGCAAATTTCCGCAATGTTCCACTCGGCAATCATTCTGCCTCCTGCCTACCACACGACCCCCCCTTTCTGGCTGTCAGGCATTTGTCAGCATAAAGAAGATATCACCAAGGGGTTGGGGCGAGGTTGGGGCATTGGAGGTACGTGGTGGGGGGCAGCTGGGTGGTTGGGTTGTGCCATAACATTATGCGTAAGCAAAAAAGACGCGCATGTTTGTTTTGTTCATGCATTTTACATGAGGAGACGCAGACGCAGAGCATCACGTAACATTTAGCATGTGACTTCTACAGGAGCTGTTGTACTCCTACCCATAACCCCCTTCCACCACACAGGATGTGGGGCATTGTGTAGCATCCAACTTCCGGACTCATCTGCTCCTGTCACATCGCTAACTGGTTCATCACGATTAACAGTTCTTCGCATTACCATCCACTATCTCCATCTCATCACGCTGAAGCCTATCATCCTTACCGTTCCCTTCCTTTTATTCCCCGTTTCTCATCTCCAGTCTGTTGTTTTTTACTTTTTCTGAATTGAAAATTAATGGCGCATGTATGGGACTGGTGTCAATGCAACAGTTTGATGGCATCCATCCACAGATAACTTTCGCTGTTGATCCATCATGAAATCTGGGATACTCATATTTTTCCGCCATAGAATAAAATCTACAATAAACAGAAGCACAGCCTGGCAAGGGCTTTTAATAGAGGAAAAATAAAGAGCTGCCAAATCTGAGAGTTTGAACCACAAAAACTGATCCAACGTTTCCTACCAAAAGCTTTCATTCATTAATCTTCCAATGAAATTCATAATTTTTTTCCCCTTCGGCTTTATTCACTGATAACTTTTGATGGAGTCGCAGGTTTCGGCACTTTGTGGCTACCTCTCAACCTCACACATGCAAGTAACGAAGGAAATTCTGTGCCTGCCATTTTATGACCCGATTAACTCTCAGGGGCCCAGAGCCGGAAAAAGTGGAGCAGCCGCTGCCAGAAGTTAAACATTTCCCTGCCCCATGCCCCATGCCCCGTGCCCCATGCACCAGTGCCACGGCGTTTCAGAGGTAGCAAACTTTGGAGCTCAGCTTCCGCTCAGCAAAACTGAATCTAGAGATGAATTTGGGGAGCAGAGGCGGCAGGGAAATTCAACTGAACAAAAATGTTAAGCCATTTAGATAGGAAAACTGCCGAGAGATGAAACTTTGTGGACACACACACACAGTGGGCGGGCAAAGAGAAAGATAGAAAGAGAGTGGGGAGGGGGCAAAAAGTTTAGCGAGAGTAAATTAAGTGCAGAGAATACTTTTTGCACCAAAGTTGTTGACTCCAAAGGGTATTCCTATGAGGATTTCTGGTTTAAACCAAAGACGGTGCAGGTGCAAATGGATTTAGGTGGATCATCAGCAACGGCACCCCCACATACCGTACCAAGAGATCCCAAGGGATGTCAGTACATCCCCAAACGGATGTAAAGACGTTCTGTAAATGACTGCACTTGTAAGTTATAGCAATTGAATGCATTCATTTAATCAAATGTCTCTGAAACAGTTTCAGGCAGCAGCTTCATGGGTTTAAAATCCGAAGGTTTCGTTCAAATTTCTTAATTTAAAAATAGTTAAAAATATTTTTTCTCTGAGGCGTTTTGGCTAAGAAACTTTGACAGAGGAGCCTAAAAACCATTCACAAAAATGTTGTCTAAATTAAATGCGCAAAAATTATGCCTTGACATTGAACATCCAAGGAAGCAGTACAAAAATGTTTTAAAAAATTGCCATCTTTTCTCTGCCATAACTTTACCGTTCAAATCGCATTTCGTTTCAACAATAAAACCTTTAATTTATTCACAAAAGTAGGATGCCATCAGGCGGCCATGCTATCAACTGGGATACTATTTTCAATTTTAATTTTCCATCGAATATGTGCGAAGGTAAGCTTAACATTTAATTAACAGGTTGGTCAGCCATGGCAACATGGACAGGGCTACGGGCAGGGCCGCACACAGGTCCACCCCACCCAATAGTCATTTTCTCAGTGTGATGAAATGTTTTCGGGGGAATGCGGATATGGACCAGGATTAACTAGAACTCTGGGCTCAGGCCTCCTTCATGACCTTTGGCTTTAATGCCTTGACAAGCACAAAATTTCCATTCCTTTTGCACTGTTCTTGCTGTTGTTGTTCTTATCCATTAAGTGCCATGCCCCGGCCTGGGCTTAGTTGCCACCGTCCTTTTTGCGTGCTCAAGTTGAAATTCGAGCAAATGAAGCAAAATAAAGCAACAACAACAGCCAACAGGCAACGAATAATGAACGCCTTTGGGCCAGGACAGGGACAGGTCAGGCCAAAGGGTGTCCGTTGATTAAGGACAAGTGCAATAAAATCTCATTTGAAATTTCCCATTTTCCCTATTGTGTGTTGCCCTTTTTACATTTCCCCATATTCATTGCATACCGACCGCTTGGGCGCCGCCAAAAATCAAACACAAATTTCATATGCGAATTGGTTCCGTAAATGTTTCCGTTTTCTATTGGCCCACTTGGTTGGTGGGTACGGCGAGGGGCATTCGAATTCCCTGTGGGCATACAATTTTGCACATCCACATCTGAAAAAATGCATTTCTATTCAAATCCTTTTCGTAATTCTTCGCTTTTTTGTAAACAAGAAAAATTCCTAAAAGAATTCCTTTTCAACCGGTTAGAACTTAACCGTTTTAAATATATAGGAATTAGGTGAAAAAGTCGCGAAATATATGCTAACCGTTGAGCCGTTTCCAACTTAAGCGTTTCTGGGAATTTTAACTGGTTAAGATGTAATGTAATTTCCAAGGCGATAATTTGAAATAATATTATATAAATTTACGCCAACAGTGCTAATAAATTGTTTTTAATGGAAGCCCTTAAGAAGAAAAGATTTCCTTTCCATCAACCTAATTGGTTGTGCACGAAACTGAAATGGTTTGATCGAAATCATTTTTCTTTTATATACATACGACATGAAGCAACCAAGTAGAGAGTGGATAGGTTATGGCACTACCTCCCGCCACCTTTACCTTTAATTTCAGACCCAGAACTTGTAATCCAAAATGCAAATTTTGCCACACCTTCGTGGAAAGGTGATTCCGTAATTTCAAGTGATTTAGCCAACACAAAAAACCAAACTCCAAAAGGAAAAGCGCTCGAAATCAACTTTCGTAAATACTTCCGTTTGACATTGACCCAGAAATAGATGGGGTACGGGATACTGGTGTCTGGTGTTTTGGGAGGGGCACCTGGAAGGTCCCAAGCTAATTGGCTGACCAGGCTTTAAAAAGGAAAAAGGGCTAAGAGCAAAAGAAAAGTTCGCTCAAAAGTTGCACCAAAAACGAGCCGAACAGCACCAAAAGTGATGATGGCTTGGGGGGCCACACGCATTAGGTAACCAAGGTACCAACCTCCACCTCCACCACCACACCCTCGCCCAATTACCACAAATTCACACAGCCCTCAGCCCTACCCTTTTTAAGCACATTAGCGCTGATTATAACGGCATTTACATCACAGCTAAACATTTTTGAGGGGTGTACACATGGCGTATGCGTAGTCCTCACCAAAATAACAGAACAATTCAGCACACAGTCGAATCTCTGATCAGCATTTGGTCTTTATAGGGGAATAATTGTAAAGAAAATGGAAAATTGACCTGAAAAACTCTCGAAAACTGAAAACCAAACAAAGTGGAAATTAATTTTGCCAGCAACATGGATGATTTGATGATGGGGTGATGGGGTAATCGGGTAATGGGGTAATTGGAATGGGGAGATTCTTCTAAAAATACCATGAAAAGATTTACGAATACGAAAGTATACAAATTATTATCCAAATGAGTTCAAATTCCGATTTTGAGGTAACGAAAGATACAATGTATGTACATACTCGAAGTGTGGTTGTAGAATACGGAGAATTTTAAATTAATTGATTCATCATTGTTATAGCGACTAATTTAAATTCATATCAACTACAAAATAAATATATCGATTCAATTTTCGGTTTAACAATAATATTTAAATATACAAACCAACAGTAAATAATTGCATACATATATTGGACTGAACTAAAGTCAGTAAATTGTAGACTGTAATTTTTTCGAGGGGAGGGGTTCAACAAGAAATATAACACAATAACTTAACACAACAGACACCCACTTAACAAGCTAATTGAATGCTGCACTGATAATGGTTTATTAACTTTAATGTCTGGCTAGGCTAAATCAGATCAAACATAAATGTATTCCATTCATTTATCAACTGCAATTACCTATATATGTATGTATTATGTATGTACACTTCCTTTAGGGGAATACCACCAAACCGCAGCCTTAAAATATTACAAACAACACATGGGAGCCCATCCATGATTGTATTCAAGTGAAGGACCTATTAAATTGGCCAATTACCATTATTACTAAGAGCTAACAATTACCGATATGATTGCTCTGTAACAGATAACCCACAAATCCACTTACATGTTTAATGGAAAATGGTTTAATGGCAAAGACATTACGTTATGTTGACTTGGGCTCTCCTTGGACTAGAAAATCAAAATCTAATCATAAGCATTGAATATTTAACGAAAACGCATTGCGTATCCGGGAAATAGCTTCGTAACACTCGCGTAAAGTGAAAAAGTAATAGGAAAATCTCAAACGAATCGCAATCCGAAATTCAATAGAATCAAAGTGAAATGTGCACAGAGAACAGAGAAAATTGTTGCCCCACCAGCAGTAGCAACAGCAGCAGCACTTTCCAACTCATTTCGTAGAGTAAAATTGAAATTAAATCGAATGAAATTTGTGCAACTTTTGGTAGACACTGTAAGCCATTCGAGGCATTGCACAGGGAAGGAACACTCATCGACTGAAGGACGGAAGGACGGACGAACAGACTGGCTGTACATGTGCCTTCTACACTTCAGTGCGTACCACGTTGCGTATGCGCGCTATTTATAAAAATCAATTTTCTGACTTGGCAGCAAAATCAGCAAACAGAAGCCGAAACAGCACCAGCAGCAGAAGCGGCAAAAAGCAAACAACACACACAAGCAATGAAATAAATAAATAATACTGTTTAAAGCATGGCCATAGCGAAAAAAGACAAAGACAGAGAAGTCCACGCCATATGGTAAATGGGAAAATCTGAGAGGGGAAACAACTTGAACCGAGTCTAAGGAGAGAATAAAAAAAAAAACTCAACCTTAAAAACAGAGGAATACAAGAGGCCTGCGTCCCTCACAACGAGGACTTACATAAGAGCAACAACATTGAATACTTGTAACTGTTAGGCGGGGGAGAGTATGAGCTAGAAATTCACAGGATACAGGAGAGAAAAATATGGAAGTTCAGGCATAATTTTAGGAATATTTTAGGGGAGGACAAGGTAAAAGGAAAAGGATGTTAGCCGCTAAATCCACCGAATAATCCACAGCACAACGCTGAAATCACAAATATTTCATATTTATTTGTAAAGGCAGGGCGAAGTCTTCATTCCGGCATGTACATACATATGCAGGGAACCCGCATGGAAACCCCATGCATTTCTCATATGTGTACCCACCATATGATATTCTGTGTGGAAAAAACACAGAAATTGTTTATGGAAACCACACACAGACACACAGAAACACTTGCGGCAGTACCGCGCGCGTTGGGCGCCCACTCCCAAATACGGCCCGCACTCAAAATTGTACAAAATTATAAAGCAAGAAAAGACTACATTGAAGGAATAAACGAACGAATACAAAAAAAAAACAGAAACACAGGCACACAGATACTGAACAATTTTAGATGATTCCGCCATACGGTTGGTAAATGTTATTCAAATGTTATGATATTACGAATACCGTTGCTAGTGGAAATCAATTAACTTATGCGCATACGGGTAGAAATGTACGAAACTTTTTTACACACATAACCATATTTAAGGCATGTTTTCCTTCCTTTTTCCTTTGGTTTGTTTGCCTCCCCACCGCCGTCGTCTCTGCTGTCATGCCTCCGCTTCCTGCCACACACGCATTGGGAGCGAGCGGCAAACAATGACCATCCGAAAAAGTTTCAGCGCGTGCAACAACAACCAAAACGAAACAGAAGAAACAGCGGGGGGACGGGCGGCGAAAAAACTAAAAATCTTATAAAATAAACATTTATTTTTAGCATACAGCATTCGGTAAATGTTGTTGCTGTTGCTGTTCTTTTTGCTGTTGTTGCCCCATTTTGTGTGCGTGTGTGTGTGTGTGGGGTTTTTTGCTGGCAAATTGGAAAATGGAAAACACAAAAGAAAAGCAAAAGGCAAGACGAGCAAGAGCAGGGCATGGCATGGTGCTACCCCTCTTAAACCCCGCTCATCTCTTCACTCCTCTACTCAGGTCTGCTCACCACACCTCCTTCTGCTTCCTGCCTTCTGCCATTTTTCCAACATCTGCACTCATTTGGCTTTGACTCGGACGCTGTCGCCCGTTGGCCATTTATCGAGCGCTGCAACGTTAGGGCTATGAAAAGCGAAGGAATGCCTAATGAATCCCCTCAACCACAACGCCAGCAGCACGAGTCCGCGGCTAAGTTATTGGGCTGATCGACCCAAAGGATTACCTGGAAAAGAACCAAGCGGAATGGTTGCCGGAGAGGAAATATTTCACGTCTTCTTTATAATTGGTGAACAAATTTTTGGGTCTGTACTTCATTTGGGCACCGAAACGAATATCGTTGAAGTCGTGTTTTTAAGCAACTAAAAGTCCCACTGAGAGACTCCTTTTAAGATTTTGCCTTTGAATATGCTCTCCACTGTTTCATGCTTTTAACTTAAGTGAACAATTTCTTTTAAATGCTGAAACTCCCTTTCTGAGAATTGTATCCACTGCAAGTAATATTTCTTCTCAACTTAGATTCTTAGCAACAAAATTAAATTTTATATTGGCTTGCTTTAATATTGCTATAATTTCTGCTATGCGGAAGATGCAAAACCAGAGGAAAACTTTCAAGGGATTCTTCATCGTATATCGTATAAAACGTAGAAAATGTGTGGGGCTGGGGTTGGGGGTGCTGTATGTGGATGTGCGGCTGCCTTCTATATCTGCGAGTACAAATTCCATTTTATTTACTCGAAGCTTTTGCTTAATTAACGACTCGTTATGATTGTTGTCATGGACGCCAGGCGGAAGCTTTTGCCAATTGTTGGCCAACCCGAACACCGAACACCCACCGACAACCTTCCCCCGTCTTGGGCTGATTCATGTGTTTCTCTCTTTTTCTCTCTCACTGCGTCTCTGTTTTCTGTTGTCTGTTTCTGTTTTTCTTACTTTTTATTCCATTTTGTCCGTTGTAAGCGCTTTTCCAACTTATCTTATCGCCAATAATTGGAAGACACACACAAACGCAGAACGACCTTAAAAATCGTCATTCATTCTCCCCATATTTAATACAACAACAGAACATCCAAAACAACAGCAACAACGGGGAGGAAAATACCGAGCGAATCAATACCCTCACAAAACGAACGAGACAGCTCGACAAAACGAAAAATTAAATATTTTGGTTGATCATCTCTGATTAAACGGGAAGGGACGTGTGAGACGCTTTTTACGCGTCACAACTTTTATACCCGGCACTCAGTTCTACATCTGCACCTTAGCGGTGTTTTTTTTCAAATTTTAAATTTTTTCTTCATCTGTTATCTACATCTACAACACTTCTCACACCAACACGCTCGCCGCCCTTCCCTAAACCCACATACTGCAGACTCGAGGCAGAGGCAGAGGCACCGTCCGCACAAAAAAAAAAAACACAAATAAAAGCAGCGGGACTGGGTGGGGTTAAAGTCGGCACAGGCATCGGCAGGGGGAGGGCAGAGGCAGGGGCCGAGTGAAGCAGAAGCAGAGTATGAATGAGAGCATGTAAAAAGAACAACAAAGGCTGCGGGACAGGGTGGGTTTAGCCACTGGAAATTAATTTCTCCATTGTGGCTATAATAATGATCCAATTGGATCCCAATTTGGTGATCTGATAGATATGGCCATTTCCTACGGAATGGCGTTTTTAGTTTTTTTTTATCTTCAAAATGTTAGATTCGGGAGGTTTTCGCCCTTTTTGCGGGGGCGGAAGGGGGCGGGGCTCATTGTTTAAATACACTGGTTTTAGTGTGAGCATATGGCAGTCTGGATGCAAAATTTGGTGGCTCTAGCTCTTATAGTCTCTGAGAACTAGCCGACAAACAAGACGGACGGACGGACAGACGGACGGACGGACAGACGGACAGACAGAGATGGCTCTATCGACTCGTCTATTGATGCTGATCAAGAATATATATACTTTATGGGGTCGGGAACGCTTCCTTCTGTGCGTTACATACAACCGTTATTCCCCACAAATACAATATACCCTATTTACTCTTCGAGTACCGGGTATAAAAATAAAAAATGTCAAACATAAAGTTGTAATTTTCTTCGAATATTTCCGCTCGTTGGCACTCGGCACTCCTGCTCTTTCGATCACTTTTCTACCAGGAGCCGATCATTCTGTCAACTTATATCCGATCAACCATTCAATTTTTTCAGTTAAACGCTGGATCACAAAGTAGAAGTGAAATTTAAAAAATAGTCGAAAATGTTACAAAACATCTGATCGAAAGCGTTTTACTCTCGCTGCAAGGGTATAGTCATATCGAGAATGGCAACAAGGAATCAGAAAGACAGCGACAACGCATCTACTTTTGGAATGGTAATACATGGCGTATGAGTGCGAGTAATGAAGTGCTTCTAGTATACGAGCATTTTCTTGCTGTGGTTTTTGCTTCGTTCTTTCGATTCGATTTAATTCCATTTTCATTTCCATTTGACTGGAGGTCATCGATTAACCCAATTTGCTTCTGCTTCTAGCGGCAGCCGTCACACTTCCGTGGAAGATCATATTGAGTCAAATTTATGAATGACCGAAAAATGGTATGCAGCTTGAGTTCAACCTGTTTCATTTTTGTGTGCCCTTTAAAATTTTTGGAATGTAGAACAGCCTTAAAACTATAGCAAACCAATTTAATGGATATACATTTCCTTAATGATCATGTAGATTCCATAAATAAATTTCTTGTGTTTATTTTATATTTATTTATTTGGTTAAAAGTTTGTTTTTACTTCTTTCACATCCCCATTCCTTGTTGCGATACCATTCTCGTGGTTATTATAACCGGTACTCAAAGAGTAAATAGGGTATATTGTATTTTTGCGAATAACGGTTGTATGTAACGCACAGAAGGAAACGTTTCCGACCCCATAAAGTATATATTCTTGATCAGCATCAATAGCCGATCCGATAGAGGCATGTCTGTCTGTCCGTCTGTCCGTCTGTCCGTCTTGTTTGTCGGCTAGTTCTCACAGACTAAAAGAGCTAGAGCCACAAAATTTTGGCTCCAGACTTCTGTATGGTCACACTGTTACAAGTGTATTTCAAAAATTAGCCACGCCCCCTCCGCCCCCACAAAATGGCGAAAACCTCCCAAATATACAATTTTGAAGATAAAAGAAAACGCCATTCCGTAGGAAACTGCCATATCACCAAATTGGGATCCGATCGGATCATTATTATAGCCANTTCGAACTGGTTGCGAGGAGTTGCGGAAACAGTGGCCAAAAGCTAATTTTTAAAAGTTAAAACCAAGACTCTGTTTTTAACGCTCTGTATTAGAAAAAGAGTGACCATCAAAGTAGCGTATAAGAAATTTTCATAGATGGCGCCACTTTCGAAAAATCTGCTGTGAAACCTAGCTGTCAATATTGCACAGAATGTGCAGGGAAAAAGTACCAATTTTATTGCTGTTTTAAATATCTCATAAATTGGAAAATACATTTAAATAAATTGATGCATTTTATTTAGTAGGCTTTTTACTACGTGTTCTGTAATATGAACGATATCTAGTGGTTGGCGATGTCTTCTACATCTAGATGTAGTCCTGAGTGCCGGGTATAAAAGTTGTGACGCGTAAGAAGCGTCTCACACGTCCCTTCTCGTTTTTTTCTCAGTACTTTGCACATTCCACCTCCACTCAATTATTCTTGTCTGCCGCAGCTGTTTAAACAATTGGACATGGAATCCCTTGCTTGGCAAACATTTGTGCAAACAATTTGCATTGACTATTTGCTAATTAAGAATCATAACACTAATAAAACTACAACCACGTGCCCTCTATACCCTCTATACGAGTCCTGACTTTTGTGTCCATCAAAATTGAAGCAACAATTTGTCTCTGTTGTTTTTATACCCTTTCAAGGATGACAACCTCTCCGATCTGTGTGGAGGAACATATGCTAGTTTTTTAATACATTTCAGTCTTAACTCACTAAGAGATCTTTGGTATTCCAAATAGTTTCCTTTGCCGTGATGTGTTTACTATTCTCCAGCCTGAAGGCCATGTTTCGCTGGCAATTAAACATTACTTGTACAGTAAGATTCAGCTTGGGCTACAAATTGTTTTCTGTTTTCTCTACAAATAGCATTCTCTCACACAGCATTGTCCCAAAAAGTTAACCTTCCATTTTCTTGTTTTCTCATTGAATTTTCACATTTTGCCGCTGTTTAATTTTTCAACATCACATTCAGGCGACAGCTCAGGGTGAGTGTGAAAACCGTATGAGGGGAGGTGTCTTATGTCCCTGTATCCAGGCATATTCCCGCAGCTCCTCCCTGCTGCCCTTCCTTGTGGGGTGATGTGGTACGATGCGGTGATGTGTGGGTGCAACCTTAGCCTGTCGTTTAGCCAGGGACAAAAACGATTGAAATTTAATGTCATGTTCAACTTTTGTCGAGGCATTTCAAGAATTCTCTAGATGAAAAAATGTTTCATTCTTCGAAAGCAAGACGGTGCGCTTTCAGTTGAAATTTAAGGCCTACAAAAATAGGATATTTAATGTCCCTTGCATCCACCTTACTCCATTCAAATTCTACTCTTCCGTTTTTTCCTTTCGCACATTTGATAATGGGCGCTCCACCCCGGAATTCCCCCAATGGCTTACCATTACCTGGCCACTCCCACTTTTCTATGCATTTTTTGTGTAAAAGTAGGTGGCTCCTCGTAGGGCTGCAAAGGCCTCTAAAGGTCAAGGTACATGGCTTTCTTGACCGAAATCTTTTTTATACCTGGTACTCGAAGAGTAAATAGGGTATATTGTGTGAATAACGGTTGTATGTAACGCACAGAAGGAAACGTTTCCGACCCCATAAAGTATATATATTCTTGATCAGCATCAATAGCCGATCCGATAGAGGCATGTCTGTCTGTCCGTCTGTCCGTCTTGTTTGTCGGCTAGTTCTCACAGACTAAAAGAGCTAGAGCCACAAAATTTTGGCTCCAGACTTCTGTATGGTCACACTGTTACAAGTGTATTTCAAAAATTAGCCACGCCCCCTCCGCCCCCACAAAATGGCGAAAACCTCCCAAATATACAATTTTGAAGATAAAAGAAAACGCCATTCCGTAGGAAACTGCCATATCACCAAATTGGGATCCGATCGGATCANCGAGGAGTTGCGGAAACAGTGGCCAAAAGCTAATTTTTAAAAGTTAAAACCAAGACTCTGTTTTTAACGCTCTGTATTAGAAAAAGAGTGACCATCAAAGTAGCGTATAAGAAATTTTCATAGATGGCGCCACTTTCGAAAAATCTGCTGTGAAACCTAGCTGTCAATATTGCACAGAATGTGCAGGGAAAAAGTACCAATTTTATTGCTGTTTTAAATATCTCATAAATTGGAAAATATTAACTGATCCAATTTGTTTGATGCATTTTATTTAGTAGGCTTTTTACTACGTGTTCTGTAATGTGAACGATATCTAGTGGTTGGCGATGTCTTCTACATCTAGATGTAGTCCTGAGTGCCGGATATAAAAGTTGTGACGCGTAAGAAGCGTCTCACACGTCCCTTCTCGTTTTGTTTGCGGGCGCTGCCTCTGCCGCGAGTCTGCAGTGTGTAGGTCTAGGGAAGAGGGCGACCTAAAGGAGCGTGTTGGTGTGAGTAGTGTTGTGATGTCGATGACAGATGAAGAGAAAATGTAGAATTTGACAAATAACCGCTAAGGTGCAGATGTACTACTGAGTGCCGGGTATAAAAGTTGTGACGCGTTAGAAGAGTCTCACAAGTTCCTTCTCGTTTTTCTTAAATTTTTGGTATAAAAATAAGCCCAGAAATGCTTTAGAAAAAAGTTATATTCATTGCAGACACGTGCCGGGGGGTTTTGGACGCCGGAGTCATGGGGGACAGGTTGTAGGGAAGAAGGCGCAAAGTTGAGCAATGACTTGGCGGTAAACTGGTGCAAGGTCATCTAACAAGTAAACAAGAAAAGTGCCTAGAAAATGTGTGATTGGAAATTTTTATTGAAACTTGGCTGAGTCCATTACAAAAGAAAGAAGTAGAGTCGAAAAAAGAGGAAAATAAGATAATAACATCACGATAGATGGTGTAAATAAGAAGCCAAGAGGTTTCGGTAGAATTTTATTTAAATTGTTTAATACGAATTTTAATTTAAAGAACATTTGGACATGGATTTTGACATGCTGATAAGTTTTCTCATACTCAAATGGATTAATTTGTTTTTAAAGAAAGTTTCAGTGCTACACTTCCACTAAAACACACTAGGAAGTTGGGATTGTCTTAAAACACCCTTTTTCGTGTTCAACAAATTGTAGATCATAATCTGATTTGCAATAATTATCAATCGTATTATGCTTCAAGCTCCAATTTTGAATTTCCTTGTAAAAGTGTGCGGTTCTGGCTCAGAAATGCATTCAATTATTGGGTATTCGACAATTAGATTCTCTTTGTCTTTCAATTTGAAGAGAAACATAAAATTTACAAGAAATATGCGTCTTAAAATTAATTGAATATTTTCCACAACTTTCTCAATATTTCTCAATATATCTCAATATTTATCTGGCTGGAATTTCTTGTCCCTTGTGCTGCTGGCCAATTAAAGGCATATGGTTTCTGTTTTCTTTGCCTGTTGGGAATTTTATAATCGGCTTAAAGTCAGAGAACGTGCTCCAGCGCAATGAAGAAGGGATCTCCGTCCTGCCCCCAGACACACTTTTAAATCGATGAAATGCGGGGCCAAGTCATATTTTATGCAGTTCGACTGCTGCGACATTTGGCTCCGACTGACTCCCCTCCCTCTACACCAGGACACTCTTCTCGATGGGAAGGAAGGAACTTTGTTGATTTATATTTTCAGAGGGCCGTCTGCGTCTCATGAATGTAGCAAGAGCCATGGGTACATTAAAATTGCATGCACACACACACAGAGTAGAGAAAGGAACCCAGACCCCAGAGAGATGACGGGAGAGAGAACTGAGTACAGGGGTACAGTCAGCAATTAAAACTACTTAGAAAGGTGGCAACGCCTGGCTGAACAGAACGGCACGGAACACAGAGTTGCTTTTGACCTAAGTGAAATTACACGTCATGCCAATTGCAATCCCACATTGAGTCCATGTCAGTGTCTGTGTGGGTCTCATAAATCATGAGCAACCGCAAACACACCATCACCAGCACAAAAGTTTTGGAAAAGAAGTGGGGCACAGGGGTACGTACGGACCACCCCTTATGACGTGAAAGACTCAAGAGGCGTTAACTGCGTTTTTGCAAAGGTACGAAAGCTGAAAATTTAAGGCACATACACACACACACACACACACACACACACACACACACACACACACACACACACACACACACACACTCTCACACACACACACACACACACGCACGCACGCACACAAAGGCTACCAAATATGGAACCCTAATTGCAGTGAAAGTTTCCACTGAAACGCCCACTGTCACACAGGTGTGTAACACAGGAGGCGTGACCTTTGGACCACACCTCATGTAGCAAAACATTTAGAGAGATTAATTTATCTTTTTTGGGATATATGTATGTATGTACATACATATGTCCATATGTAGGTACACAAACCACTTAAAAGCTCACAATGATGTGTTGTCAGATGTATGAAATAAACGAGAAAATTAAATCAATTCTTAAATCACTTACTTAACTACTCATGAATGATATAAAGATCGATTGGGACATCTTCACAGCCCAAAAGAATCTCAATAGCCTCATAAATAAAAAAATACATACATACTTATGTACATACGTAAGTTTATCATTTTACTTATTCATATTATACTATGCCATTGGTAAACACAACATTAGAAATAAGAACCTCGCAATTGCGGCGACATTTTGTGGCTGCTATGTACATGAAAGGTTCAATCTTTCAGAATCCATTTTAGAAAAGATTTTTTACGGTCGTGTGTAGTTTTGTATTACAATTTAAAAAATCATTCCTTTCGCTGGTGGGAGTTTCATCTGCCGAATTAAACGAGATAGAATAATAAGAAAAGTGGAGGAAGAGAGATAGAGTATCACAAATAACAAAAAGAAAACAAAGAGCGAGAGAGTACGAAGAGAAAACTAAGCCAAAAGGTCAAAGTATATGTATAATCGTGCAGACCCTTTACTAGTTCCAGTTTACTCCGCTGCTACTCCGTCGGACTTGGGTGTGTTTTTTCGTCAGAAAAAAAAAATTTGAAATTAACCTTCTTTTCTTTTGGGTCAAGTGGTCGGGTTGTAATACTTACTCCAACGCCACCCCATCCCACTCTATCGCATGCGTGACCTTCAAAATTTGAGTACACCCACGTACACACACACACACATGTCATTAGCTACAAACATTTTTACGCCTCTGGCAATTTTTGTGCCCCCCCCATAACCCCTTCCACATAACCTTTCTTTGGCGTTCCCTTTTAACAACTACTCTGCCACACTTTGCATGCCTCTTCCTCTGACACTCTTGCTCCCTCACCCTGTGTTTCTTTTTTCCTCTTTTGTCGCTCATTTTTATTCGCCAAGTGCACGCAATGTGACAAAAAGCTTTGTGAGGCAGGCCCGGTTCAAGGGAGGACTGAGAGTCCAGGGTGTGTTACAGGGTAGCGTAAAGGTGTGGCGTTCAACGAAGAAACAGGGTGCGACCTGGGGCTACAAGCTAACATCGAACAGTGCCAGGGCCAGTGTGAAAATTGGGATTTAGGGATAATGGTTCAAGGCTACTCCAAGTGGAGTTACAAGCCCAAGAATAGAATCTGCAAAGACGAAGAGTGCAAGAAAATAGAGTAGCAGCCCAAAGAAGAGACTTATCCATGTCCAGGTAGAATATAAACACAGGAACAGAATTTGGTCCTAAATGTGACTCAAAAAAATGCGAGCACTTACATACATACATACACTCCCAATCAGTCGAATAGACTCACAAGTTTTCAAAAAAAAAATTAAGTTTCTAAAAATCCAGAAACGTATGGTAGTGGAGCAAATTTTTTTTCATGAATCAAGATTTTTTTCCCTTATTTATAAAGTAAAGAATTCGATCAAAAAAGATAAATTTCCCAAAAATAAGGCCCGTTTTAGCGATCACTCGAATAGACTGAATGATATTGATATTGCCTAATGAATATTAGGCAAAATCTTTCAAAAGCTTTTCAATACATCATTTTTTATGACTTTTTTAGCTTAACTAATAATGTTTGTGGAAAACTTTGTTGGAATTGCTTAGTCATGTCCTTCAGAATATTAAAATGAAAGGCATTTCAAAGGGTTCAATTAAAGCTCGCTGCAGGTCTGTTTGATGCAACTACATACATATGTAATGGTTTAACTTCTTCACATTGTTGACAAGACACATATCCTATTAATTCATAAAAAAAACTTTTCTCTTAGAAATCGAATTCTTTACTTTTTAAATAAGGAACAAAATCTTGATTAATGAAAAAATAAATTTGCTCCACTATCATTCGTTGCTGGATTTTTAGAATCTTTTTGTTTTTAAAAACTCGTGAGTCTATTCGACTGATTGGGAGTGTATGTATGTACATACATACATATGTATTTCACATCCAAAAAATATCACATTATTTATTTTAACAAACATCAACGTAACAGATCCAAAAAAAAAAATATCTGGCTACGCGCGAGAAGTTCAGTGCAGGGGCGTCGGGTCGGCAGGGCAGTGCATGGGGCTCATCCACAAGGGTGCAATATGTGTAGTCACAGGTGCCACTTGTGGACACTAGTGAGAATTATGGTGTCATATCGTATAACAGCTTCGTTGCAACTCTCTTAAAAATAGAAGAAAGAAATTATTAAAACCATCTACGGTTTTTGTTGGATTAACTTTAACAGTAACTGCTGCGCTTACTGCCGTAAAAGTAAACAACACTCAGAGAAATTTTGGGGTTTTTGGGTTCACTGTGCTGAAGCATCCATGAAGCGTACGTTTTGTTGCTCTTTCTATATTTAATGAACAAACATTTTTTCCATTCCTTTTTTCTCCCTCATTTTTGAGCACTGAAAGTCGTTCTATTGAGTTGTCCCCCCTCCTCTTTGCTTTTTATCTGAGATTGTGAATGCAATTGCCATAAGTGTTTATTTTAGTGTTTATAACACTCATAAAAGAAGTTACTGAAGCAACAGAGGAATATAACGGAGATATTTGATCAGCAGATCTGCAATCAGAGATCAAATAAAAGAGAGAAAAATACAGAGAAAACGAGAGAGATTCAAGCCGTTTTCATTCATGAATGAAAGAGTTGAGTGACTGAAAACGTGACGATGATCAATTGAAACATTCGCTCAACAGCTGGAAACGTGAGACCCCATTAACACTTGAAGCGAGAATGGATCCCCTTTTGTTCACAGTTCGGATCAACGTCATTCGTCATTCGAGAATCCAGAATAAGAGAGCAAATAGAGAAGTAGATACCTAATACTTACATAGCTACTGGTTTAACGAGTCACAGGCAAGTACTTAAGAGATCGCAAGTGAGAGAAGTAAAATAGTAAATCAAACAGGAGACAAGGCTCCGATTCCTCCACACACACAACACACACACACGTGCGTACACATGTGCCCGAAAGTCAATAACGAAAGCTAATCAAAAAGCACTTAAATGGAAATTAGAGGCGCATTAGCATTAGCAAACCAAAGAAAGAGAGAAAGAAAGAGAGAGCAGAATCCTCCTTAGACACGCAATGTTTGGTTACCATTCCTGATCCTATTATTTGCCATTGCCATTTTCAATTTCTCTGCGTCGTTCCTTGCTGTTTCCACTTGTGGTTATTATTATTATTATTACGAGTATAACGAGTGTATGTACCCTGTACGCTGATTGACTCGAGTGAAGGTTATGACATTCAAATTCTATTTTCAATCAGTGGCGCCGCGCCGCACCCCACAACAAACAGACTTGACGCAGATGCCTTCATCCCAATCAACCAAAAATATAAATCAACAATCACCAAAAGCACGATAACGATGACAATACTGAGAGGCGATGGAACGATTGGAATGGAATGAAATGGACTGACGATGTCGCCCAGACACACAAGAGAAGAAGCCATAGTAGAAGGAGAAACAACCAACTCAATTATACAAATATTATACAAACATTAGAAATGCATCAGAAATAACGAAGGATATTTTTCAGAGCAGGGGTGTAGGCAAGTGCACATAAATTGCTGTCAATGGGACAAGGATTGGCAGGCTTGACTCCTACTCTACATACTCGTCGTATATGGGCGGAGGAACATGGGCCTTGGCACACTGCTATTCAAGGCACAAAGAGCGCCCTCAAGAGTGTGACACAGAAAGGGATAGGCTCTAAAGCCCCCATTCAACCATACATACATACATATGTACTACTTTTTCCCCTCTAACACTCTGCGCGGCAATCAATAACACTATGCAGCCAAAACTATCAAAATTGTAATATGTTGGTAATACAATTTTTGCAACTATTAAATTTAATCTGGTTTAATCATTAGAAATAATCTTCTAATTATTATTTAAAATTGTTGTTTATTTCTAAACTTTTTCAAAACATTTTGTTGGACAGTGTCGTCGCATTTGCGATTGTGTCGAAAGATGGGCCCGGGAAGGGGTGGACTAACAGTAGTTGTAACCTTCGTTGAATGCACTGCTCTGCCTCCTGGTCTCTTTCTTCGCTGCTTCATTTAGGCAGCACTGCAGCTGATTAGCTGTGCTGACAAATTGGCTTGTTTTAGCATTACATGTGTCTTTTGGGTATTTTTCTCGGCTTAGCACTGCTTTAAAAATATTGTAAAAAGTTTTTTATGTCATTCATCGTGGGAACTCTGTTCCGATGCTTCGTGTGAGAGAAATATGAATGTGAAATGACCAATCATTATTTATAAACAACATTTTCATGATGCCTGAGTGATAAGAAAAACTTTGACATACAAATTCACGAAGACAGAATTGTCATATTTTTGGTCCGAATTTAGCTTTTAATGACTAGGAAATTCTGGCATCACTGCTGATTAGCTGTGTAAATGCTGACGACACAATAACACGAGAGTCGTCACGTGAATGAACTTGTTTGCACAGCCAGGCACAGACATGCAGAAGGAGAGAGAGAGAGAAAGAGAAAAGGTGTCCCAGTCCCGCTATTTGTTTTCGCTTCTGCTTGTCACTGCTGAATATTTCTTTAGTTTTAGTTTTCTTACTCATCGTCGCTGACGTTTTTGATACCCTCTTTTATTGCTGGGAGGGAGGGTACTATGGATTCTTTTTTGTTTGCCACGAACTAAAAACATGTCTGGTTTATAACATCGAATAGCTGTGTATTACAATAAATATTTTCCCAAAGGTCCCAGCGGAGTCTTGTTGTTCGCAATTTTCCAGCAAGTAGACAAAAAAGTGCCGCATTTCATTATAATTCGATTATAGTTCGAGTTTTGTTCGCTGGAGTATCATAAGTGGTACACAGTAAAATAAACAAAAAACAAAACAAAATGAACAGATAATTTACTAACAAATCAAATGAATAAATCTATTCTAGGTATGATCCAATCCATCTGCGAGTGAGTTTATTCAGCAAATTCTTCTGCGCTGCCACTCCAACGCCAATCAATTCTTGTCTAGTTTATGATTATTGTTTATTAGCGGAAATTCTGTTTGTGCTGCCCCCACCAACGTGTGTCGCGTGTCGCGTTCAACGAGATTCCATTTGCTTTTTTGGATAGCAATTGTCTGAGTCTGATTCCCTACTCTCCACCCCCCGCCATCATAGAATTTGATTTATATAATATACTTCACACATTACAATTTGATGACTGTGGATTTGGCTTCGTGTGAAAACAATTAGATGAAAGCAATTTGGGATTTTACTGTGTGGTATATTGGGGGTGGGTGTTTGGGTTAGTTATAGTGGGGTTGCATTGCATAACAAAGGCAGGGATACAGGGGCGGTCCACTTGCGGTCAAGCACTTGGCATTGAAATTGCAATTGCAGGTGTGGAAAAACACACGTTTTTCTGTCACGGAAACTACGCCACGTACACGTATAAGCATATTCTATGGATACTATTAATTCTATGAATCTGAAACTGTGATTTAAACAATTTTAAAGATTTAAAAGACAACAACAACATCGAAAGCGATATAGCGCTATGAATTACCCTTTGAGATGATGGGAAAGTACAGACAGAAATTCCATATGCACAGCACACATCCCTGGGGCTTTGAAGTACAACTAGCGGATAACCCAAGAGATTGCTGATGTGCCGTGATTGTGTGGTGTGGTGGGGGAAGGAAGGGAGTTCTGATTTGGCGCTTGCATTTGCACTTGCAACAAACGATGGACTGACAAATTGTGACGATTGATTTGATTGATCATCAGAGAGTGTAATCAAAGAAGGGGTTTTAGGTAATACCGAATTCGGCGACGAAAAAGTCGCGCAATTTCAATCGAGATTTCTTTGGCTCCTCGCGCGGATGATGCACCGTTATTTGATCGCCATCGGCCGATATCATCGTTTCGCTGGGCGGCGATATCGAATATTGCTGCAGCAGTCGGCGCTGCTGTTCGGTCAGATCCTCCAGCGGATCGTGATTGGTGCCAGCGGCCGAACCCAAACAACTGCTACTGGCCGCGGTAGAAGCAACGGATGTGCTGGTTGATGACAATGACGTTGCAGCGGCGGTGGTAACGGCAGCGGCAGCCGTAGCAGTTGCGGCAGCAACGGCAACCGCCGCCCCACCAGAAGCGGCCAATTGCTGAGCGATGAGCAGCTTCTGGGCATGCTCTTCGGCCTCTTTTTGTTTTTTGAAATCTGTATGTTTTTGTTTGTCGTTGCACAGATCATACACAGTACAGGTGTACATATATTTATACATATTGTATGCACACATATAGATATAGTATAATATAGAGTTAAATATATAACAATACCAAAGAGGGTGATAGAAGGGGAAAAGGTAGGAGTGGCTGGGCCCAGGCTGGGTTACAACTTAAAATAACAACAACCACACGCAAATATTCTCGCACAAAGGACTAAGGATTGACTTTGGCAGATTCTGTTTAAATTTTTATCTATAACTTGCAGGATTTTCCAGGGTTTTTTAGACCAACACCCACCCACCCCTTAACGATGTCAGCGAAAGCGAGAGGTTGGGGATAATGATGATGGACGAACCGCCCGGCCAAAGTGCCCTAAAAATTCAATTTCATTTTGCAATTTGACAAATGAAATTTTGTACTCAATCCCCCAATTTCTCCCGCTTTGATGACACAGGCCTGATGACGCCACATAGTACGTGGCGTTGAGTAGATCAAAATTAATGACATTTTTGTGTAGTCAAGGATGTACGGAGGCGGCTGTCATGACCTAGCCTACTTGGTGACCTTGATGCGTCTACCTTTTTTTTCTGTTTTTATTTACAATCTGTCTGTTTAAACTAAATTAACAGAAATAGCATTTTTCCAATGAGCCCTGCTATTATATATCTTATCAGTTTGTTGGAGTTATCTATCGGGGAGATCGAGAATGTGGTATCTTTTCAGTCTTCTTACTGTTAAGCGATTGTCTAATAGACTTAAGGTTAAATTATTTTCGTGGTTGTGGAGTCTGTCCATGCATTTCTTACTAGTTTTCTTTATTTCTTCTTTAATGGTTGGAATATTAAGATCTTTGTGGATATTTGCATTAGATACGTAAAACGGAGCATTGGCAATGTGTCGCAAAGTTTTGATTGGTAACGCTGAAGTATCTCAATATTTGAGTTGCTAGCAGTTCCTAGCAGAGCTGTATAGCGTAGGTCCAACAGGATTCAGTATGAATTTGTAGAGGCGAATTTTGTTTTCCAAAGTGGTTTCTGTTTTTCGACTTATGAACCAGGACATTTTTAGTGTTTTAAGTCTGAGTTGTTGACATTTTGCTTTAATGTGGTTTTTCCATGTTAATCTGTGGTCGAGATGCAAGCCGAGATACTTCACACAGGTACTTTGTGGAATTGGTGAGCCGTTAAGTGTAACATTTAGTTACCTGGCAGTTACCTGGTCCTAATGAAAACGTTATTTGGACGGATTTCAGGGAGTTGATCTTAATTTTCCATCGACGGAACCAGTCTTCAATTAGGCTTAGCTTACTCGGCAGGAGTTCGGAAGCTTCATTTATAGATGTGCTTGTTTCTAAAACGGCTGTATCATCAGCATATGTTGCAATAGTTCAGTTTTTTGTAACTGGCATGTCTGCCGTATATAGGGTGTAGAGCATTGGTCCCAATACACTTCCTTGTGGGACGCCTGCGTTGTTAAGAAGTATCGTTTTTCTGCTGCACGTGAAAGCATATTTTAGCCAGATATGATTTGATTAATAAATAGAACGGAGCAGGCAGCCATTTCTTTATCTAGTACAACAAACCTTTGTGCCAGACTCGATCGAACGCTTGTTGAACATCAAGAAATGCAGCAGTGCAGTATTTTTTGTTTTCAGATGCCGAGACTATATCATTAATAACCCTGTGGGTCGCGTGACCTCTCCTGAATCCGAATTGGTATTCAGGAATGATGGAAAGTTTGTCCAAAATTGGCAACATTCTCTTCAATAGCATTTTTTCAAACACTTTCGGGAATATTGTCAACAGACTAATGGTCTAATATGGTCTAATGGTCAATTCCGTTTCTATTTTGTTAGGCTTTAGGATCATAACGATCTCTGCACATTTCCATTGACTTGGAAAGTGTTCTAGTCTGAGAATCGCGTTAAATACAAGAGTGAGAAATCGAATGCATTTTGGTGGTAAACTTTTTAGGGTGATGCCGTCTATTTTATCAGGGCCTGGTGCTTTTTTATTGTTCAAGCATTTGATTTCTGTCACAACTTCTTCATATTTGATTCTTTTAAGAGGCAAGCTCATTTTTCAGGGTGACTCAAAAAATTTTTCTACTTCAGTCTCTGTTATATAATTATTTATATCGTTTGGCTGAAACACAGAGTGCAGATGTTGTGCAAATGCTTTCGCTTGTTCATTATTAGACCTACACCAAGTTCCGTTGCTTTTGCGAATATTTATGTTTCTTTTAGCTGGTTCCGTTAGGTATTTAGTGGCCCTCCATAGGTTGTATTCATTGTTGCTGGAATTATGGTCTAAGTTTCTCAGATACAAAGCTAGAGATTCATTGCGTAAGTTCGACAGCAGTTTTTTAAGCTCAGATGTAGCCTTGTTGTATAATCTTTTTTCAGCAGGGTAGTGAGTTTCTTGCCAGCGTTTTCGCAGATTCCTTTTATTTTGTATTTTTTGTCGAAGTTCGGTTGAAAGGTACAATTGGTTTGCTTGTTGATGATTAAGAGCATGATTAATGCGTTAATGTCTGTAGAGGCTGTTATGACTTTATAGGGCTTTTCCAACATATGGGCTATTGTGCTGTAAGTTGCTATTATTGGAGAATGATCAGAGTTAAGGTCAAAGCTCTCCATTACTCGCATGTGTGATTGTGGGACTCCAGAGAATACTACGAAATCAATCAAATCTGTAATTTTTCGACTATCAGTTGGCCAGTATGTGGTCACACCAGTGTACAAAGTTGTTATGTTATTGTTTCGTATTATGCATTTGTATAACTCCGATCCTTTCGGGTTAGTTAATCTGGATCCCCACCATGGATGTTTGGCATTAAAGTCGCCTCCCACGATAAATTTTGTTTCCAGTCCTTGGAAAAAGTATTTAAAATCGAGTTTTTTTTGTGAATCTTGGTGGGAGATAAATCGCTGTTACTGATACATCTGCGTGCATACATTTTATCTGAATTCTGGCAGCCTCCATAGCGTTTTCCCTAGTACTGTCCATGATTTGAAATTTAAGGCCCTGCTTGAGAATAATTGCAGCGCCTCCATGAGCTCTATCTGATGGATGGTCAGCTCTTAGTGTGTCGTATCCAATTGCGTCTACCTTTAAGCGACAAAAAATGCTCTTCCTTTTTCATCTCTTAACCTCTTGTAGGGTGTGAAAAAGAAAACTAGGGAAAGAAGAAGAAAACTCATTCCGGAAATGGACAAGAAACCGAAAAAGAACAATGTTGAAATGCAATTTCCCTGGCAGCCAGACCTAAAGCTGGATGCGGTCCCTCCCCTCAACCATTTTCTCTACCATATCAACCAACACTGGCAAAAGCGGCTAAAGGAAAAGCCACTAAGAGGCTTAAACGGCAACCCTAGGAGATGTGGGATGTAAGGTGGCACCGAGACGTTAGCAAGAGGGATGAGCAAAGCGGAATAAGGAAAAAGTGTATGAAAAGGAGAGAAAAAATGTAAACTATTTAGCGCTTTAACGCTTTCGAGAAAAGTCGCATATTTTTACATATGCCAGAAACCCGAATGAAATAAGCGAGGTCCTATCTCTAATGAAAGCCATAAACATTGGCAGCAGTCTTCCAGCTGGAAATTCTCACGTGGCGGCCATCTCTAATGAAATCCATCTAACGGTTAGCATTTCTCCATATTTTCCAGCTTAACCCTACATCAAAAGATGACCTAGCTTTTTCCTGATCCGCTCCAACTCTAACGAAATCTACGTATTTAACGATAGAAGTTCTGCTCTCTCTATCTGTTACCTAGTCTCCTTTCTCTACGCCATGACTTTCCTTATCGCACTCATGTGACTCGCATTCTCTTTGTCGTTTCGGTTCTGCAACCCCCCCCCCCAGTCATTTCGTTTTGGCTCTCTAGTGGGTGCTCTTTTTCTTTTGAATCATTCGCATTATCAGTTTTTCCGTTTCGTTGAACAGACGGGCACAATCGTGGCGGTCATGACGTCATCAGATTCTGACTCATCAGAGAGTGCCAGTGCAAATGGGCGGGGGAGAGCAATAGAGCTCTGTTAAGTGATCGTAACAGAGAGATGCGATGCTGCCTGCTATATTTTCTCTCTCTGTTGGGGTTATGTAAAAACAGACCAGAACGAACGAACCCCCCTTTGGTGGAAATGGAACTTCTGCTAATGCGACTGCTACTGCTGCTGGCACTGGGCGCACTGGGGCACTGTTATTGTCGTTTGCATTTTTTGTCAGAGAAGCAATGAAAATCAATTAAAATTAATTGATTCAAAAGTCAAATTCAAATGGTCAAAGCAGAGGGAGAGACCTTTACGGCAATTTGTTTTTGGGTCTGCTTTTAGTATGCCTGTCGTTGCAATTTAAGCAGCGAACAATGTGCAATAATTAGAAAATACAATCATTTATTATACATATGTGGCGCTCTCCCCGCTCGGACACACACACACACGCATACATAATAATAAATTAAAAAATAGGGAATCAGGAATGGGGATAGGGGGATATTGGGATACATTGTCGTAGGAATCGATCAAAGAACGGTACTTACTTTCCAGCAGCCTCTGGATGAGACTATCCACATTCAGATCGAAATCGCCCATTATGACAGCCGCTTCGTTTTTCTTTGGCCACCGCTCAGATGTTTTACTTTTCGTCTAGAAAACGCTGCTAGACCCGGTTCAGATGGTCTTTTTGGGCTAAAATTTTCTTGGCCGCCTGTTTCTTGTTTTTTCGTGGGGCCAGCTGTTCTTCTTAGCAGGCGGTATTCCAATTGGAACGTTTTGTTTTTGTTGTTGGGTTTTTGGTTGGAACGCAACAGCATACGCACACAACCGCACCTACAAACGGACACACACACGCACGGGTGCCGTGTTAACAACAATCTTCATTTGCTGCAGCGTGTGGAGTGTGTGTGCTTGTACTTAATTCTTTTCTTATTTTTTGTTGGTTTCCGCAAAAGGCAATTTCACTTTTTGTTTTGTTCTTGCGGCCGCTTCTTGCTGTCGTTGTTGCTGTTGCTACGTTGCGCGGCGTGGCGAAGGTAGGTGGTGCGGGGCGCGGGGGGTGTCACTGATTTTCACAGACAAACAGAAAAAAAATTGCACACTCGTACGCGAACGAGGTCCATTCACTTTTATATATAGTGGCACGATAAAACAATATTACACTTCCAATTTAATTTTTGTGATAGGCAAGCAGTGTGCCCGGAGGTTTATCAATAAAACATACCGTCTGACCCTCAGAAAGATACCGAAATATATATTCTCCTTTTCCAAATATTCCATAAATATACCGAGTAAGATAATATTCCTCAATGTTTATTTTCGATTAATATTACAATCTAATTAAGACTCCCAGCGATAAACATATATTTGTATCCGGTTGATTGATTATAATTCAAGACGAGTAGCTTATTTTAATTCTGTCAATAACGGCTTTTGATTAATTTTAGTGTTAGTCTAACACTAAACAATCTCTCTGTTCTCCCTTGCCTAAACAAACAAAAAGAAAGAGTTTTAAAAATACTTTTCCAAACAAATTTTTTGTCAAGCTTTTAAAAACATGATTTTTTAATTTCCCACTAGAAAGTTTCTGAGAAGAAGGCGCCGCGTACTATCCACCCCACCTGCAAACATTCCATGATTCTCACATTTGCGTTTAAAATATAAGCTGAAGAATACCACAGAAATATACCAAAATACCTTCCAGTAAATGAAAGAGCTAAAAGATTTTGTTTTGAAATTTCATATTCTTGTTCGTTACTATAATGTCAAAAAGCCGTGTTGCTTAAATATACCATTATTTACCATAAATGGTCAACACCACCCGTGTTCGAATGGAGTTCGCATCTCAAGTCTCTCCAGCGCCCTCTATTGGTGATATATTTTGAAAATGCGAACGTATATGAGAAGAAGCGGTCACACTTTGGGGAATATTTTAACTACGAAAACGAGTTCAACGGATATTTTCGGTATTTCGGTTTATACTTTAATGAATTTCATGCGTTTTTAAAATTCCATTTTTAGGGTACTATCAAGAATAACGTACGTGGTTACATTTTAATGAGTTTTTGTGTTGATATTTTTAGTATTAACCTTGATATCCCTGATAGATAAATCCAACAAACTGAAAAGATGTTATATATAATAGCAGGGCTCATTGGAAAACTGCTATTTCTGTTAATTGAATATTATTAATACAATTTACTTATTGTTTAAAAAAACAGATTGTAAACATAAAGAGAGAGAAAAAAAAAAAACCTTGTTTTGTAAGCAATCCAATAAAAAAAATCATGGAAATCTGATTTAAAACTACGGTATATTTTCGGTATATTTTGAAGATGCAAATATTCGTATATATATGGTATATTTCGGTATATTTACGAGGCCCTGACGGTATAATCTAAACAGCTGTTTCTGTAACCGGCTATTAAATTATATGTGGCTTTTCACCGATCGGCTTTGTTTATTCTTGATAAGATTACACTTTCCCAAGATAAGAGCGCCCAGGCCATAGTCCCAGTGGACCGAAAAACGGCACCCACAAGCGCATACGCCTCCGGGACTTGGGGCGCTTGGTGTCCAAAAGGTTTGGCCGTATCGAGAGCTTGTGGAATACGTGGCAATCATGCCGGAAGCGGGCCGCAATTAACGCATTTCAACTGCACACACAACACACTCATTCCTTCCTCTGCCAAGGTAAAATGACGGCAACATTGCGTTATCGTGGCGACAAAAGCAATCTGCTGGACTTTGCCAGGAATCTTGATGCCTTCAAAAAGGTTCCGGAGAAGTACACAGAGACCACCGAAATAGGCGGGACACGTAAGATTGAAGAAGTTGCATTCTTGCTGGCAGAAGCACAGCTCATTGTCGTGTTTTCCCCCTCCACAGTGAGCCTGCTGAGCCGCCTGCTGATTGTGTATCTGGTGTACACGGAGCTGCACTATTACTGGCATGAAACGGACATCGTGTACCAGTTCGAGCCGGACATTTCGCTGGACGAGCAGGTGCAGATGCACGTGGACATCACGGTGGCCATGCCCTGCGTCGCCCTCTCGGGAGTCGACCTCATGGACGAGACGCAGCAGGATGTATTCGCGTACGGCACGTTGCAGCGCGAGGGCGTCTGGTGGAAGATGTCGGACCAGGATCGCCAGCACTTTCAGTCCATTCAGATGACGAACCATTATCTGCGCGAGGAGTTCCATTCGGTGGCCGATGTGCTCTTCAAGGACATCATGCGCGATCCATATCCCATGAAGGGTGACCCTACCGCAGTCTCGGCCCTTGCCCCCGTGGCTCCGCCTCCAGGTGCTCTGCCCGCCAGCCTAGAGCTGCATCTGCCCAATGGCCAGCCGGAGACAAAGTTTGATGCCTGCCGACTGCACGGCACTCTGGGCATCAACAAGGTGGCCGGCGTTCTGCATTTAGTCGGCGGCGCCCAGCCCGTCGTAGGGCTGTTCGAGGACCACTGGGTGATCGAGCTGCGCCGCATGCCGGCCAACTTCACGCACCGCATCAATCGGCTCAGCTTTGGGCAGTACTCGCGGCGCATTGTGCAGCCGCTGGAGGGGGACGAGAGCATCATTCACGAGGAGGCCACCACAGTGCAATACTTTCTCAAGGTGGTGCCCACGGAGATCCATCAGACGTTCACCACAATCAATACCTTTCAATATGCCGTTACCGAGAACGTACGGAAGTTAGGTGAGCCCGAAACTAAGAGTTCCCCCTCCTTGATTCCTCGTCTACTGATTTCGTTATCCTTTTAGACTCGGAGCGGAACTCGTATGGCTCGCCGGGCATTTACATCAAGTACGACTGGTCAGCGCTAAAGATAGTCGTGAGCAATGATCGCGACCATCTTGTAAACTTTGCCATTCGCCTTTGTTCGATTATATCGGGTATCATTGTCATCTCGGGCTCCATTAACGCCCTGTTGCTCTGCCTGCAACGTTGCCTGCTGCGCTCCTTTGCCCCGAATCTCTACCAGCGCCTGGGCAAGCCGCCGTCCAGTGCAGCGGTGGCCCCAGTGCTGCCTGCGGCCTGTTCCCCACCGCCACAGCCTGCGATGCCCGTCAACGAGCTGCTGCAGACGGCCAACAGAATGGCCAACGTGGACATCTCGGCGTATCTGCCCACGGCACCGCCCAAGGCTGGCCGCTAAATCGGATCGGAGCGGAGCGGCCCAAGTCGAATCTCCCCCTTTTCCCACATTGGGCTATGCAACTCCAAAATCTCTCTCTTAACGATCTTCTCTTAGTATATTTGATTAAGCGCGCCAAAAACAAGCAAACAAAAAAAAGGAAAACAAACGAAATATGAAACATTTATTATTGTAAACCGTATGTAGATATTAATTAGTTCATGGTGAATGGATGCTTGCCCTCAATCGCTTCCCAGGATGCCGGTATCGATGTTGCTCCAGTGGCCGGAGCGGCGATAACCGAACATGCTTTTGAGGATCTCCAGGCCCGATTCGACGGTAGTGCGCACATCCCGCTCATTGCCCAGCTTTGGATTGATCTCCACCAGGTCGACGCCCTGCACCCTCTTGGTGTCCCGCAGCGCCTCCACAATGCTGATGCCCTCTCGCAGCGTGAGGCCGCCGCGAACGGCAGTGCCGGTGCTGGGCGCCACATTGCTGTCCAGCGCATCAATGTCGAAGCTGACGTGGATCTTATTCTGTGGATTCAATGCATCCAGAGTCATCTCGATGATTTTCGGCACACCCACGCGATCGATTGTCTGCAAAAGCAAGGACACAAAAATTAAAAATTAAACAAAAAGATGGGCCAAAGGGGCAGCATTTTATGGACAGAGAACGTTCAATGTGTGAGGCCTGGAGGAAGAAAGAAAGAGCGAGAGATAGTTGGTGGAGCTGGCCATTGGCTGTGATTAATAATTAAATTGCATTTCAAATGTTTCATATTTGCTTCAAGAACGCAAAAATAAACAAAGAAAGCAGTCTCCTTCCCATCAGCCGGTAACGTCGACAAGGAAGAGAACAGTTAGTCTCTCAGTATATATTTATGGCAACTTGTTTTTTATAGCAAAGTGTTCGCAGATTGTTGTGGCTTAGCGTAGCTGGTAAGGTATGAAACGGAATCGAATGACTTTATTATGCATGCCAATATGAAAGTTTTCCTTGAACGATTCATGGGTAAATAGTTGCCGTTTGCTTATGGTCGCCTTTTTGGCTATGCTCAGGTAATATCAAGAGTAGAGCTGCGATTGTGTGAAGAAGAGAGAGGAGAGCGTGAATAAAAGCTTTGAAAGCTCTAAATGGCGACTATCAGTGAGTAACTATCCCAACATTTACAGCCATTCATCGTCATTCTATGGCCAACTGTACCAGCAGCGCTGAGCTATTAGCCCAGACATCGGAAGACAACTGGCCGACTTCTCCCCCTCTCCCCTCCCTCCCATTCCGCGCACGCACATTCCGGTCGAACGTCATATAAAGAGACTATAATAAATTTGCAGCTCTGGTTATCGGGAGCGAACATTAAACTATTTTTCAACAGACTTCAGAGGCTTCGATTTTGCACGAGCCATAAATAATGGACAACGAGGAGAGCTGACAAGGATGCGAACGACGGGAGTGGCTGCGCACGTTTCGGGCATTCAGCATTCAGCATACCGCATATAGCCAGCCACCACCATTGCCAATCCATACCGATCGGAAGTACCCAGAGCGAGGCTTGTAACGGGGGATGGGATGAGATGCGATGGGCGGGGTTGGCATCGAAGGTTTCCTGGTGGATTGGTGTGCAGCGGGGAGTGGTGGTGGGGGGTGGGGGGGGCAGATTTAGGGGTAGGGCTCGGTAGGGAGGTTGTCTGTCCTGCTCGGGCAACCCCTATAAATGCCAAGCTTACAACATTACACACAGACAGACGCAGACACGAGGACATACTGTGTAATTCTCGGGACAGTCACGCACGATCGTGTCATATGATCCTGCGAGAATAGGGAGCGAGCGAGTAAGAGAGAGAAACCGGAATTTTAAAATGTATACAACTGGCAGGACCGGACGACACGAGGGGCATATTCCCTCTACCTCCACTACCTACAGATGTGTCACCGCACTCGCTCGCTTTCCCTTTACACATTTCTTCTTCGTGGTCTTAGGTATTCGATTTTTACTCACATCCATGGCATAGTAGCGTATCCCAAATTTATTCAATATGAACGCCTCGTAGGGGTCAATGTCCCTCAGCCCAATGTAAACCAACTGATCCTTCGGCAAACTGAAATGACAAACAAGACGAAAATGAAAGAAAATGAGAAACTAAGAACATTAGGCAGAGTCACACATCATCGATTGTGTGGGATAGGGATCGGGAATCGGGCATCGGAAAATGGGTGCATGGACCTCAAAACAGCTGACGAGCAGACAAGCTGACGGTCGTGTAAACAAATAGTCGTGGGTTCCAGTTGAATGGACAAACAGGATCGATCGAAACAGAAGAAAGAGCAGCAGCAAAGAGGCAGCAGGAGAAGTCCTTTAAGTGCAGACACCACCACCACCACCGCCCTTTTGCACCACCAGAAGTGAGCTTGGGTTAGGTCAGGCAAAGATCCTTACTCCAACACAACGTGAAGAAAAATGAGACGTTGGTGACTTCTCTGATTAGTTTGGCGATTTCAAAAGTGTTTTATTGATCGTAATGTTATCCAAGGGTATTCTTAATTTTGAAAAGTTATCATTTGTTCCCTGTTATTTGATATTGAAATGCAGTTGCTGAGCATGGACTTACATTCAGCGAGCGATATCTTCTCTGAACTTAATATTCTTCATGATCTTTCAGCCAAAACGATGCTAAATCGGAGTCGTACAAATCTTAAAGGATCCCCGAGGCTACATGGTTTCCCTTCCGATTGCTTCCTTTTTGCAATATTTAAATTTAATTTGTATTTGTTCATTTCATCAACTCTCCAAAGATCTTGCATCCTATTTACCCGAGTGGATGGGCCAACATTTGTGTCTTGCTGCATCGCCCACACCTTCGCATTCGGCCTTCCAGATCACCCGCTATCATTTGGCATTTCTGGATTAGTAAGCCAGGTGGCCGGCAGCCGAGGGAACCCTCGGATCTGCAACCGAATCGGATTGGGAGAGGGAATCAGAATGGGAACGGGAATTCATTGGCATGAGAACGGGAGCAGACTGCCGATCGATGCTGCACAAATTTGTAAAGAACAAAACAAACCAAAAACAACAACAACAACAGCAGAAACAGAAACAGAAACAGAAACAGAAACAAAACAGCAAGGGAGACGGGTAGGAGAGGGAGCAAAGGAAACACATGCCACGATTCAAATGACATGCAGCAAGCATGTCCCCGAATGTCCTGCGATCGTTCAGCCAACCCTCCGCATTCAGTCTCAATCTCTCTGCCTCCCTGTCTCTCTGGGTGTCTGCGCCTGGACTTTGACCCCTGTGTCTTATGGTAATTTCTATGATTATTAATATTAGTTTCGTGAAAAAGTGCATCTGTCCGAATCAGCTGCAAAGGGATAGGAATAGGGATCGGTGTCGGTGTCGGTGTCGTTGTTGGTTCTGCCGAAAACCCACGAGCAGTACCACTCTTGTGCAGTGAAACGTGCAAAGTTAAAAGCGCCCCGAGGATCGTTATGTAAATTTATGTATGTAAATATGTATGGGGAATGGGTGACCAAGGGTTTGCATTTCCATTGCCCATATGCATATGCCCTTGTACTCCCAAGGATGAATCATTGCAGCCAGCTCCTTTTTTCTTTCCTGCTCCTGCAACGAGCTGCGCTGTCTCCTAGACTACGTACATGTATGTATGTACATATGTATGTAGACTTTTTGGGCGCATTCACGCTACTACATAGCGGGCTATGCGAAAGCACTCGCTTAAGGGTGGGCCACGCCTCTCTATGCAACGGTTGTGCTGTGTTTTATGTGCGTGTCCATCCCTTTCACTTCACTACACTTCACTCCACTCCACTCCACGTCACTCCAACTCCAACTCCTTCCCATTCCATTCGATTCCACTCCCATCCCATCTCAGCTCAGCTCAGCCCATCCACATACACATCCAAATCCCCTGGCTTTTACATTTCCTCCCCTGTATCATTGTAATCTTGTGTTGGTTCTGCTTTTTTAATCCCGCTTTGTTGTAATATTCTGTTGCTGTTTTATTTTGGCCAGATTAGGCAACCCTTTCCCTTCGCACACGAATATTATTGCCTACTGTTTGGGGTATGCGATGGGCGCCCCCTAAAAGAAGCTGTGGCATCTAGGGGGTAGGGATATGCATAAGCATGTATGTAGCTTAAGAGAGAAAGAGCCAACATCCAGCACGTGACATCTATTAGCTATCTCTGTCATCTACGTCACACGCTTGAATAAAGTTACTTTGCATTACGCGTTAGCAAAATCAAAAAAATCAATTATCCTTGTGGATAAGAACTAGGCGATATTCAAGATCAATTTATGGGCGCAAGCTTATCGGAATAGCAATTTTCCTTTCTCCGAAATCTCTCTTACCGATCCGTTGATCGCTAACGGCTAAAAGCAGTCCAGCACCTGTTTAGCTTAAAGTGGGAATTTGTTAACGTTTTAAACGAAGAACAATAAGAACATTTATTGGACCAAGCGCCCATCAAGTTTAAACACGATTTGTGTGCTTCAACATTTAATTATAAGACTTTATGTACCTGGAGACTAGACACATTCACACATAAACTCATAGTACTATGTACATATGTGCGTGTAAATCAAATGAACATCAAATAAGGATGAGCCTCTAGGCTTAGATTGATTTATAGAAACATAAGGGAATAATTATGACCATTTAATGACAATAGCATATATGCATACATACATATGTACATATGTGCACCCACCATTTTAATTAATAAAAGCATAAGGAGACATAAATACATGACGCGGCTACATACATATACATATGTACATATTTGAATGCAAAAATATAAGTACTGTGTGTACTCGTACATACATACCACTACGGTCCCAATGCCCACTTTTGTTGTCCTAAATTAATAACTCGCGAACGAAAAAAGATATTTTGATTTAGTTTTTTGATATTAGTTAAGAATAGCAAGGGGCATGTTTTCTGAGAAAATGGGCGTGGCACCGCCTTTTTTTAATGGAAATGTTAGAAGCAAAATAAGGATGGGAATATGTTTAGCAGTGGAAGATTCTATCAAAAAAATCGTAGCACCAATTAAAACAGCTTAAAAATACAAGATGATCGAATTTTTTTCCCACAAAGGAATTCTCCATTGGAGTTTTCATTATAAAACAATATTACACTGGATATCAAACTCTAGACCTCCACAATAGCTAGTGACTAATATTTTGGCTTAAATGCAATGCAAAATGGCACCCTACTTCACAATTTTCTTCTTCATTGTGTTCCAAACGGCGAAAAAAACACTGAAATTTCTCATTTGAGGTTATGATCTATAAATGCAAATTGTAAGAGTTGTGGTCAAATGTGGCATTTCTGACTATATACATTTTAACAATCATTTATTGCTCTACGAAACACAATAGGTTTCAGGGTGGGACTGGGTGGCACTCTATTAAAAGAACATTTAAAAAAATTAGTTTTTACTACGAACTGATACATATTGAAGGCCTCACTTTAACATACAATTACGAAGGCATCGCCAACTACTAGATACCGCTCACATTACAAAACAGGTAGTAAAACCCTACTGAATAAAATGCATCCAAAAAATTGGTTCAGTTAATCGTATTTTTCAATTTAATAGATTTTTAAAACAGCAACAAAATTGGAATCTTTTCACTACACAAGCTGTGCAATAATGTATGAAATGTATGATGTCATGTATGAACATTTCTGGTACGCGGCTTTGATAGTCAATCTTTTTTAATACAGAGCGCCAAAAACCGCGTTTTGGTTTTAACTTTTAAAAATTAGCTTTTGGCCACCAAAAGTGGTCATTGGGACCATAGTGCATACATCTGTACATAAATACATACATGCACACATATGCATCTATGTATTTACATTTCTTGCCAACAAAACACTTGCGACGCCGATCTGTCTGAGTTAGCATCCGCATCCACGGCATCTCCGGCATCGCCTCGTCACCCAACAAAGGCCGCAAACCACCCCCAAGACGGAAAAGACCGTTGAGCTACAATTTGTATTGTATTTCGCGAGACTGTTCGTTCAGTCTCTTTCATTGAATTCGAACAGGAACAGGCTACAGAAAACATAAAACAGGGTAGCGCAACCATAAAAATCAGCACATTATAATGGGTGTTAGGATGGTGGGGTGAGTGCACGAACAGGAAGTACATAGGTGTGTGTGTGTGTGTGTGTGTGTGTGTGCAAGAGAGTGCTGAATACAGACGCAATTAAGGACATGCACGCAATACGCGTGCACGCACGGCTGGATTGGAGTTGAAATTGAACTGCCTCTTGGAACTGGGTCCTGGCCGGCCGGGTGGTAGAGGGTGTACAATTCTAAAGCAGGGCGGAAACAACCCCAGAGCTGGCTGCCCTGCCGACGTTGGTGGTTGCTACACTCACAATCCCAGTCCCCGTCGCCAGTGCAAAAACGAAAACGTACACACGCCAAACAGCCCTTAGCTGCTGCTGCTGCTGCTCTTCTCTGTTTGGCAAGGATAATGGTCGCGTGCATCATAAAACGGTTGACGACCTCACTGAAATACATGCAGAGAACGTTGATTTCCAGCCTGGACGATCGCCCCTGCCCACATCGGGTATATGTGCACGTAGTTTCGATATACAAAAATCTTTGCAAAATGTAACATTTCGCCTGCGGATTGATCGATCAGCCTGACCGACGTCCTTTTTAAGGCCTTTCTAAATGGGGCAGCAAAAGCATGGCTGGATCGAACATTAAACTAAGTTTGGTCAGCTATACAAAGTTAAGAAACTGCTAAACAAACTTTACGGCTGCAATCAAGAATATACATACATATGTACATAAGCGCATTCAAATTCTATCTTCTGCAAGGCCATAATATTGTCAAAATGTGGCGAAAAGTCTCTCCGAAACTAATGCTGCCAGACTGATGCCGCCCCATTTAAACACATGTTAAGCCGACAACTCTGTGGCAGCACTGCCATTTCATTCTCTCTCTCTCTTATGTTTTTCTCTCTCTGATGTTTTTCTCTTTCTGATATTTTTCTCTCTCTCTGATATGTTGAGCTCGGCAACATGCCATCGTTGTATAGCAACATTCATAAAGAGTAGACTATTGCAACATTTGAATACCGTGGAAATATTGATATGTAAAATTGGTACACTGCAACGATATGTTGCATTATTTTGGGCTTTAACTTGAATAGGTCCTAGAAAATGGAAAGCTCAATACAATTATTGATAGCAGAGTATACAGGGTATAGCAACTTACATACCTTAACGCTGTGCAGCCGCATGCGTACGGTGCTGCCAGCAACATGCAACTAGGGTCGAGCAACATTCGCTAATTTTTTGAGGCAGCGAAGGGGCGTCGTTGTGTAGGAAACGGCCTTGCCGCCTCAATCATTTGGGCGCCGCGGACATTGAAACAACAAAAAAAATTTCCAGAATTCTGAAAAGTAATTCCGACTCGCTCCGCGCTGCCACCTAACGACTAACAATCTCGTGCTAAATGTGTGCTCTCTTTTGTAATTGATTTTTTTTTCGAAAGTGCAAAATAATCATAGTTGAGAACCAACCTCTTGGTCTCCTACACAAAGTAACCAACAAATCCGAAACGGAAACCCAATCCCGTGGGAACAGCAAAAACAACAGCAGCAGCAACCAAACTAAATGTAAGAATCTCTCGGATACCGGACCCCGCTCCCGTCTTGTGCAACCTAAACGGTTTCTATCAAACAAAAACAACAGCAACTGTGGCTACAAAGAAACACACATTGCTAAACCAAAAAATTGTTAAAATTGTTTGCCAAAATGAATGTGCGGCACTGCATAATTGTGCAATTATACACAGTGTATATTTGAGTGTATACATGCATGCATATTATATCCATGGTATTTTTTTTGCTGTAGTGTGTGTTTCTGGTTTTAAAAACTTAAACAATGTGCATTTTGGCATACAACAAAAACAAAGGTAGCGTCAGAAGTTGTGGGAAAGATGCAGAGAGTGAGGGCGAGAGAGAGTAAGATTGAGAGTGATCGTTTTTGGGTTGTGGGGCGCCTGGATAGATAGCCGGGGAAACCAACGGAGACTCTCTCTGGCTCCCTCTATGTAGTAGTAGTGGTGTAAAAATCTATTGCTAATATGAAGCTGCCATCGCTCTATGTGCTGTGTATCTGTAAACGCTCTCTCTCGCCAGGGCACGTTAAATACAAGGTAGGACGTGGGTGAGGAAAGCAAGCTATGGTACCGGGAGAGCTGCTACTGCCGTACCTTCTATCATGAAGAAACTATATAAGGAGGTCTCGTCGGAAAAATTAGGCAAACGTGCGAGTGAAAGGGCTCTCGCTGTAAGTGTGAGAGCAACGACAATGGAGTGTGCTGATTAATCATTTGAAGGCAATGTGAAAAAACATAATAATTGTTTAATAATTTAATTTTTAATAGTTTGCTACATAATCGTAGTCTGTTTTGAATAAATAAACATTTTGAAAAAGTTTGAAAAAACAATTTTTTTCCGCAACCGTCCTCCCGCGTCGACAAGCAAACGAGCACTGAAAATTAGGAAAAGCAACGAGTTACTCTGCCACCGACGAGGCCTCCTTATAGTTACTTCATGCCTTCTATTAAGCATGGCCTGTGCCTCCCATGTGTGTTTGTATGTTTGACTGAGACTGAGCGTCCGCTAGTACTAGTGCTGTGAAAAGGGCGCAGCTGGCATATCGATTTTATGGGGCAAGTGCAAGGAGCATTGTACGGAGTCTGAAACAACAAAAAATAACACTAAAAGTAGTCGACATTTTGTCCATTAACTGAAGTGGGTGTGTGCGGGGCAGGAAGGTGAGGGCATTCGCTAAAGTGAAAAATATTAATAGTAAACAAAACGCCGGTTGCCATAAAAAGCAAAACGCCCTTGTATGTGACTGTAGTTCACGCAGAAATACTCAACGCGTAGAAAACGCGCGGAAATACAAACTAGAACAGTTCCAAGCATATCGGAACATCCATGCCCAAAAAATTGTTTCTCAAAATATTAAGACAAAAACAAAAGCAAGGCGCGTGCTTTAGTTACAACAACAACAAGACCCTATAGATACAAAGTGCTTTTATGTGTGTGTGAGTAGAGTCTCTCACTCTCTCTCTCTGCCTAACTCGCTGTTTGTGTGCGTGCCATACTGTTTCGTTATAACAAAAACTAATTTAAACCCACGCAGCCATGTAGGTATACATATATGTATACACATGTGTGTATGTATAATAACAATAGCAGCTGAGGCAGCCATACAGTGCATTTTGGAAAGGAGTGTGTAAGGAAGGGAGGAGGACGGATGGCCACTGTTGCCGGCCTCCTGCTCTTCCCGCCATACATACACCATTCAAATCAGTGCAGCAGCCACTGTGCAAAGGAAAGAGAGAGAGAGAGTAAGACAGCGAGAGTTAAAATCAGCATTGGTATTGAAACATAGCAAAAATAGCAATCCATCCGTTTAGTGGAACAGAAATTGTATAACAACAAAAATATGTGTACTGCCGATACATATATATACGTATGTAAATTTGTTGTTGATGTTTTTTTTTCGAGTGAAATGTAATTTTTACTCTGAAAGTGTGTGTGTGTTTCTCCACCCCCGTCTCCCTTGGTGTGGTTGTAAATCGATAGAATCGATTCACGATCAAGCAAAGTCATACAAACAAACATTTACCGCTACATTCGTTTTGTTATTCTTTACCGTTTTTTGTTTTTGTTCCCATCAGACAGCAACACCGACGACGACGAGGGGGCCAGCGATTATTTATTGGCCTTATAACAAAAAACTGCATAAGGAAGAGAGGCCTGGTCCAGTTTGAGAGAGTGAGCAGGAAAGTGAACGAGAGGAGGCAGCGCCGTGTAGAGCGCAGGCGCGTAAATCCAGGATTCGAAGTCCAGCGAGAGACAAAGAGAGAGAAAGCACACATTAATTCCTGAATTTTCTGGCCATCGAGCAGCAATATAAAAATCCGTGGACTACCTCCCTCATCCGCAACACCCCGCAACGACACGGCTGTAACCAACTAAACAGAAAACAAGTGAGTATTTGAAGATGGGGAAGAAATAAATGTACATATGTATGTATGTATTATATCGTCTATGTGTGTATACATAAGTATAAAAAAAGGACAAATTGCAGAAAGGGTGCGGTGCTGAAATTGGTGAAAAGAGAGTTTTTATCTGTGTGTGTGTTCGTTCATTTAACCTTTTGACTCTTTCTTCCGTATTCGAGAAAAGGTGCGAATTGGAACCGCGCTTGGTTCAATGTCAACTAATGTAATCGAACCCATAGTTCCACTGATCATCTGATCAGCTCCTAACATCAACTAGTTCCGTGAATTGCGGCTGAATATCAGCAAGTAAAAGCCGTTACCCCTACCGTTACCGTTACGGCGTTGCCACATCTCATGTAAATGTAACATAGTGGGGTGGTAATGCTCACTGCGTGAATTTAACCCTTAAGCTGCTGCAAGTTTCCTGTTTTCTTTTTGCAACAGAATTATTACAACTTGCTTCTTGGTCGGTTCTAAGGGTTGGTTTGAACAGCGTTGCGCCAGCATGCACACACACACAACTTGGGCTCACACCGGGTCAAGAGCGTGTGGGGTGGGTGGGGGTTTTACTAGCTCAAATGAACGACGAGCGGTTGCTCATTTTTCGCTGAAACACAAAATTTTCGGCACTTTTCCTTCCTTTTGTTAAGGGGTGCGCTTTTGTATCCTGCCCTCTCTCCCGTATTACATAACTGGATTGGGTAGGGGTATATAAAACTATGTATATGTGCATATGTCTTTGTGTGTGTGTGCCTGTAACAATTTCCCGTTTCCAGAAGGGGGAGAAAGAGCATTGAATGAAAGAGCCCGGCCATGTCCTGCTCCTGCTCCTGCGCTCAGAAGCATCGTGTGCCTGGTACGCAGCGGATCTGTTCTTGCAGCGGAAAAGGAACAACACGTAAAGGACCAGGAGAGGCAATTGAAATTGAAACATTAACCGAATTGAAACAAAAATTTAAGCAATCTAGATACACGGAATCCAAACAGAAACAAAGAAATCAGAAAAATCAAAAAAAAGCACCAGCAAAAATCAGACAAGTTATTTTCCACAGCGGCGAGGTGTGTGCTTGTGTTTGTTTTCGAGTGCTTTGGCCTCTGTGCAGCGTGTGGTCAGTGTGTGAGTGAGTGAGTGAGTGCGTGGGTGACAGTGAGAAGAGAAGTGCGAAGTGATAGATAGAACAAGTAAGTTGGCCGCTGGGCGGCGCCAGTGAGCAAAGCTCCTTCAGCTAACCGTTAACCCCAGAGCTAACCCCAGGACCAGGGCTGCAAGAGCACGCCTTAAAGTGATTTGACTCCCTGGTGCCACTTTAATATGTAGAATATTAAGTATAACTAACTAACTAACACCGTACTTACTAGCAGTAGCCGTATAACAACTAACACAACTTGCAAATGGTTTAATCTTGACATTTAACTACTCTTTCCATACGCCTCCCCCTGCGTTGGTCCCGCCATCGCCTCATCGTCACATCCAACTCAACTCAACCCCACCGATTGCCCCTCACCCAGTGGACTTTATGATGGCAAACACAGGAGCCGCTGGCGGAGTGGATACACAGACACAACTGATGCAGAGTGCAGCCGCCGCAGCGGCCGTTGCAGCCACCAATGCAGCCACCGCCCCGGTACAGAATGCGGCCGCTGTCGCAGCCGCCGCCCAACTGCAGCAGCAGCAACAGGTACAGCAGGCGATTCTGCAAGTGCAGCAGCAGCAGACACAACAAGCGGTGGCCGCGGCAGCCGCCGCAGTCACGCAGCAGCTCCAGCAACAGCAGCAGGCCGTGGCCCAGCAACAGCAGGCACAGCAGCAGCAAGTGCAACAGCAAGTCCAGCAGCAGCAGCAGGCGCAAGTGCAGGCAGTGGTGGCGCAGCAGCAAGTGCAGCAGCAGGTCCAGCAAGCGGTAGTGCCCCAGCCGCAGCCTCCGCCGAACACCAACGGCAATGCCGGAGTGCCGCAGAACGGAAGCAACGGCAGCACGGAGACGCGCACAAACCTGATTGTCAACTACTTGCCGCAGACGATGACGGAGGACGAGATCCGCTCGCTCTTCAGCAGCGTGGGCGAGATCGAGTCCGTAAAGCTGATACGTGACAAGTCACAGGTCTACATTGATCCGCTGAATCCGCAGGCGCCCAGCAAGGGCCAGAGCCTGGGCTATGGCTTCGTCAACTACGTGCGGCCGCAGGATGCCGAGCAGGCGGTCAACGTGCTGAATGGCCTCCGTTTGCAGAACAAGACGATTAAGGTTTCCTTTGCACGGCCCTCTTCGGACGCCATCAAGGGCGCCAATCTGTACGTGTCCGGACTGCCCAAAACAATGACCCAGCAGGAGCTAGAGGCAATATTTGCACCCTTCGGTGCGATCATCACGTCGCGTATCCTCCAGAACGCCGGCAATGATACCCAGACAAAGGGCGTCGGCTTCATACGCTTTGACAAGCGCGAAGAGGCCACTCGGGCCATTATCGCCCTTAACGGCACAACGCCTTCCAGCTGCACGGATCCCATTGTTGTGAAGTTCTCCAATACTCCCGGCAGCACCAGCAAGATCATCCAGCCGCAGCTGCCCGCGTTCCTCAATCCGCAGTTGGTGCGCCGCATTGGTGGCGCCATGCACACGCCGGTTAACAAGGGGCTTGCCCGCTTCTCGCCCATGGCTGGCGACATGTTGGACGTGATGCTGCCCAACGGATTGGGCGCGGCGGCGGCGGCTGCCACCACGCTGGCCAGCGGACCGGGCGGCGCCTATCCCATCTTTATTTACAATCTGGCGCCCGAGACAGAGGAGGCGGCCCTGTGGCAGCTATTTGGTCCTTTCGGGGCAGTGCAATCCGTGAAGATCGTCAAGGATCCCACAACGAATCAGTGCAAGGGCTACGGCTTCGTCTCCATGACGAACTACGACGAGGCGGCAATGGCCATCCGCGCCCTCAACGGTTACACCATGGGCAATAGGGTGCTTCAGGTCAGCTTTAAGACCAACAAGGCCAAGTAGGAGATGATCCCCGATCCGCGAGGATGGGAGGGCCGTAATTACATATAGTCTACACTATATTTCCCACATGCGCAGTTCCCTTAAGTCTCCAACAGAGACACTCACACACACACAAACACACATAGTCTCACACTTACAAACACACACACAAACACACACATATATAGATATGCATGGTATAACGGTAACTAAGCGCAACAAAGAGTATGTGTAAAACACACGCGAAACCAAAAAAACCACAAAAAGCGAACGAAAGAAAGCATGTAAATGCGAGAGAGCTCTCGTTAAAGGGTAGCCAGGAGATGGAGTACCAACACTGACTCTCTCTTAAGCGTCGACACAACGAAAGGGGCGGCCCACATCCTTGTAAACCTGTCAATCCCGACCATCCTGTAATCCGTATATGTACCACCACAAAACTCGAATCTAAATCCCAAAGAATAGTCCCAAATTGATGAAGGCCACCTCCGCCAAAAAGCCGTTGCAATAGCAAAATTCTTCTTGTTTAGCATTTAAGTAAAGAATCATTAACTAAAACAAAACGAAAAAGCTAAAGTGTGAGAGAGAGAGAGAGAGTAATACGAGTAGAAGAAGAAGAAAGAGTAGAAGATGAAGGCATAAAGCATAACAAAGAAATCAACAAAACGAAAAAAAGCCCCCAAAGAAAACTTTAAGAGAAAAACACAACTCTAAACAAAACTCCAAACTAGCAAAAAGAAAACAAAAACAAGAAGCAAAGAATTTTAAAAATGTATTTAAATTAAGTAAAACAGCAATGAAATCTTCCAAAACAAATGACAACAAAATAATCTGTTAGTAAAACACTCCAACAATTTTCTACCATTAGCGAGGAATATGAAGAAGGTACTAATCGAGTTCAGTGTCTAGGTAATATGATAACAATGTAGGGTGTCTGTGTGTGTTGGTTTCTGAAGGACATCGGTTCGGCTTGATGCTGCAGGGTGATTCTGGCAAAGTATTTGAAGATTCTATATAGTATATATGTATACTCAACATGGAGGCTGCTACAGTATTACAAGAGAAACAAAAAGCTACATACTTAAGCGATGTGCAACAAAAAGTTCAATACTTATATATATATATATATTTTATATATATATATATATATATATGTCTAATCGCATGATAGTTATATATCAACCATATAGATATACACCTACATATGTGCATATACAAGTGTAGATGTGTATACAATTTTACAAATTTTGTTAGTGTTCTTTTTTTGTGTATGTTTCTTAAAATTTAAAGGGAGTAGGAGATTAGGGAGTAAAGTGATGTGAAAGATAAGAGGAATGTCAGACCCAGATCAAGCTTAATTTGTGTCCTTTACACACACACACACATGCAACACACAAAAAAACACGAACACACAACACACAAACACACACACACACACTAATAGCAGTTAGAACTGTAAAAACTTGGCGTAAAAAAGAGGAAAGAAACGTAAAGAAAAGCAAGAGTAATACAATAATTTATGCGCAAATTTGAAATGTTTTACTAAAGTAAATAATTGTTAGTGAATATTTAATACTATAACTATGTCAAGTGTGTGCATGCATCTATATGGATATATAGATGCGTGCAACCAATATATACATACATACATACTTTATCTAATGTATAGTTCAAGGAGCAAATAAGCGTCGAATATTTGCTAAAAACCATACCGTTTTTTAGCGTTTAACCAAAAGACAAAAGCATAGCACAAAAGATGAAGAAACTAAAACAAACAAGTACAGCCACCACACACAAAAAACAAACCACTTTTATATGACAAAAGTTTAAAACAAATTAAAAGCAAAGGGATAAAATTAGGTATGAAATAGGTACATACAAACAAAAGCATTAGCAAAGCGATTTCTCTAGCAAAGTAAGTTTAAGCGAAAACTTAATAGGATTCAAGCGAGATGCAGATAACTAAGCACATTTACCCCGTACCACCCCGAAAAAAAATCCCAAAAAGCTTTTGCGTTGATTTATCATCAGTTTTATTCACTTGAAAAGTTTTGGTTACTTCTGTTGATTGTTAAGCGAGAGAGTGGACACACAAGTAAAACACAAACAGACACACAGATATATATTCAACTGTAAGCCATGTACGATTTCAATTCAGAATTCTATATTTCGATTAAGTTTTGTTTGATTTCTTTGTTTGCTTTGTGTAAAAATCGGAAATGGAGGCTCCTGCATACGCATACACCGAACCGAACAGAACATATCCATTAACAGTTCCCATAACCTGACAAGAACGGACCTCATCCATACATCCGACTACAAACCTTAACCCAAACCATGCATATTTATAACAATGTTTTGTGTTTTAATCTATATTGATTTCTTTATGAAACTATATAAAAGACCAACCCTCCTTCCCCGAACCAAAGAGAGTGCCCAAATTTGATTTCTCTCTTCCCGAATAGTGAAAATTATTAACTTAAGTTTTGATCAAAACCAAACTGAACCGAACATAACCGAATCCCCAGCAAGGGGCAGGAGTAGGAGGTGGGGCCACTTAGAAATTGATTGAATTCTGCTTATGATTAATCTACCTAGAATATATATATTTATATGTTTACCATATATCCCTAAACATAGTACCTTTTTTTTGTAACTGTAGGCCGAGCAAGGAAAGGAATTTTTTTTTTGTTTTCTTTGTTTGAACAAAATTTGCAACAAGAAATCTAGTCAGAAGAGATGGAAAAGGAGAAGATGAGGATGTAGAGAAGCATGAAAACCAATATTTGAGCCAGCAGTAAATGAGAGGAAAGAGAGTTAAATTCAAGATCAAACCAAAAGTACTAAGACAATTTATATCTAAAACTAAGCATAGCGAAATGATTGATTTATTGATTGAGCCAAGCCCACACCCTCGCCCCACAAAACGCAGTAGAGAGCAAGCAAAAAATATATTCAGCGAGATCAAGTCCTTGCGCTCTTCTCCTGACTTTTTGCTTGATGTTTCCTGCCAACCTGCTATATATTTTTAAACAATCTGCTAGTTCATTTATTTAGCACAATACACATTTTACAGATATATAAATATACAGTGTGTATATCATATAAAGGAAAGTGCACAACATGTCTAGGAAATCCGTTTTAATTGAATTTTGAATGTGTACGTGCATCTATATATATATATATCTGTGTTATGTGTATGCTATATATATATTTACATATATACATACATATATTATTTAATTACCCCATTCTTTATCTTATCTATATGTATGCTTTTTTTTGTCATCAATGATTTAATTAATTGTATTAATTATAATTCTTGTGCAATAGATTGCAATTTACGAAAACAGCAACACATTTCATGCATCTCAATTTAACAATTACAAATTATAATTTCAATAATAAGAAACAAATAAGCAGTCGAATAAGCATCAGAAATATCAACAGAAAATAAATATAAAAAAAAGAAGAAAAATAATGTGAAGAATACGAAGGGTAGAACCGAACGATCGATGACGACCGTGCAGTTAAACCCCATTATTATTCTGTAAAATCATAAAATAACAAGATCAAGATATACAAGATTTCATATATTTTTTTGCGTGTAATTTTACAAATGTAAGCGATTTTTCAATGTACATTATGTTTGTTCAAATGTATATGCATATTATTTATATTTATACCTCTCATCATTTTTTCTTTACGTAATTTAAGTGATCGAACAAAGAACCGACGGAACCAAGAGCAGAACAAACTTATTTATTGTATTTTTTATGAATTATGTAATTTAATGTAATGCAATTTGAGTTGAATATTCCTTTGACTTTCGACCAAAGCGAAGAGGAACTTGATGAAGAATATAGCCTAATTATACAAACCCATAAACACACACCCACACACACACTTTGACACATACACACAAACATGAACAAGCAGCGGGAGAGAGAATATGGAGCAAGATGGAGGAGAATGCGAGACCGCTATGTGGCACACCCAAATGCAACTCTTGGCAATGTTTCAATTCACTCGTCCCTCCACCTATATCTTTTTCCCTCTCCCTCTTTGGGGCCCTTCGATGAACATTTAAATTTTGTTTAATTTATAATTTTAATTTTGTATTTTATAATTTGTTTTTTTAATCCAAATTTTAACATTGTTTCAAGGTCGACTTCGATTTGTAATTGCAACAGGGGGAAGTAGTACTCTCAGTAATGCACCTATAAGCGATGTACGATCCTTATGAATCGAAATTACCATCAAATCGAATGGCAATTACAATTACAATTATGATTATGTTTATGATTTAGTTTGATTTTATTTTTCAATTTGATTTTTATGTCTTTTATGGTTTTTGATTTAACTTAACTCCACGATTTGTGAAATTGTGCTCGACTATGATAATATCCATTATATTTACGTTTACACTTATGATTTCATTTGATTTCCGCACCCAAAACGTAACAAGAGCAAGAAGCCAAAACGAAAAAATTTTCAATAAATGAAACACTTGATGGAAATTTTTGCATACTTATTTTTATTTATATTATATATATTTCAATTTGTTTATTTGTTTATCGTTTCTTTAAGTTGTATCATTTCTGTTGCCTTTCTTTTCTGTATTTTCTTTTTTCGTTTCTTTTTTCCGAAACTCTCGACGTTTTATCATACTACTATGCGAGTGGACTGTACCCTGAACATTGGACTTGAAACTGGACCACAGCCCCAGGGGCGGGCTTGCCATCTGCCAGTATATCCTTCTCCTTATCTCCATCTTTCCACCTTTGTTTTTCTCTCTTTATTTTTTACACATACACACATATACTCGTACACACACAAACTGACACAGAGCTAGTCAAGCAGAGAAGCCGTCGGAAACCGTTGATCTCAGAAAAAGACATTGCGCCAGTACTTGTCCTAGGCCTAGTTTTAGCATAATCCCCCCGACTCGCACGCGACTCTCACTGAGGACTCCCTCTCTCCCCAAATGCATTCCAATTAAAACGATTTCAGTATGTTTTCTTCTTTCGGTTTAGAAGATGCGATATTATTTGTGTGCAAAACGGGGGAATACTCGTACTTATAATTTTGTGTAATGCCATTATGCTTAATGAATCACGATTATTATTCCTAGTTTAGTTTAGTTTAGTTTAGTGGTACGACTGAGCCGAGTCAGTTCCAGAGCCAGAGCCAGAGAGCAGAAATTGAACGCCTGTGGCGGAAGTACAGTTGCGCCTCGCTCGGACTAATATTGTAATTGATTGTATGATTTTTGAGTCTGTATCTTTGCCTAATTGTGTCTGTACCTTTTTGTAATTTTTTTAAACAATTGACCTGATTTGTTCCACATCTAGATCGCAGTTTATCTATAATTTTCAAAGGGCGGTGAGCCGGGCGAACCGTTGCCGATGCCGATAACGATAGCGATACGATTACACAAATGATACCGTTAATAATCATGACAGCAACAACAACAAAAAAGCAGATATATATAAATATATATATACACATATATATAAATATATAAAAAGATTATGATTACGATGATGATGATGATGATGATGACGAGGATGAAACTATTTAATTTATTTTATTAACATATTTATATCGATTAATTAATTAATAATATTTATCACACATTTCAAATGATATTTCAAAATGGAAACAATACAAAACCAAACCAAACAACAACCAAAAAAAAAAGAACAACCAAAAAAATGAATACAAGCAAAAGAGAAAAGAAGATATTAATATTATAAATGTATTTCAAAATATATGATTATGAGTTTTTCTTGCTTTTGCATATATATATCTCTCTATATAGTACTTATATATCAGAACACACCAAGCTCTTTATTTTGATTGATTCTGTTTCCATTTTATTCTTTGATTCAGGTTTCAGTTCAGTTTCACACTTTTGTTCCCCCCTTCAAATTGGTATCTGTATCTGATTCGGTTCTTTTCCATTTAGTTTCTCGTCCATTTTTTGTCCTTATAAGTTTCTGTTTAAGCTCGATTAAATTCTGTTTTAAATCGACTTAAGTTTCTGTTCAAGTTACATTCATTTTAGCAGTCTGTCTCTTTCTTTTTCAGTTTCCATTCGACTGTTATGTTCTTAAGTTGTTTAAGTTTACGTTTTTTTAAGCACTGGTCTGTTCTGGGTCCCATCTTTGTCCTTGCCTTCTGTTCTTTGGTATTCGTTTCTCAAACACAAATATTTTGTTGCAGTGCATCACACACTGACACACAAACCCACACGTACACACCCACGGACACTATCTCTCTCTCTCTCTCTCTCTCTCTCTCTATAAATATATTTCTCTTTCCGAAATTTGTTTCAGTTTGTTGTGTGCTAGAAAAGTTGACCCCCGCCCTTATGCTCTTATGATTTCGCTCAGTGTAATTTGAACGTACGCTTCTTGGTCCCACTGTACCCATGAGCCGGAAGCTAAATATCGCAAAATGGCTGTCAATGGCTGAGAAGGAGGAGAACCAAATATGATCTGATTTTGACATTTGAGTTGTTGATTTCGTACCCGTACTACTTTCCCCATCCGCGCCAGTATCTCTCCCAGGGTAGATGATTTTCGTTTTCAGATCTTTTCAGTTCAGTTCGTTGTTTCTTGTTGCCGTTGTTATTGTTGTATTGTTGTACCTCACATACTTTTATTGTTTCGTCTGATTTTTCGGTAAGTAATTCGAGAGACAAAAAAAATCGGAGGAAGAACAGACAGACACGGTGCAGAAGATGAGGCAGAGAGCCACCCACCCACCACCATTCTCAACCATAGAACCAACCATTCAATCGAACAAAAACCGATCCGAACAGAACTCTGCTGTGTACACACCCCAAATGAACATTTTGTCGGCATTCAAAAGAGCAAAAGTAACTGATGATTTCACTAAATGATTTCAATTCTCTTTTTATTAATCTATTTGTAGCCCGAAAACTGAAACACAAGAAATACCAGCAGCAAAACAAAAGAAATAATATATTTTTACAAAGCATTTTCTAATTTGTTTCTTTCTCTTGATTTATTTTCAGGCGTGTGTTCTTGTTGTTCGTTCGATTTTCAATTGAATTTATGCAAAAAGAAAAAAAAACAACCGTAAAAAACAAAAGAATAGAAAACACTTGACACATTTCTTCTTCGATTGAATTAGTTAATTGGTTAATTGATTAAAGCCGATAATGATTGTGTAATTCTATTGATTCATTGATACTTTAAACTTGAATATTGATTGTAATTATTTAATGCATAAACCACGGAAAATCCCATACTCCAACTACATCCCAAACCTCCCCATCGATTGATGTATGTATGTTTGTATGTACATTTGATGTACATACATACATAGTATTTGTGTATTACCACTCACAGCCACACCCAAGCACACCCAAGCACACAACCACACACACAGAGATACACACTACATAACGCTGTACTTATTGTAACACTTCGGATGAAAAAAAAAACCTTAGCTACTGATACATACATATATACTTTTCCATTTCCAAGAGAGCTTTTCTAGTTTCTAGATTTGATTTTGATCAAGCAATGTTGCACCATCCCCACAAACCAATTCACAATCCACAATCCACAATCCCAAGCCGCCAAGCCACTCAAAGCAAGCAAAAAAAATAACTTTAAGTTAAACAGATGATGGATAACAGTATATTTATCTGGTATTTCTGTGGGATCTGTGTGATGTGCCGTCATGTAAATATTTATACCCAAATCTAATTTCGATTTTCGTTTATCCTCCGAATTGTCCACTCTTTGTGAGGTTTGATCAGTTCTTGAGTTTACTCTTTCTTAAGCTGTACTATGAAATTCAATGCAAAGGCGATGGCGATCTTTACATTTTCTGATTTGAAATTAAGTTTTTTCGGTTTTATCGATCGGTTTGGATTGTTTCTTTGAGTAAAGCAACCCATCCAAAGTCCAACCCATGCAGCACAGCCCCAGCCCCTGCCCGCTCCGACACCATCCGACACCCGTTGAGGTCATGTATGTATGTATGTGTTATTAGCCTTAAATATACTCCGATAGTCGTTTGAACCTAGCTTAGAGCGCCATATAGTAAATAGAACAGAAATCGTGGCGCAGCCGAATCGATCGTAGTGCTCGAATTACTTTTTCTTTGATTTTAGAGGAATCCTTTGATCCTCACACGATTTGTTTGAATTTGGGTGATCTCCGAACCGGGTCCGATTTCGGATCTCGGTCCATGTTCGTTTCTGTTAATTGTTTTTCATTGTTTCGATTTAGAAAAGAATTCGAAGCCCACAATTTTCCAAGCTCGTAAGCAAAACGACTAAACTGCCAAACCAAAAAGCAATATTTAATTGTAAAGAACTTTATAAATAAGACGATGAAAGGTTGATAGCAACTAAACCAAAGACTGAGGCAAACGCAGATCAAAAAAAAAGAAAAACAAAGCCTAAGAAAAATAAAAATACTAACTAGACAACAAAAACAAAAGAAAAACCAAATCAAAATCCAAATCCAAAGAATCGAAAAACAAAAAAATTAATCCAAGCAGAAAGCGAGAGAGTGAAAAAAGAAAATCAAAAAGTAAAATCTAAAACAAAATATTTGTAGACCGTTAAGCCAACTGTGATAAGGTGCCAAGGCAGCCGACTCCCCCGCCTAAGCCCCGCCCTTCCCACCACCACCACCACCCCACACCAAACAGCCCAAACCCCCCAAAACCCTCCCCAAAGCAGAGAGAGACCCAACTGATAGGAAAACATTAACATAGCCATACCATAGCCGTAAGCCCTCCTCTGTCTAGATGTAAGCGATCCAATAAATAAATCAATGCAACACTCAGAGAGATCAGAGATGGTGGAGATCATAGATGGAAAGATGTAGCGACGGCACTCACCAGTTGGGAGCGATCTCGTTGAGGCCCGCATGCTGCCAGGTTGTGCGAAGCTGCTCCAGCAAAAAGGAGACAGGCATTCCATGTATATTTCCCGACTGCGAGGTGCTGTGCAGATTGATATCCGCATGCGCATCGATCCACACCAGAGACAGATTGGGTGTATGCTGCAGATGACCGGCCACAGAGCCTGCAAAAGTGGATCAGACCCGGATCAGATAGACCCACACACAAGAATATTCGCGTACTCACCGAAACCGATGGCATGGTCACCGCCAATGGCCAGAAACTGCGAATTCTGCTGCAGCATAAGCTTCACCTGCTCGATCAGGGCCCGATTGCAGGCCATGAAGTCGGCATAGTTGCGGATGTGATGATAGTGGACGCGCTGCTGCTGCAACAGTGTCTCATCGACGGCATACTGCAGGTTACCATAGTCCCGGATCACAAGTCCATCTAACAATCGATGGTGTCCGATCGATCCCATCGATGAAAATGCCGAATAAAGTTTCAGAATTCAATTCAATTTCAATGTGGTTTTGTCTTGGCGTTGGGTTTTGGTGGGGTAATTGTCGACTCGACTCCATTCCACTCCACTCGACTCCACTCACCGTGACTGCTCTGAAGCACTTGTCGCAGATTGCTCTGGCGCAGCAGATCCGGCGCTAGCTCAACGCCCTGTTTGCCCTGGCCCTTGGCAAACGGCACCCCAATGATGCCCAGACTCTGTTCGGCCACCACGGAGGCCTTAGCCCTGCTGGAGTTGCTGCCACTGCCAATGCTGGTGGTGCTCTTGCAGCGCACGAGGCAGCGCAGACACCTTGACGCTAACTTTTGACTCGCCAACATGCTAGCTGGTCTGTTCGCTTCGCTTAAAATCGCACAACTGAGGCAGAGGCGGCGACTACGACGACGACGACGACGACGACGGCAACAACGTTGCCAGATGAGAACTATCATCTTAGGGCGTCGTCTGATAATGGCCTGGCGACAGTTCAGATCGGTGATTGAAGCCGCGTGAAGGTTGCCCCCGACTTGGGTATGGCATGGAATTGAACTGAGCGTCAATGGGAGAGCTGAAAGCTTACGATGTTGTGCCAGCGATAAGGCGCTACAGATAACCTTGATCCTGGCGGCACTGACGACAACAACGATGACAATGGACAGTGTACAATGCTGTAGATACTCTCTCTCTCTCTCTCTCGCTACAACCCCACCATGGGAGTGTTGTTACAAAGAGCCATGTGATTCATTTGATCGTTAACTGATTCAATTGATTCTGATATAGATGCGAACTAGGACTATGCCATGCGTAAAGGTTAATCAGAGCTAAATAGGTAGGTACATTATGCTTTTATTTAGATAATTGCTTACATAGCTATAATTGCCGTATTTTGTTGTGGATATGTATACGATAGAAGTACATAAAATATATGTATAAATAATCATGGATACTTATGCAAGTAAATGCTGCACCCTTGGCTAATTAACTATACCGCCATAGCATTACTCCTTCCATCGATTTCAGCTTGCTTTGTCTCGTCTGTAAAGACTATTTAAGATCATGCAGTGCCACAGCTATGGACATATATAATGTAAATATATGTATATGCTATTTACATAATTATGTATGGGTTGTCTGCTTAGATTTGCATTTGGTTTTGTTCACTTTTTTGGGGACCTATATATGTATATGTATATTTAAGAGGGTATCAAGGCCATTTGTTAACTGTTATGTTCGGGCCGTTACTTTCTGAGTGATTTTCCATGTATTTAGACGGTTGATTTATTGAAGACACATCGGAAACAGATCGGCTATACATAGTACAGACTTCTGTTTGTAACTGGAACTGAAGAAGAAATTCAAATGGAATAAGTTCTTAAAGTGAGCCACAAGTAAGACCTAAATAGTGTTATTTAATATGTAATTAAAGCTCAATTATCTACACACAAGCACACAGCACAAAGTATATTAAAGTTCAGGCTTCCAAACAAAAGTTATCTATTTTTTCTAAGATTAATTTTGATGTAATTATTTTACCATGCCGATTCATCAGCGGTTCAATTTATGTCTGTAATACATTTGCCTATCATTTAGAAATGTATAGTTATATATTATGTAACAGCAATAATCTTGGCTATTAAATATCAAGTGACGGAGCCATAATTTAAATTTACAAAAATTTAGAAGAGTATAAAATTAAATATTTTTAGCTGCCATTTAAATCTTGGCTGAATTTAAATTCTTAAATGGTTACGAATAATTTTTTGGTTTTAAATCTGTTACAATCTGCCTGCATGTCCATGTCCTCTCATATTGCTGTGATACGCACTGTACACACGAAAGGGTAAGCTGGAATCTTTGTTTTGGCAGTCACCGAATATATGTACATATGTACATAAATACATATGCATTTACATACGTACATATATGTATATATATGCATATGTTGTATAAATTTCAATTATTTCGATAGATTCGTGTCTTCTTTAGATGCTATTTTAAAATTGCTTCTGCTGTACTCTGGTTAGAATTGCATAAGTAGGCTCTCAGTCTTAAGTTAAGTTGCGATTATGATTACAATTACGATTAGGGTTTCTCCCGCAGAGAGATTCGCCAGGGCTTGAGAGCGGGGTTGGGAGTTGAGCTACGCTGGGCTGGGTTGGGCTAGGCTGGAGTTCTTCCATTTTCTATATTAAGCTGGACATTGCAGGCGAATATTATTACAAAAAATAACATTTTCCTAAATATTAAATCGCACGCGTCAAATAAAAAAATACATTCTCATAAATAATTCATATCGAATAATTAATAACTATTAGTTACATTTACAGCACATAGAGCACGACCGTGATCTGTACTTTGCAATCGTAACTGGGTAATAAATATTTGCGGCTACAGCTGCGGATTTCTTTTATCAACTCAATTGAAAGGGAAACCATTGCATCAGCATCAAACTTTGCTGCGAACCTTATTTTTTGTAACCTTTTGGGAATTGTTTACCGCAGCTGTAAGATTAATTAAAAAAAACAAAAAAAAACAAAGGAAGAGCAATCAATGCCTTTGCTTGGGCTTTTCTTGAAAACGTTTTGAATCACAGTTTTGTTGTGTGGTGTTGATGTCTGCTGTCGCTGCTGCTGCTGCTGCTGTTGGGGGTGAGCTGTGGGCCTGGGCCACTGCCTAGTGACGGCGCGGCTTGCCATGCTGGTGCAGCATGACAATCTCATCGCCGCTGTCATCGGCCACATCCAACTCGGGCTCCATGCGCGGCCCATCCTCGTCGTCGTCCTCGTCCCCGTCATCCTCCTCATCCGTGTGCAGAATTCGCTCCAGATGCTCCTCATCAAAGTACGGCTGAATGGTCATGCCACCTGCAGAACGAAATACAAAAATGAAATGTAAATCAAATCATTCAGTTGTGAAAGTGATGGCAACCCACGCTTGATGGGAGAACGAAAGAGCTCCGTTTCGCCGTCATCGCCCGCATCGTCCTCCTCCAGGTCAAAGTGTTCCTTGCTCTTCTGTGGCAGCAGCGAGAAGTTGTAGTACGGCTTGTTGCCCCGATGGCGACGATAGAACCAGAATTGAGCGCAGAGCACGCACACGACAACGCCGACGATGATCATTATGCTGGCAAAGATGATGAAGAGAAAGCGCGGCAGACCGAACACGTGCTCGTTGAACTTCAGATGGAAGACGACATTCTCTGTGGGCAGTCCTCCCTGGGCCAGGTGCAGCTGTCGCGTGGCCTCGAAGTGACGCGGCGCCTCCACCTTGAGGCTCACTGTGCCGAGGGGCACGGCGGACAGGCGGTATTCGCCCAGGCTGTTGGTAAAGTTGCGCAGCCGCTCGAGCCCTGCCGGCGCAGTGACGGACACCTTGGCATTACGAATGGGATGGTTGCCCTCGTCGAGGACGACGCCGACAATGCTTGTCGTGAACTTGGAGCCGACACCCGTCACGGAGAGCGCAGGATTATTGCTGGGCAGCTCCTCGACCTCGCCGCGTATCAGGGTGAATGGGTGCAGGCGGATGACGCCCAGATCGAGCAGCTGGTTCTGCTGCACCTCGGCCTTGATAACCTGCGACGCATAGTTGGGCGCTGTCACCTCCAGGCCGTACAGGCCGCGGGGCAGCATTAGCTGGAAACGAGCCGCATTCCGTGTTACATTATACACCATTTTGTGCTCCAACAAACGGATAAAGGCCTCGCGCAGCGGCTGCCCCTCATTGTTGTGCACAAGGCCAGTGACTCCGGTTTGGACGAGGCCCAGGAAGTTCTTGATCTTGTCAATGTTCTTGCGCCACACCGAGGCGATCTGCTTGTGGTCGGGCATGCGGCAGCACGAAACGCCAAGTGTGTACATGGGCATGTTGTACATTTTGTAGAGAAGGTTCGTAAGGCGATCGCTGGTCTCGCGATGCAGCTGCCTGGTGGCCGAGGCGCTGCACTGCAGCGGCGAGAAGTTGAATTCCGTGCGCTGGATGCTGTGAGCGAACTTCTCCAGTATGGAGTCGCCGCGCGGGAAGCCCAGCTCGGAGCTGCCCGCACTAAAGGTGAGCATCAGGTCGAAGCGTTCGCTTTGCAGAAACTGCAGTAGCATTTTGGGTCCCGGCTCCATTTCGGGACTCAGCAAACGCTCGGCCAGCTCATCGCCCAGCACAGGATCGCACACAGAGGAGCTACATATGGCGGGAAAGTGATTTAGAGATCAGGCTTAGAGTTCTATCTTGGGTCACACTCACTTGGTGTTGTACAGGTCAAAGACCTCCGGGAACTTTTCCGTTTGCGGCAGAAAGTAGATGACAGTTCGCTGGAGCACCTGCATTACGGTGGCATCCTGCAGCTTGTAGCCCTCCACCAAATGACGAATGAGATTCAGCATCAGCTCCCTGCCCAAGGGCGCCGCTGTGTCGTACATGGAGCTCACCACCAGCATCTTGTACTTGTGCTCCTCGGGCTCACCAATCTGTCGGGGAAATTATGCAATGAGAAAAGTTCGTTTGTGGAGGCAGACACCCACTCACATCGGATGTCATCTTGAGGTAGTTGAAGTAACGACTGAACTCGTTGTCCGCATAGCCAAAGCTTGCGATTTGTCCATTCTGATTCTCCAGCTCCGCCAGGCGTGAGCGGATCTCGGCGTTCGTGTGGTAGCGTGTGTTCACCACATTCTCGATTATGCGAAAGTCATTGGCCGACGCCCAGTGCTGGGGATCGTCGGGCATGAGGGTAACGTCCAAGCGCATGTTGTATGGTTCCGCTGCCGGCACCTCCACTTCCACGCGTAGCGGGGCATAGTTGTCCCCCAGAACGGTGACGTTGTGCTGGCCGGGCAATGCGAGCTTCCAGTAGTCGCCGAATGTCTGGCTAAAGGTGGAATGATTAGCCCCATCCAATCGGACAACGGCACCGGCAATCGGTGTACCGATGGTGCTGTGCACCAGGCCATGGATGCCGTGGTGCACCTGTTCGATGAACTGCAGCATCGGCTCGCGGTTGTCGCGCCAGTACTGGGGCAGCTCTCGGGCCAGTGGGAACTTGTCACAGCCCATCTCAATGGTCAGCTCCAGGCAGCCGGCGCGCACATAGTTCCAATCCTGCATGCCCCCAGTGACGCTGTACCACTGCGCCCCATTGGTGATGCCCTCGGCGAAGTGCTCGTTCTGGAAGAGTTCGCACGCCTTGCCCAGGTGCATGGTGGGATGGGCCTGTGCATAGACTGCCGCCAGATGCCGGAACAGGACATTATCCTCAGTGGGATTCAGCTTGCGGCCATTGATGCTGGCGTCGCGTAGGCGCGCGTACGGATCGTTGAAGTCGTTCTCGTTGTCGTCGAACGGATAGTTGGCCACCAAGGAGCCGCCGTGAAGATTTGCCGACAGCACGAAGGGCAGGGACAGTGTCCAGTTCATGACAGCAGCCACCTCCGGCTCAGTGATCTTGTTGAACTTGTCGGTGCCGTACTGGTCCGGGAAGTTGCGATTCAAATCGATGTTGTGGGCATTGGCGCGTCCCAGGCCGCTCGTGCGGTCGCCCTCGCGCGACACCTCATACCCGTCCGGGTTCATGCTGTAGAGGAAGTGCATCCGCGTGCCGTTCACCAGCCGTGTGACCCGCTCGTCGTTACCGTACCGCTCCAGCAGATACTTGCTGAGCAGCAGGAGCATCTCCTTGCCGACCACCTCGTTTCCGTGCATATTGGCAACGTACTTGAACTCGGGCACACCGGGCACATGCGATCCTGGTGTTGCGAACAGCTCCAGCACCCACAGATCCCTGCCCTGGACACTCTTCCCGATGCTGTAGAGCCGCGTAAGCGACGGATAGCTGGCCGACAGTTGTCTCAGGTAGCTGCAAAGGATCGATCGGCAGGGAATGGATTTGATACTCCTGACATCCTCCCGGCTTGTACTACTCACCTCTCCATGGCCGTGTAGTTGTGGTGCTCGAAGACGGTGTGGGTGAGGAAGCCATCGAACTGTTCCTTCCTAGCCTCCGGCGGCTCAGCGCGTTCCACCTTCACCTTGCGGAAGTTGCCTACGGATGGGGATTTGGACATGGATTAGGGATATGTTCCAGTATATCTGTGTGTGTGTGTGCTAGTTTATATGTATGTGTGCGTAAGATTAGCCATGCGAAGGTTGGATGAGGATGAGGATTAGGATCGGGGTTGGGGTTGGGGTTGTGGTTGGGGTTGCCGCATGCCGGTGCAATGGGGAAAGCTGTTGGAGCGCTGGGGGGAGAAGGGTGGTGCGTCTAAGAGGCGAAAGCAGATGCATAATTTCGTTTGTTTATTTTCACATTTATTGAGAATAAAATCCAAGTAAAATGCCAAAGAAGTGATAAAACCTTGCTCATCGGGAGATGCATCCCCCTACAGATGTATGTAATTATAACAGGTAGTACATACATACATACATAAATATCTACATATCTACATACTCTTGTTGGGGCACACACCACACACGCAGAAATTGCAATTTTTTTCATTTAATTTCTTCTTTTTTTCGTTCCGTTTAGGGTACTTTGATTGATTTACAATTAAAATTTCATCAGAGTTCATAAAAATAGTTTCCATCTACTTTCAGCAAAAAATCTTTAACGGGCAGAGCGGATCATCAGGTAGATACATATCATTAAAATATTTAACTATATTTACACAAAGGATGAGTTTGAGAGAATTGAACCCAAAATATAAACAAGAATGAACAAACGAAGAAATGTTTACAGATTAAATGATGTTGTGGTATGGTTTCGTGATGAGGTGAAAATAAAACATACCAATGCTAAAATCCACATTTTATTTTGCCCTTGCCAAAGAATAAACCGCTCAAACCATTCAAATCTCATTCCCATTATAATTACGGACAATATATGGATGGTGGACTGCTACTACAGGCGATTGTTTTCCACATTCCACATTTGTTATCCATTAAATACTCGTTTAATAGACAAATATACAGATGTTCATAATGCATAGTAGCACTAAGAAAACAACTCAAAGAGTGGTCAAATGGAGTAAAAACTGGCTGCCTAATCAGTATGGTGTATTGGCTCCCAGTGCCTTCGGCTCTTGGTGAGAGAGCCTTCGGCTGAGAGAGTTTGACGTTGGCTCTCTTGAGCACTGAACGCAAAGCGACTCGAAAAAACAAAGTTTTTTTTTTCCTTTTCAAGTCTGTTTCGTAATTTCATGTGTGCTGTGACACATATATTCATACAGACATGATGGCACTGCGTGTATCTATTCATATGCGTTTTTATTTTTAGCGCTTGAGACGCTTAGCACTTTTATGTTGCTTCTGAGCTCACATGCCCTTCTTTCAAACTTGAGTCTTTCAGCTTGCCCCAAAAAATAAATAAATTGACTTTGTGTATCCTCTCTATGCTCAAATATTTCTTAAATACAGTTAGGACGAAAGGGATCATCATGTATGTATGTACACATGTGTCACAGCACACATGAAATTACGAAACAGACTTGAAAAGGAAAAACAAAACTTTGTTTTTGCGAGTCGCTTTGCGTTCAATGCTCAAGAGAGCCAACGCCACACTCTCTCAGCCGAAGGCTCTCGCACCAAGGCCCGAAGGCACTGGGAGCCAATCCTCTATACAGATTAGGCAGCCAGTTTTTACTCGATTTGCAGTCACTATGAGTTGTTTGCTTAGTGTGTGATAGTAGATAATAATTGTCTCTGGGTTGTATGCTTTTCATAAATATGCATATTGATAGACAGATACATTATAAGGTAGAGAGATATCCTTCTTTTATATGTATGTGTAAATATATGTATGCATGTTTCGTATAGATATTTGTATACACACTTAATCGAATAGAAACATTTATATATATGTTATATAATTTGTTTAAGTTTTTGTTCTGACTGTTAGTTGGAACAACGGGCCGAAACCGGCCTAGGTGTGTCGGGATTGTGAAGTCCCGACGACGGCCTCAACCTAGTTGGCACAAGTTCTCTTCGATTTCGAAGCTTCTTTTTTTCGCTCTAGGTATTTGCATGTGTGTGTACATAAAATTTATTAATTGTTTGTATTGTATAGGGGCTGGTGTTTTCAATTGTCATCGTAAGTTCACAAATTGTTGTTTATTAAGTATAATGCATTGAACAAGTCCTTTTCGTTCACCAATAATCTTTATATGTAGATGGTGTTTATGTCTCTAAATATTTTTTGATTATTTTGCATACGTTTCATATGCTTTGTTCGTCGCTTCCTCGTGCATTCTCTAAAATGTGCCACAATATGTTTTGTATATATGTATGTACCGGGTACCGGGATATAGGCAGAATGAAAGGGAAAATCGTTGTTCCTTCTCTTTTAGTTTTTTGTCGTGGATCGTGAGTCATTCGATGACCTCAAGTGGGTTTTGATTTCTTTACAATTTCCTAGGTACAATTTGCTTATTTCATTAATTTTATTGCATTTTGTTCGTGTTTGTCGTTTTCTAGATTTTTGGTTTTTGTTTCGTTTCGTTCTTATATACAACTCAAATTGGGTGTTCAAAATTAAAATCAATCAGTGTGTGGAGTGTGTGTGTGTGTGTGGTGCAGAGTGAGATATGTGTGCGGTGCAGGAACAAAAAGAATGAACAAAATGTAATCTGGCAGTGGCGTAAAAAAAGGAGATTCCAGAATGAAACATAATATACACAATGGAGTGCAGTGCAAAAAATAATACATAAATCCCTTTTGGGGGAGGAGATCTGCCAGGCCGATTTGCCAAAAACAATTTATATTTAGAGCAGCCAGCGAATCCAACTTGGTCCCCCCACCAAATGAAATAAATGTACAGAAATGAAACGTGCTTGTGCTGTGTGCTTCGAGATACAGTTTGGAGAGCGCATAGAGCTGTGCATATAAAGGGATATGGCGAGAAATAGAGAGAGAGAGCAGGTGCTGGGGGAGGCTGATCAGGGGTGGCTTATTGATAAACTCTATTGAGGCATTGGTATCAATCGGTTCAAATGTTTGCTAGCTTGTTAGCAATATGCACATTAAATGGGTGGATAGCTGTCGCTTGTGCTGGCGGTGACTGAGTCTTCCTCACCGTCACCCCGCACGCCTAACGCGAGTGTTCTAGAAAAAATAGGGACTGTATAAACTGCTAATACCATCAAAGTTCGTCTCGACGGGCAACAGTTTGAAGTCCAGGCGCAGAGCCTCCGCGTTGTCGTTGGTCACGCGCACCTCCTGCGGGGAACTGATCTGGTACCTGCAGGTTGAATGGAGGCAGAGGGAAACAGAATCAGTACTGAGGCTGGAAAGGAAACCGGTCGGAAGGGGGGCCAGTCACTCACCCAAAGGCAGCCGCATGCACGCTGTAGAGGCCGGGCGTGAGCAGACGCCAGTACTCGCCACGCTTCGAAGTCCGAATGGGCTTCTCGTCCAGGCCGGCCACAATGATGTTCGCATCGCCGATGGGATAGCCGTTGGCATCCTGCACCAGGCCCTTGATGCCGATATGGGCTTGCTTCAGCAGCTGCATTAGCGAGCCTTTGTTGCGCTGCCACTCTGCGGGCAGGGTGCTGGCTGCCGGATACTTGCAGCAGGAGAGCTCGATGGTCAGCTCGAAGCAGTTGCTGAAGGCATAGTTAAAGTCCTGCATGCCGCCGGAGAGCTCGTACCAGTTGGCGCCGTTAGTGATGCCGCCGGCAAAGGAGTCGTTGCAGTTGCTGCCCTTCCGCATGATCGGGTGGTTGTCCGAGTAAGCGTGCGCCAGCTGCTTGAACACACGATCATCCGGGGTCAAACTCTCCTCGCAGCACTCATTGTGGGCACTAAAAGAGGTGGCGGGAACGGTGTGAAGAATGGTCGAACCCATGATCAAAAGTCTAACCGAAACCTACATGGAGTTGTCGTACGGATAGCTGGCCACCACGGCTCCGCCATGGAAGTTAGCCGAGAGCACGAACGGCTTGCTGATGATCCAGTTGGCCAGAGCAGCCGTCTCCGGCTGACGAGACTGCGCATGCAGCTGGTGGACATGGGGCTCCTCCAAGCGGTCGGGGAAGTCGCGATTCAGATCGATGCCCGCCGCATTGCCACGCCCCACATAGTTGGGCAGCGATTCGCAGTTGCCTTCCTGTAAATGGAAGAGGAGGAGGGGTATGGATAAGTATGGATTTCTCTTTCATATCAGTTGTTTCCCACTCTCACTTTTTCTCTCTCTCTCTCTCTCTCTCTCTCAGTTGTGGGTTTTTATTTGTCATTCAGGTCAGTCCTGACCGAATTATTGCACTGCTTGGCATGTCGGTCAGGTGGGTCGGGGCTCTCTCTCCTCTCTCTGCTGATTACACCATTCACCCCACGCACCACTCGGAGAGTCATAATCAATATTCGATAACGATATTGCGCAATCGAACATGCAAGCAAATTATCAAAACAGAACAGAAAATACCTCCCTCCGCCCTCCACTCATCTGAATGCAAATATTGTAAACTGGAGCAGCTGTTGCACAATCTGAATGAACGCTCATGAACCGACCGAACTAAAAGCGATCATTGAGGACTGCTGGATGGATGGATGGATGGACGGATTGGAGTTGAATCTCCTCCATTGCCTAATCATCAAATTATATCATTTAATGGACGAATTAAATGGCGAATGTCATTAGCATGTTCAGCCAGAATGGAAACGACATACTTACTGTCTACTACCCCAGTCACGCCACCGATCACCGATCATCAGAAGTAAACACACACACACGCCCGTTCCACTATGCATTGTGCATGTGTACATATGTAAATTCAGAAAGTTTGAACTCCAATTAAGAATGAAATGGGTGGAATAGGGACGGTACAGGTGACAAGCAGTTGGCTGTCTTGCTCTCTCGCACCCAAATAAACATATGGAAGAAGTGGTAAAACAGTTATTTGCGTGGGAGAGGAAGATGTTTGTGCTCAATGAACTACACAGCCTTTTCTCCCTTTTCATATTTTTTTGAGTCAACATTCTCAATCAATTTTCAGTTTCCGTGCATCGGGAACCTTTGCTAAACGATAAAATGATCCAGCAGCAACAACAAAAAGCAAACGAATCTTCTACGCGGAAGATAATGGGACGAAATATTAACCATAATCTTTGCAAGTGTGTTTGCGTGGGTGTGTGCAATATGTCAACAGTTGTTGATGTTCAGGCGTGGCGTGGCAGTGGGTGAAAAGAGAGATATAGAGGGCTGTAAAGGTACTGTGCTTGGGCCTAGCGCAATCAGATAATAAGTGCGAAATTAACGCCAACGTAAGCAAGAGAGCGAGAGAGGACTTCTGCCGCCTCTCGTATCCCGACACTCCCGCAGATTCTCACCCAAACCACTCTCTGTCTCTTTGTATTCAATTTCACAATTATTGATTTTTCCCAGCGCCCGAAAGAGACGAAGACGACACACAGTGGAGTAGCAGATACATTTGTTTGTATGCAAACAGGTGACCCGCCAGCGCGTACTGTATACTGTATACAGTACTGTGTACTGGATAGCGAACGTACCTGGGACAGGGCATAGCCATCGGGATTCATGGTGGGCATCAAATATATGTCCGTGGAGTTCACCAGCTGGCCCACATCCGTGATGCGGTCGTAGTTGCCCAACAGGTACTGGGCCAGATAGACGAGCAGCTGCCGTCCCACCGTCTCGTCACCGTGCATATTGGCAATGTACTTGACGGGCGGTGTTAAAAGATTGCGCTGCCGCGTATTCTTCGAGATCTGCAGCACAATCAGGTTGCGGCCCTCCAGGGAACGGCCCAGATAGTGGACCCGAGCCTGCTCTGGATAGGCCTTCTCCAGGCCCGCAAACAAATCCTCCAGCTGCTCCTGGCTGGTGTAGTGGGGCTGCTGCAGGAAGCCCTCCTCCTCTTTGATGATGTAGCCCCGTCCACTGGGCACCAGCTGGGCGACCATGGCCAAAGCCAGGCCAGTCACAATCCACTGTGCCAGCATCTTCTTGCGACTCGCCTCCGCTTCTACGCCGGTCTTCCCGTCTTCGCAGCCGCTACGGGGGAGATGACCTCAATTGCTTGTTATCACGGGCGTGCAAATTGAATGCTGGATGTTCCAGATACAGTTCTTATTTGGTTTTCTTCTGCTTTTTTTGGGGGGGAGGGGGGGTATAGCCCTCCGACAGCACGTCCTCGTCTTGGTCGTCTGGGTGGGGGTCGTCGATGTCGATGTCGACGTCGTCGTCCGGTCCGTCGTCTGGTGGTCGGTGCAGCTCAGCTTCGAAAAATGAACTGCTTGAAAATTTGCTGCGTTGATTGGCCTTAAGCGTCCATGCTGCTGCTGTCGCTGTGCCTGTTACCTCTCCTCTGCCAGCGTCGACGCCAGCACTCCGCTGAGAGCGGCGCAAAGCAAAGCGCGCGTTAATTGCAGGGAAATTACACGCCACAGAGAGCTTGGGAGACAAATGTTTTTTTTTTTAGTTTTCCTTCTTCTGCCGTTATGTATGTACATATGAACATATGTACATATATGTATTTTAGACCGTTTCTCGAACCGCCGTTGTTATTTGAGTGTAAATTAATAGTTTGTCGTCGCTTTCGAATTCAATGATGATTATTATTGTTTCATTTAAGTGTTGAATAGCGTTGCCAGATGGCAACCGAGGCGCCGGCGCGTGTGAGCGCGCAGTCGCCGCTAAGCCACAGCAGAGTGAGAGAGATGGTGCGCGAAAGGGAGATAGTGGAGATAAGGAGGAGAGAGAGAGAGCAAGTCGGATTTGCGTTGTACGTCAGCGAAAAGGATATTTTTAGCAAGAAATCAATAACGCTCCCACATTCTTGACGTCACAGCCAGCCAGCCCGCCCATTGCCATTGTTCCTGGCGTGGGTTCAAGCGCCCACACACACAAAACACAATCCCCATACATTCATGCGTACATACTAATTTCCATATGCGTTTTTTCCTTATCGATAAACAAAATTCCCCAGGCCATTAGGGCTGTTGTTATCAGCAGAGCGCAATTCAAGGGAAATTTATACTCCCGTTGAGTGGATCGGACCTACGAAAGCGGAGGTGATAGCTGACAAAAAGCTTCTTTCTACATATGTATGTATATTCAAAGCTTCTCTCCCAATCACGCAGTAGTGCAACTTTGTTGGGACTTCTTACCGGCACAGACAGCTGTAACAAACACCGTTTCATTTTAATTCCATTCGGTATGGAATATGCTAAATTTAAAAGTTTTTCTATTGCTCTATTTTTGATATTTTTATAAAATATTAAATAACATTTACCCATTTATTCAATTAAAAATAAACGTACATAAGTATTTACAAAGAGTGTTTTCATTCCTTAACAGTGAGGCAACAAATTCTTGATTCTAATGGTTTATTTCAAATGATATTTCCACTTTTGGGAACATCAAGTAAACGTCAAAATACGCGTAAATTCGCGGGAATCCAGCGGTAAGTATAGTAACGAGAGCCACAACCACAGTCGAACCGGTTGCATTTACTCGTAAAGTGTCTCAGTTGCAGGAAATTGAAATGAACTAAACCAAAACAACACATCGCCCAGACAGCGTCAACGGTGGCATACTGCCATACAGCTGTTGTTGTTGTTGTGACATCTAACCAGTTTGCTGAAAGATAATTGCACGGGTGCCTTCCACCTCCCTTTCGGTCTGCTCCCAGAGTAACGGACGCTGTGTGTTGCAATTGCAGCACAATGACGTCAGCGACCGTCGATGGCCTTAAATCCATCCACCCGATTATCGGAGGGGGCTGGCCGTAAAACTGTCGCCCAACCCACACCCAGCACTTGGCATATTTGTTTAACAACACTCTAATCTAATCAGACACGAACATTGACTTGCCACCACTCGAGGTGTCCGCCCGGTATATGCACCCATGTACTTAACCTGTTGCTCTTTGGATTACCCAAAATTGGTTGAAAATCTGATAAAATATTGAAATATCCCTTAATACCCTGTTTACAAACAGTTGCTGTCAATGTATGGCGCAGTTTAAAGCTTACTCTGAGCACCAATAAAGCTCAGCAAAGAAGGGAGAGGACAGAAGTAGAAAGGCGCATAGGCGGAGATAGAGAGAGAGAGAAAGAGAGAGGTAATAACTGTTAACTATAATCCGCCTTCTCGTTGAGGCAAAAAGGTAACAGTATTCGTGAAGATGTACAACCGACAGAAAGCGTTTCCCACCCCATCCATCAATGGTCACTGTATAGTGCCATATTTATTTATATATTTTTGTGTTCACAGTCGACTTACAAGCCATGACAATATCGCAAGCTGTGTGTGCCATGCAATCGAAATGCCAGAGTTTTGGGTATTTTATAGTCGAAATGGGTATTCTGAAGTTTGATCTTTCCAAGCTTTTAAAGCTCTCATGTTGCGTCTCTCGATTTCCCAGAAAATGCAATGATTCTAGCAGCACAACATCAACACCACAGAGATGCAAAAATATATCGATATCGATGTATGCATGTACATTTGTATGTACATAGATAATCTTTTTAATTGCATATAATATGTACATATGTATTTATAATTGTTCGCTTCAGGGATTTACACCAGGGTTATTGAAAATAAAAGAGAGCCAACAGAGGCAGGGACGTTTTTAATATTTTGTTTGAATTCATTGGGAAGTACCCTAATGCGACTGTGTACATACTGTGGGAATAAACAGCGTATTGTGGCAGCAAAAACTATAAAATTGTCACCATGGTTGCTTGAGGCATCTATAAGGGGGTTTTCCGGATTTTTCTTTTGGCTAAAAATCTTATTTGTATTTATCAAGCACTTAACTTTGATTTTTTTACTTTTAATTTAAGGAATTCGAACAGAAACAAGTATGAACGCTTGTGAGACGCTTCATACGCGTCACAACTTTTAAACCCTGTACCTTAGTGTTTTTTCGAATTTTACAGCAGATTTCACACTTTCTGGGGGCGGGACGAAATTATGAAATAAACTTGTAACAGTGTGAGCATTCAGCCATCTGGATGCAAAATTTGGCTCAACAAGACGTACGGACAGACATGGCTATAGCGACTCGGCTATTGATGCTGATTGGAAACGTTTCCTTCAGTGCGTTACATATGTACATCCACTTTTCCCCTCCGTGTACCGGGTATGAAAAGACTAAACAAAATAATGATCACTTCAATATGAATACTCCAGCTTCAAAGTGAATCAGAAATACTTTCAGGAGGAACTCTTGTACGAGTATTATAACGAACAGACTGATTATTCCTCCTATACATACCGCACAACACTTGACGCGACTGAAGAGCTCTAAAATACCAATTGAAGATCACTCGTGAAGGAACAGCCCAAACACTTGGCTTAGACATTCGCAGGGACATCGAGTTTAGTACCAGAGAGTAAATGATGTACCAGATAATATCAGATGAAACTCCCAGATGCTAATTGCCGGATCACAGCTGACTTCAACCAGAACGAGAAGGGACGTGTGAGACGCTTCTTACGCGTCAAAACTTTTATACCCGGCACTCAGTACTACATCTGCACCTTAGCGGTGTTTTGTCAAATTTTAAATTTTTACTTCATCTGTCATCTACAACACTTCTCACACCAACAAGCTCCGTTAGCTCGCCGCCCTTCCCTAGACCCACACACTGCAGACTCGCGGCAGAGTCAAAGGCAGCGCCCGCACACAAAAAAAAAACAAATATAAGCTGCGGGACGGGGTGGGTTAAAAGTCGGAAGAGTCATCGGCAGGGGGAGGGCAGAGGCAGGGGCCGAGTGAAGCAGAGTGTGAATGAGAGAATGTAAAAAGAACAACAAAGGCTGCGGGACAGGGTGGGTTTAGCCACTGCAAATTAATTTCTTCATTCTGGCTATAATAATGATCCAATCGGATCCCAATTTGGTGATCTGATAGATATGGCCATTTCCTACGGAATGACGTTTTTAGTTTTCTTTTATCTTCAAAATACACTGGTTTCAGTTTGAGCAGTCCGGAGCCAAAATGTTGTGGCTCTAGCTCTTATAGTCTCTGAGAACTAGCCGACAAACAAGACGGACGGACAGACAGACGGCCAGACGGACAGACAGACATGGCTCTATCGACTTGGCTATTGATGCTGATCAAGAATATATATACTTTATGGAGTCGGAAACGTTTCCTTCTGTGCGTTACATACAACCGTTATTCCCCACAAATACAATATACCCTATTTACTCTTCGAGTACCGGGTATAAAAAGTGGGTCACCTATGGTACAACTATAGTTCAGTGTGGGGAAGGGAAGGGAATTCCAAATGGATGGATACACTCTCTGGCTTTTCACCACAGACAGATTCCAAACGCAGCGGGGCAGAGCAACAAAACACCAAGGAAATAAGAGACAGTGAGATGAGAGAGAGGGAGGGGTAGGAGTGGATTGTAGTGTAGATTCATGGATTGACCTGGCGGTGAAGTGGAGTGGGCAAGTCGGAGCAAACAATTTATCCGATTTACATTCACTTTTCGCTATTGTTACATTAATATTAATGCGCCACAGCTGTTTTGACCCCCTGTTTATTGGCTCTGAAAGTGGTTTTGTGGCAGAATCCACTTTCTTCCAGAAGTATAGATAGATGGGGCTCGGGACGGGGTGCTCGTAGCGGATGACTCACCTGAGCGAGGGCAAAACCATCCGGATTGCAGCTGGGCAGAAAATGAATTTCTGTAGTGTTGAGCAGCCGCTGGACCTGGTTGTCCGTCTCATAGCTGCTGGCCAGGTACTCGGCCGTGTACAGGACAATCTGGCGGCCCAGCGCCTCGTCGCCACGAATGTTGGCCACCAGCTTGACCATGGGGCGCAGCAGATCCCCACTCTTGTCGTCCGCCGGTGGGGCATTCAGCGCTAGGGCATGCATCGGCCTGCCCTGCCCGGAACGACCGACTGTGTAGGTCTGTGCCAGCTGGGGATAGTCCTTGGCCAGCTGGCCGAACAGAGCGCCAATCTCATCATTGTTCAGATAGTGTGGATGCGCCAGAAAGCTCTCCTTCTCTTCGATCACCTGAACCGCAGCACTCTCGCTGTACTCTGCGGAGACGGGAGCCGGCGAGCCAGCTATAAGTGCCAGGCACGCAATAACAAAAACGCCAACGCGCATTTTATCTGCTACCTCGAAAGCAGATCGATCCGAACCAGACCGACGCGCCGATGCGGACACGTAAGCAACAACAACAAACGGGGGCGCAGGCGCGATGGAGAGTCGCTGAACGAGGTGCTGCTGCACTTGTGGCTAGCTTTCTGCTGGCAGCTTTCTTTGATATTCAAATGATTGCCAATATTTCACTCTAATACGGAAACTAACTGGCACACAATTCAGAACAAGAACAGAGACACGGAACAACTTGTTCTGCAGGTGATTTTGCCCTGTTGGCGTTAGTCACGCTGTCACTGCACAAAAACTTCGAAATCACGCTACACAAACGACTGAGAGCCGCAGCAGTAAAACATATTTTCTTTCCACAAACAACAATTTGTTGCACTATATTATTATTCTTTTTTTTAGGTTTTATGTTACCGCTCTACCCTTGGGTAGAGGGGGATTATTTGGCCGCCTTCCTTTACAAGGTGGAAATCGCCACGTCGAGAAATATAACTTGTTACAGTTTTACTCCAATTTTGTCGATTCCCTCGATTAATGTCTGGTACGAGCTAATTTGTTCTTTTTCGAAGAATTGATAGAATTATTATATTTCCTTAGCGATGGGTAGTTTAGTCTTGTTGTGTTGTACTTGGTACAATTAAAAATTATATGCGATGCGTTATCGATAGTATCGGAAGTATCACAAATGTTATTTGCGACTGCGTGCAAGTGTGTTACGAACCTGTTTTGGTGTTGGGGCCTGGGTCATCCCAGGGCTGAGTTCTTCCCAGGCCCCCAGGTCGCGGATGGCGGAGCTCGGCGATTCACGACGCCCTACGAGAGGCGAGACGAGTGGAGTGAGCCGAGATGGGGACGCGTCGACAAGTGGGACATCCATTTCGACGGCGAACCAGACCCAGCCAAACTAACGGTCGAGGATTTCGTCTTTCTGGCCGAATTTCTCCAGAGGCAGAGTCGACGCTCGTGAGAAGTCCTGGATAATTTTCCGACCAGCTGGTAAGAGGACGGGCTGCCGAGTGGTACTGGCAGTTTGTCCGAGAGAGGCCTCCAGAAGTCTGGGAGGACTTAAAAGACGAGTTGGTGTCCCGATTCCGTGCAGTAGGTGGGCAATACGAGCGGCTGCGTGCGTTGCATGAGCGACGGCAATAACCTGGAGAATCGGTTGAAGACTACTGGAGTTGTTATCGGTTGAAGAGACACATAACTCGCTCGTTATGTGTACGCGATCCGAGTCCGGAACCTGGAGCAGCTTACGGAAGAGTGTGTGGAGGTGGAGTACCATTTCCGTCAGATTTTCGCCCGACGCTGAAGTTCCAACAATCCGGTAAGCGAGTGGGTGAGATCGAGCCAGAGTCGGAGCTGTCGGAAGGAGAGGAAGAGGTGATGGTTGAGGAGACACACCTGACAGCGAAGCCGAGGCTGGGGTGCTGGAATTGCGGAGAAGTTGACCACAGGTTCCGAGAGTGTATGTCAAAGCAACGCAAGGTATTCTGCTACCTCTGCGGAAAGCCCAAAACGTACACGCCGAAGTGTCCCAACTGCTCGGGAAACGCAAGAACGAGCATGATGAAGGCGGGATATCAGAGCTAGGGGCGGAGGCCCTCGAGAAAGTGAAGGATGCGGATATTGTAAAAATTAAGCATATTAACACAAGTAGTGTAGCAAAATATAGTTGAAAATTCTTACCGGTCGAAGAGAGAATGAGGAGATATAAACAAGTCCGAAATCGGATCTTTGACAGCCACCAGATGAATGGAATGCGAGATGTCAGCCGTAGACTCCAGAAGGCCCGTGCACGCATCCGGCAAAGGAGACAGACTCGCAAGGAGGTGGCTAAAGCAGTCAGGCGTGGATCAGGACGTGACCCAAGGGTAGTTCGTAAGTGTCCTCGGAAAGGGCAGTCTTGAGCTCCTAGACGACCTTGGGGTGGAGATGGACAACTAAGTCTCGCTCGTCAATACGGCATCAGGAGAAGACAGGACCATAATCGGCAAAGCGAGAATCCCGGTGGAGTACAAAGGAATCAGCAAGGACATTCTCTTTTACATCTGCCCATACTTGGAGCAAGTCATGTACTTGGGGTCGATTTTTGGAGGTCGAGTTTTGGTTCGAGTTGGCTCCCACAGTCGTCGGAGCGAATCCAAGTTCGCCCAGCGATGCCAAAATATCCGAAGTCCAGATGTCACAGATCACCCAATATGCCGAAGACCACCAGGAGAACGTACATGTGGACTTCCAGATCCCACCTGGAAGAGAAGGAAGCTGAAGAACTGGACGAGGTGAAGAAGGAGTTTCTGACTTACGAAGGTGCCGCATTAGGGTCAACGACGGTAGAGGAGCATCGGATCCAGTTGGTAGAGGGCGCGGAGCCTTTTAAAGATCGAAACCACCCCAATCCCCCGCGATGCAGGAAGTGGTCTGGACCGAAGTGGACAAGATGCTGGAACTAGGAGTGATAGAGGTTAGCGATAGTCCGTGGAGCAATAGGACGACGGTAGTGCGGAAACCTAACATAAACTGATTTTGTTTAGACGCCCCAAAGCTGAACCAACTCACCGTCAAAGACGCGTACCCTCTTCCTAGCATCGAGAGAATACTGTCCAGGATCGACCAGACGCACTACATTTCAAGTGTAGACCTCAAATTTGCGTTCTGGCAAATCAAGCTGGATCCAGAAATCAGGAAATGCACCGCTTTCACAGTTCCAGGTCGTCCGCTGTACCAATTTGTGATGACGCCCTTCGGTCTGTGTAACGCTGCACAGAGGTTATGCCGAGTGATGGACAAAGTGATCCCGACGCAGCTGAGATCAAACGTTTTCGTCTATCTTGATGATCTCTTGGTGATAGCTCCCGATTTCCAGACGCATCTCAGGTACCTTCGATTGGTGGCTCAGTGCCTGCGAAAAGCAAATTTAACAATAGGCTTGAAAAAATCAAAATTCTGCTTTAGGCCACTGAAATACCACTGAAATATTATCAGAGGTTGGCACGTTTAGTGCAGGAACTAAAAAGCTTCCTAGGAACCGCAGGATGGTACAGGCGCTTCATCAAGGATTACGCTTTCATTGCAGTGCCGCTGACAGACGCGCTGAAGAAGCATCCGCGTGGAATGTTTTCCTTGTCGACGGAGGCCGAGACGGCGATGGGATCCCAGAAGAAGGCACTTACCACGGCGCCGGTATTGAGTCATTCGGATTTCAAGAAGCTTTTCTACGTACAGTGCGACGCATCAAATTAAGGAGTGTTGTTTCAGTTGGACGACGAAGGAGCCGAGCGTCCAGTGGTTTTCTTTTCAGCCAAGTTAAACAAGCATCAGCTAAATTATTCTGTAACGGAAAAAGAGTGTTAAGCTGCGGTGTTGGCCATTGAGAAATTCAGACCGTACGTTGAGTTGATGCCCTTCACGGTTATCACGGATCACGCCAGTCTGAAATCTCTCATGTCATTGAAGGACCTAAACGGACGTCTTGCGAGGTGGTCATTGCGACTGCAGAGGTTCGACTTTGGGATGTGGCAAATACACTCTCACGCTGCATCGACGAAGTGGTGATAGTTCCAAGGGAGATCCTAGGGTTCCCGACGACAGAATTTAAGTCGGCAGAATATCAGGAGCTAAAAGGAGAAATCGGCAAAAATCAAGCCATGCTGCCCCACCTACGAGTGGTAGGAGATGTGATATTCAAGCGGATGGCCTTCATCCAAATTTACTACCAAGTGGAAGGGTCCATTTGGAAATTATGGATTCCCGCGGCACTGACGGAAACTCTCATCTCTAAGGCCCATGAATTAAAAAGACCCTGCATCGGCTAAGAAGACAATTCTACTGGCCAGCGATGACGACATAAGTGAGGGAGTATATCTGGAACTGCGAAGCATGTAAGGAGTCCAAAGCACTCAATTATCGAAGCCAGGTAGGGATCGGTCAGGAATTCGTAACGGAGAGGCCGTTCCAGAAATTATACATCGATTTTCTGGGGAAGTATCCGCGGTCGAAAAGGGGACAAGCCTGGATTTTTGTCGTCGTAGACCACTTCTCTAAATTCACCTTTCTAAAAGCGATGAGAGAGGCGACCGCAGCGAACGTAGTTCAATTCCTAGTACAGGAAGTTTCCTACAAGTTTGGGGTGCCCGAGGTGATCCACTCCGACAACGGAAAGCAGTTCCTGTCGAAGATCTTCCAAGATATGATCAGCTCCGTTGGCGTCCGACATCTGCGCACAGCAGTCTACTCACCGCAAAGAAATGCCGCCGAGAGGGTGAACCGGACAACATTAGCTGCAATCAGGACGTACTTGGAGAAGGATCATCGAGACTGGGATATGTACCTACCGGAGATTGAAGTGTCGATCCGTGACTCGGTGCACGAAGCCACAGGCGTAAGGCCGTTTTTTGCAGTTTTTGGACAGCAAATATTCCTTGGGAACTGCTATAAGTTGGAGAGGAAGCTGACGGAACATGAGGTGCACGCATTGGACCCTGCGGATAAACGCCACATCATCCGGGAACTTATCAGGACTAACCTTCACCAAGCGTATGAGCGCAGCAGCCAGCGCTACAACAAACGGGCCCGAATATTTTTTTGCCAAACCAGCGCAAGAGGTACACAGGCGCAACTTCACCCTCAGCGACTTTGGGAAGAGCTACAACGCCAAGTTCGCCCGGAAGTTCCTGAAGTGCCGAGTCGTACGCCCGGTTGAAAATAATGCCTTTGAGCTTGAAGACCTGACGGGGAAGCCGGTGGGGATTTTTCACGCCAAAGACCTGAAATTGTAGTCGGGAAGCTTTGGAAGTAGAAGGGAAGAAGAATAGGGAACTCATGTAGAAACCGAGTTGGTGTGAGCGTACGTTGGGCCACTAACCAAATAGTATAGTAGATTCTTAATTTGATGGAAGCGAAACGTCACCGCAGAATGTGCGTCGCGAAGTCCCAGGCCTCTGCCAACGTCGCAGCTACTATACTAGTTTGTTAGTGGTTGGGCGCTGCAAGATCTCATGCCGTTAGGTATCGATTTCCTTTCGATTGTTTGCGAATAATTCTTCCGTCCAGGTACGCCTGAATCTTGCGTGGTGTTGCATTCGAAGGAAATCGATCGGCAAAATACTGGATTTAGCAGTATTTTTTGGAGGTTGGCAGGTCGATAGTCGAAGAGGCAAGGCGATAAACGTTGCCGGATAGCGAGAGAAGGGGAAAATAGAAGAGAGGCTCGAAAACATTGCCGGATCCACAAGCCAGCTCACTCACACCCTCAAAGAAATGCCATGCCATGCCCTTGAGCTTGGTTCAAGGGCAAAGGAAGAGAGGTTCAGCTGCATTAAGAGGGATGCCCGGGCTCGAGCCCACCACAGCGCCACCAGCACTTAAATAAATAAATAAATGCATACATAAATACCTACATATACATAAAAATAATATTTAATTAATTAGCCGTCCCCACATATATTTACCGACCATATTAATGTAACATAAATGTAGTATTTGTATTTATATTTATTTTATTATTTATATTTACTTTTTTGTGATTATTTCCACCCAGATTTGTAGTTTTTCTGTGTCGGAGAGATGTTTGTCCGTTAGATGTAGAGTAAAGTCCGTTGTATTTTTTTTTTGTAATTAGCGTTTATTTTTGGTATTTGTTCGAGATGTCCGAACAGTTGGTTTGTTGTGCGACCTGGGGGCCTGGGAAAAACTCAGCCCTGGTATGACTGGCTAGCACAGGAAGTTGCTGCAGCATCCTAAACGAGATGCCATCTGGGCCTCTCGCCGAATTAGGGTTCCTGGATTTCAGGAAGGACAGAAATTCCCCCATGTCCAAAGGTTCAGGGTCTCCTGGTCCAATCAGAGGTGGAGTATTCTCTGGAGGTCTACTGCTTGCAGTGGAGTGGATGTCTCAGACCATTTTTAGAAAGCCCTTGTCGATTTTGTCTTTGTCTTTTGTCCATGTGGTCCCCAACGTTTTTGACTTGTTCGTATTTCTTTAGGTTCTTTACTCTGCTCCACTTGGAGGGCGAAGAGGAAACCTCTTCTATGAACTTTGAGAAATTTTATACATTATATGTTATATTTTGGACTGATACATACAATTCAACAAAAGAAAACTTAAATGGAACAGATGGTCAGATTAACTTTATAGTTTCGAGTCAGCCGGACTCTCTAGTTCTTGGAAAAGAGATCCCACTATCCATATAATACAATATGATCCAGTCACCAAGTAATGTGAAGTAATGTGCTTCAAACCGTTATACACGGTAGCGGCTCAATTATGGTCTGGGGGCGAATTGATGAAAATGGAGCTGATTCCTTGGTGTTAATCGATGGAATAATGCGAAATGAACAATATTTAAGCATTCCGAAACAGGATCTCCCAGGCTTAATCGGAAGTTTTAGTCTAGCTGCTAAAAAAAAAATGAGAAAATGGCCCAGAGCACGTCCTTTTTGGTCAAAAATTGGATTTCAAAACAAAAATTCCAGTCAAGGGGTGTCCGTTACTGTCTTCCGATATGAATACTATTGTACATTTATAGTTCCATGTGAAAGCTTAGCTGGAAAAGCTAAGCAGACCCTGCTAATATAATTATTTAGTTGTGGGAGAGGCCAAAGGACGAATGGTACGAAATTCACCCCAGAATCGGTGCAATGCCCTCAAAATTCCAAATCGCATTGGAAAAAAATAAATAAATAAAGCCCAGTGGAAACATTATTTAAACATTTTAAATCAAACTATTTGTTTAAAATATAACCGCGGTGCAATACTGTAACACATGGCTTTTTTTCACATTTTACGTTATCATATTTCTTGTGCACTATCAAATATCTTCATATTTTCAAAACGCATAGTTAAATAAGTCACCATCGATGGGGTGGGCGTTTAGAATTGGCTGGTTTAGAATTTAAAAAAAGAGCCCTCGCCATGGAGTTAAGCTAAATCCTAATTCTAAATTTTAATTTTTCTAAATTCTGGCTTATACAATCTATTAACAAATATTCCAAAAACGAACAAACTAGCCAAAAATAGGTTGCAATTGTGTATCATTAAAATATAAAAGATAATGATACGTCTAAGACTAATTAATGTATACATATGTATGTATCTATGTACATCATTACATATGTACGTTTTATACGTATGTACTTTAAAACGTGTCGTATCAAAAATTAGTACAATACAATACGATTATGTTAAGGCAAATTTTGAAAAAGTGCATTCCCATTCAAATGGTATCAGACATTTGGTTTTCCTTGCATCATAAAGTAGTGCTTCTTGCGCTTACATTAGGTCCTCACAGGAGGGGGGATATAGGATACAGGATACACGTTCTGTGTGCTGCTGTGTGTGTGTGTGTTTACAATATATAAAGTAGAGGATCTGCTTCTGTTTCGAGTCTAAATGCTTCGTATTTGTTACTTCTGATATCAATATTGCATCCAGTGCCCATTAGCCAGTTGATTGCTTTTGATTGCGGCTGGTGTTCCACTCTCTCTCTCCCTCTCTCTCCTTCTCTCTCTATCCACCAGATTTGACACATTTCTTTCAGCATTGGCTTTGTTTGGGGTTAGCTAACTAGCAGCTGGCCAATCAATAAAAGTCATGGATTATTCATAAATTGCCCAGACCACAAGCACCCCCCCAAGCACAAGCACAAGCCCAAGCCCAAGCCTAATCCAAATCCCAACGCTGGGCCCCCGCCTCGCCCCGCCTAGTGTTCATTGACAGTTACGATGGCGGGAAGTTCGGTGGTTGTGGTGTTAGTGTTGGTGCGCGGCTGCTGGCGATGTTTCTTTTGCTTGTGCTCCTGGGAGGTGGCAATCCGCTTCTTAAGCATTTGGAATGTCTGCTGCATGCTGCGCATTTGAAAGCGTATCGAGGTGCTGACGTCACGCTGCAGCTGCTGCACCTCCTGGATGTCCTTGCGCAGATTTTGGTACTCGTTCTTCACCTCGGTCATTGACTCGAGCAGCTCCATCACCTCCATCTCGTCCATCTGCTCCATTGTGGTCTGCTCCAGGCTGCGCTCCACCGCGTGTAGCTTGTGGGCCATCGTGTACAGCTGGGAACCAGCATTGGCCACCTGCAGTGGGAGTTTTACGCGTCACAGATCTGTTGTATCTATAGACATCGACGGACACTACATACCGATTTTTCCAGGGCACTAATATCCTGATAGCCCGTGGCGGTTTCCATTTTTGCTGGTGTCGCTCCCTTAGCACCGCTGTGGTGGCATGGCCATATGGCAACAAAGGAGCTTGTTGGCTGAGCAAAATAAAAGGTTTTCTATCGGGCCGGAGCGCGCTCGCCTGCCTGCTGCTGCGTTGGTGGCATCCGAGCGAAAAAGCGAATCCTGCGGGTCACTCGGCTATTTATACGCTCGGGCCCATGCACACATCCACACACACACATGTTGGGGAGCCCTCTTGCCTTTCGCTTCCGCACTAGTGACCTGTGAAGGGCGGCAACTCTGGCCAACAGCGAAAGTAATTTTAGTTATGTTGACCAGGAAGCGGAAGTCCCGGCGCAACTTTGTTTACCTTGGCGAAAAGTGGAGAGTGAAAAGGAGAAGCGTAAGCATAAGCATAGACTTCTTGGTTGGACTCAGCAGCCGGTTTACACAGGAATTTAATTGTGGGTTAAACGATTTCCTGGAGCATTTCGAATTTCCGCCTAAAAGAAAGCAATCCTTTTTTTTTGATTGGCAATCGGATTTCTTAAGAAGCGTTTGGGATATTTTAGTGCTTCGGCTTGCGTTGCAAAAGGCCCATCTTGTTGTGTTTACCCTTATGTTTATAGTGGTGTCTGTTGTTAATGTACATGCAACGTTGCATACAATCAAACATACTTGTATTTTTTACACTTTACTTATCAACCCATCACTTATTTTATGCGAATTATTTTTTCTATGCACTTTTCTATTTTATTGATATAGATGTGTATGTTGTGTTGTTTTCATCCAACACGTGCCATAACCAATACACTAAACTGTAGTACACGCATTCATACATACATGCGTATGTATGTATATACATACGCGTGTATTGATACAAATTGTTTTTGCGTCGCACCGAATATTGAATGCTCTTTGGAATGACATGGTGGGAAAAGTGGTAGAAATTTTACATATGTATACACATATATTTTTGTATATATACATATATATTCCCTGTCGGCCTGGTAAAATACTTTATGAATTGTATTACCAAAATGATAATTCTAATTCCCATGGGATGGTCATTCACAACTTTAGGGTGTCCGACTTTTCGACTTAACTCATGCTTCGTACCCCTCGGTAGCGAGCAAAAGACAAACATCGCAAAAACAAACTCACACATATGTAAGCTTATTCCGTCATACACGCGAACACACTTACAACACAATGAAACCTCGAGCCCCCAAAAAATAACAAAAACAAGAACGACAGCTGCTACGCCAGGTTCTCGGGCCGTTTGTATGTGTGTATTTATATACATATGTCTGTATGTATGTTTTGACGTGTGCGCTATCGTTAAGCACATTTTGAGGCGGACTCCTCCGACCCCCACCTGACCACCGCTCGCAATAACCAAACAACACCATCCAGTTTGACAGTCTTTTCGACGGTCTGTCCAGCCCAACCTTTCCACTGCCACTGCTCGTATATCAACAATCACACCATACACATACTCGGGCCCCTTCGACTTGGCACAGCCTCAGAGCAATTGCTTTCAGTTCTAGTGGAACCACCGTTTGGACAGCACACGATCTCGATCTCGATCCCCAAACCTCTGACCGAGAAACGGCCCGTATTCGTACACTCCTGCCCATATCCATCCGCATCTCTCTTTCCCCAACCAGGATGGCTCTCCTGCGTGCAATCGGTGCTGAGGTAAGAGGGTGCAAATGATTTTATTATCGATAAGCGCCAGCTATAGTATGGTGTTGCAAAGACTGTATACATGTATATATGTACATTTGCATACACATGTAAAAGTGCAACAGCCATTCCGGTGAATGACTGACCTGCCACTCTCACTTTACAACTCTGTGTGCCATTACGAGTTTGTGTGTGTGTGCATGTTCGTGTGTGTGGCCGTGAAAAAGAAATGCCAATTGACAACACATGTTACGTAATGCCGCTCAGTGAGCAGCAGCAGAGCAGAGCGGAGAAGATAGCGCTACGATCGCAAAATGAAAAAAACAATTAACAGAGTGAGAATTAGCAGAACACTTGAAATGGCATAAAATATAATAAAATGCGATAAGCCGTGTTTTGAACATTTCCATTTACCCAACGGCCTGAGAAGCCATAAAAACGCATGTCTGCCGCCAGATGTGAACCCAGTGATAAGAGTAGGCGTGGCCCAGCAACCCCCCCCCCCCCCCCCCCCCCCGCCCCCCCATCGACACACCCTCCCCCCCCCCCAACCCCCCCCCGCCACCCCCCCCCACCCCCCGCGCGAGTCGCTACTCGGCGCGCCAGCCGACCACCACCCCCCACCCCCCCACAAGCACCACTTGCGCCTGCCCCCGCTCCCCCCACGCCCTCCCGTC